>NC_060153.1:6806401-6832847 GCF_021292245.1 Micropterus dolomieu | reverse complement strand
AGATCATCTAACGCTGACAAGTACATTTTCTCTCATCAGTACCACACTATTTCCTAGCTTTACACCAACCGATGAGAGACAGACAGGAGAGGTTCAGTAGGTAAAGAGAGATATTTTAATAGCAGAATTTCTAAGAATATCTTCAGAGGGGCAACCTGCCACGCTTAAGGTTTTAAACAATAGTTGACAGTCATTTTTACACTACATAAATATGATAATGTCTAAGAAACACAGGTTTGGTACAACATGCAAACACATGGATATAACTGGTCGGCATGAGCCTGTTACATTTTTGATTACATTAAATGTAACTATTTTATGCAATCACACATCACTTATCCTACATGGTGTGATGGGAGAAACGAAGACCCAAAATAAGACAAAAGGAAAGCAACAGGATTAGGATCATCTAAATTACATTGCATCCAAATGAAAGAGAGATGATTTAGATTTCATAATCCTTCTATTTCACTTGTTGACAGTTTAACGTGTGACGATATTATAAGTATGTCAGCAGTTCTGTATAATCTCCCTACATTGTATGCTACTAAATACTCTTCCACAGTCCAATGCACTTCCCAAGCAGAGAGTGGGAGAAGAGGGAGGAATGTAATCTATAGCAACAGTTAGTCATGTATTCATCACACATGGCTCACAAGTGCTTCAGCGAACACATGCACAAACATGAGTACATGACTTTCAATGACTTTTTGAACCAAAAGGAGCTTCATTTTGACCATTTTCAACAGTAAGCACAGCACTAGAAAAGTATTAGCCTGCATAAGGAGGTATTCAACAGACCTCTTTAAAAGCTGCACTGTCTTTCTAGCAATCTAGCTTAAGTTGCCGGGTGGCTGCTTTTGTCAACAAAAGGAAAAGGCTTGTCAGGAAATAGTCCTCATTAGACATCAGAGTGCAGGCTTTAGGGCAATCTTTTAGTTTCCAGAACAACTTTGACCAACTAAAGTATTTGCTTCTGGAGTGAAATTTTCAAACTGAAAAAACTTAAATGTGAACAACTGACTGAAATGGCTTTCTCCTTCAGAAAATCTTTGTGGTTTCTGTCTGGAATAAGATGTTCAGAATTAACCGTATTCATGCTGAAGAATATGTTTTCTCCATTACTGCGAGGCGACTGCCAGATAGCAGACATGGAAAGAGGTGATTTGATCATAAGGTAAACAAAGGATTTCATTGTTTGACACAGCAATGCCTAGGATTTAAGTTTGGATAGTGGCAGTAAATAGGAAGGTTGGCTCTCGTGTGACATGTTAAAAATAGCTACTTGATCAGGGAGATGAAGCAGTTGAGAGATAAACATTACTGAGGAGTTCATGCCATGCCTGTCTTGATGCATGTAGGGGTGAAATTAAAATTTAAACATGAAGGACGCATTAGTTACTTCAATGTAAAAGGTAGCCAGAGAGGTTTTCAATGTGAAAAAAATAAGTGCGCTTTCAATGTATGGGGGACAAAATCCTTGTTTTGTGTCCTCCCTACTCTCTTTTCTCAGACAGTGTTCCCCTGTTGAGCTGCAGTGGAAGGATAGAAACAAAAAGAGGGAAGACTAACTTTCATGTATAAACCAATCCAATGTTAGCCATAAGCCTGAAACACCCAATCTAATTTGCCAGTGATGAAATGGCAGGGTTTCTTAGTGTTTTATACCACCAACATCAAAAAATGACTAACAGACCATTAACTAAGAGATGATTTTTCACACAGAAAATGCCAAGTGTTTCAAGAAACGCAACTACTGTTTAGGCCATTTTCCACTAAATTACTATTATATCAATAGAGGAGACAATGCGTCAGGATCTGGGCAGCTTAGCACCTCAGCTAAACAATGGGGGAAACCCTGAATGAGGAACCAGGAAACTGTCTGCAGCATATCCTAACATGGTTCTTCCACTCCACGGGCTTCCTGTGGTCTTTAGTAGCTGCCTCTGTCTTTCCATAAATTCTGATCAACAAAGGCTGATCTTAAAAGCTATTAAATACAGCACTTGTTTGTATAATACCTGAAGCATTTTGATCAGCCAAGAGTTCCATCCAGATGTGGAGGCAATCACACTGACAAAGGATATATGAGTTATAGTCTCTAAAACATGATTTTCATACTGAAATGAACTGAAACCAATGACAGCCTGAAGGTTAAGACAAACCTATCTTGCTCCAATACTGTATAGAATATATATGTTACATACATATGTTATATGTTACATACTGAATGAGCACTAGTAAAGTATGCATGATTTGAAGGGCTAAAACATGCAAAAGCTCCAGTTTGGTCTTTTAAAACAGCAAGACACACAGCCATGTTTTTGGATGTTTCAGTTTCCTGTGGGCCACCATAACTTACTGCTGAACCTTGATGGTTTGGGCATAATTCAATGAAACATCGGTGATGTAAGATGCCAAACAGATAACCCCAGTGATGTTCCAGCATGAACACACTCGACCTTTTTAACATTTACTTTCGGCGGCTTGTGCTGCCTGTCTGATGGTCATGTACATGTATGATGGCATCGCCTGATGTTGCGACAGGCACTGTTTATAGATTACTGCATCATTGTTTTGACATCTAAAAAGACCTCCTGGACGCATCTTGGATATGGATTATGGCAGGATGAGTATATATGAGTCATATTCTGTACAATCGGATGCAATGTTGGTATCGCACCAATAACAAAGTAATTATCTAAAATGTGTGCAAGGTCTGCTTGTCAGTTTAACATTATAATAAAGTGAATCTTTTGTCTCCAACAAAATTTCTGGATGTGGTAACGTGATGGGCATTTGTGCCAAGTGATTGGGTCAGTAAACCTATTATTTTAACATTCATCTAGTATTATGTAAGTGTCGATAGGTCTTATCAAATAATGTCAGATTAAATATCCTGATATGTGGCGTCTCATTTTACCAAAATGTTTCAGTTTCAGCTTCATTTGGATGTCATTAAAAACACACAGTTTAATGCAAATGGTCTTGTGAGGTTTCAGCTGGGGAAGTTTGTGCTATTAATCAAAAGATAGCTTTAACAAACAGCTATACCCCCCTCTACATGTTACTCATAGATCACACAGTTAATAAGCTAAATCTATGCTTACTGCCCACAGTGCGAGGAGCTGTTCCTAAATTACTCTACCGGAATTAAAAAGAAATGTCACAGAGAGAGATGTCACAATAGACGTACCCCTGCCAAAAAGGCTTTACATAATGCTATGTTTCACTTGCATGCATTCGCTTTGTAAACTGATAAACACTGTAAATTGCAAATTCCATTAAGAGTACAGGAAGACACACAAACATACACATTATGGTCATATTTCACCTTAGTCACTACCGTCACATTCTGGTGAGAACACCTTTCCCATGATAGTTACTAGACACAAGCATGTAGCGGTGTCATTTTTTTACCTAGCCATACTTGACTCCACTACTCAGTACAGTCCTGACAAATGGATCATGTCATCAGTGAGAAATTTTATCTTAACAAATTTAGTTAAGATCTTTAACATTTTTTGCTTTCATGCACTTAAGCATACATATTTTCTCAACTATTGAAAAACTACATGTTCTTCACCTTCCTTCCTGGAAGTTGATCAAATATCTGGGTGTGGAGTACATGGCCTTCAACTCACCCTTACACAAGTTCATTAATTTAGGCTGTGCACACTCCTCCACCTTCCACAACCTTTTCTCATCCTCCTCCTCCTTCACCTGTAGCAGAGCCTGGCACAAACAATCCAAGAGATAGATAGATAGATGGAAAGATAATCTTTCAAACAGGGCCTATTAAAGCATCCAAACTTATATTTTTACGTAAATAAACAAACTTGAAGATAGTTATAATTGTTTACTTCAAGACCTTATCTGTTGTACATGGCAGTGTTGCCAACTTCAGGAAAGTAACTTCTTGCTTAGAATATATTATTCCATTCTAGACATCACGATCTTGTCCATTTCTGTTTGAAGCCGTTCACTTGACACTAATAGAAAAATTAATGTAACCTGGCCGATTACACATGGGAGATAAAACTTTTGAGTAAACTTCAGGTAAGCAGTTTCAGAACTGAATTGATAACTTCAGTTTGACAATCACTCAAATCAGAACAATGTAAAGCTTTTTGGTTTACGCAAAAAGAAGGGAAAAAAAGTAGTTAAGGTTTCCGCTGAGTTCCTTTGAAGTCAATTACAGTTTTAGTGGCTGACATTACAGCAATTACTGCTGTTCAGGTGGGAGCCACTGAGATGTTTCAGTAAAGCAGGCAGTAGGTATGGGTGCAAGGCAAAGATTTAAAAGAAAGTTTTACTAGTGAATGAAAAATGTTCAAAAAGTCAAAATAAAACACAGCACTTTGCAGTGTGCAACCATGTCACATAAACACCAGAGCCCGGCAGCACTGGCTGACCACGTCTGAGACACTTAGCATAGAAACATATTACATCAAGACTGAATATAAAAACCTTGTGGTTTGACCAGAAATCCTCTTCAAGCTGCTGAGACAGAACCTGAACATTTTTGTGCGGTATTTATTTATAGGCTGCATCTTATGTGTTGCCTGTATTCCCTACAGGTTGCATGCCAGACCTTGGCAACAAATAAATCGCTGATGCAGAGTGTGTGAAAGCAGGTCAAGGGTAGAGGAGCCAGGGTCGTCAGGTTCGGTCAAGGGCCAGTTTTTTCAGTACTGTTCACTGGGGAACCAACACAGACTTACAGGGGCAGTAACGATGCAGGCTTCTATGTTATGCATATTCATTTGTTTGAGTATTATTTTCATTTCTTTGGCGATAAAAACAGATTTATAGAAGTGTCTAATTAATGCTTGAATTCTTGTAGGCATAGCTTCGGTGCAACTACGGGTCTGCTGTGGACAGGGTCCACTGAATAATGCAGTCTATCCCACGACTATTCGAATGCTGAGGAATACGCCACAGGCTAGGCTGCAACTAGAGCATTCGCTTGCAAGCAGGGAGGAAGAAAAACTTCTAAATGGTCACCATTGTGTCAGTACTCAGCAACAGTCTTGTTAGACAAAGTTTGATTTGTTTGTGGTAAAAAAAAAAAAAAAAAAGAAAAAAAAAGAAAAACAAGTTGGATACCATGAAACCCCCCTCCATGAAATCTTAAAGCTAAAAGCAGTGTCTAGAGCACAGTGGTCCATGACTCCATCTACACTGTACCACTCTGAAATCCACTGCACATTACGGACTAAACAAAGTACTAACTACAAACAATAGGTTCATAGCAAAACAGCATTCTTGTTTTACTTAGTGAATGTGTACATTTTAAACAATCATCGTATTTTGTGTCTGCATCTGCACATAGGCCATCACAAGAGTAGACATAATAATATAGTAATTCCATTACAAAAGAGATGCTAATGTTCTCTGCAGTTAAGAGGAAAAGAAATATGTGCATATATCGATATCAGCCAAAATTAGTTGGAAAATATCTACAAAAGTGTAATATTGTGCATCTCTAGCTCCTGTGACATGCTTGATGTACAGATTTGCTTAAAACAACAAAATGAAATACATTTCAGTGAAACGGTAAGGGGTCAAGAAAGCCCTGGCATCAAACCCTAAACCGAAATAAATATACTATAAATCTTTTGTGACACACAACTGTTCATGACATGCTGCACAACACGTAGAGCCATTTGCCAGATTCACAATTCTATTATTGTGAACTTTAAACAGCCATTTCAGCATCACTAGAAAGACCTAATGTTATATTTACAGGTGTGTAAAGTGTATTATAAACTACTACTTGATTTGCCTAAAAACAAGGAAAAGGTTAGGGGAATATGCTATAAAACACTAAAGAGGAAAAACATATGTTGGGGAGTAGACCCTCAGCATTAAACCTGTTGGAAGCTTTGTTGAACTCACTTAATAATTATATTGTGTTTTTGTGAACTCTCCCCCACAGGCACTAACTAAGGTGAGCCAACACTTTAAGGCTTCAGTGTAATATTTCTTGTATAAAAAAGGAGCAGAATTTCATATTATGTTTTAATATCAATATTTGTCTTGGCATCTAACACTGAAACTTGGCTACCTGGAAAGCACTGTTGTTTGACTGTCTGTTACACCTCGAAAAATATCAGGTACAAAGTCAAACACACATATTCCAGGCAGTCAGTTAACATGTAAGGATGTGCCCCGGGAATTGTTTGGGGACATTGGGGCATACACATTGGATAAGCTGAAATAATAATAATTCTTCACAGGCCTTCTATGGGAAAGTTGTGGCGAGATATCAATTCTGGATAATCCACAGATCACGCTGGCAACATTTTTGTAGGGATTTTTATTTCCTCAATACTATCATGTCAAAAAATGTTTTCTTTTTTTCTAATTTGAGTAAACCGACCCTAGCTATTCTCTGAATGGTACAGTATTAGTCTACTATTATACTATTAAAGAACAGTTTATCATTGCCAGTTCCTGTTCCCAACTTCCTCCAACATAAACAGTAGCATTCTGTCAAAATGCCTTTGTGAGTTGACACTGTTTATAGAAGAAACACTCAGAGGAGAGATGCAGACCAAGAAGAATACTGTATTATAGTCGTGCTTCCTAAAAGCTGCAGCAATCACAGATGCAGAGAAATTATTTTTGACTGGTTAATACTTAACACTCAACATTGTAGCCATGTTTAAAAGAAAACCTGAAGTTGAATGCTTTGAATGAAGAATGGGGTCTGCTATTGGCTCAGAGACACTACTCACCCAGTTGTACTCTTTTTCAAAGGTTTGTCCTTTCTGAATAATTGGTATTTTATTCTGACAACTTTAAAACCACACTTTCTAGGAAACAACAGATTTGATTTTGTCTATTGTGTCTTCTCTCTATTAACACTTTACACACAATTTTGGAAGGCACACTGTCTGGTAGAAAATGTTTCCAAGTTTACCACGCAAACCAATTAGTCTACAAATAAGTGCCCAAAATAATCCATCTACAAATAAGTGTAAAAAATTAAAGCAAAAAAATAAAATAAAATATAAAGAACTGTGCTCACTGGGCTCAAACATGTATAAACAGTGAAGCTATTCTGTACTGTGTCAAAACTGCCAGCACAGAATAACCCTATAACAACCGACTTGTCCATATGTCTTATTGCAATTAGGAGGAAAAGACAAAACAATCCTATGAGCTTAGTTAAGCACCAACTTGCCATATGGTTATGCCATTTCATAACCACTATATCCAAAGTAAGAGGTGAAAACAAACATGTTGCGATATGAGCTGTTCACAAGACTGCTGTCAAATCAAACTTCTGTTGAATTAAAAAATACCATCCTACAGCCATTTCAGACTGCTACGACGTCCCAAAAATACTGAATCTCAAAGTTTCTTTAAAAAATATCTCAAAATGTGTGTTGCATTACAGTCGCTTAATTGACAAACATCTCTTTCAAACATTTTCGTTGAATCCCAAGGGCATCTGCCTGTCAGCACACAGCAGGTAATGAGGCATGATAGGTACATTATCTGATCCGCTTGGGGGCTAAATAATGACAAACTACATAGGTAAGCAGAAAACAGACTCCCCAGTACTGGCCATTTGGAACCAGTTAAAGCTAATCTACATGCTGGCAAGTCAAACCTGTGGGGTCACCCTTCAAGATGTTATTGTGTTGATTTTGCTGCTGTACACAAAAATTCCCTCTTTTGTTTAGAGACACAACAAACATTGAAGGTAATGTTGAAAATAAAACAATTTACACGCTTGGGACCAGGGATGGGGATTGTTAATTTTTATTGATACCCTTATTGAGACTGGTGTGTCTCAGCCAGCAGCTGAGTTTTTAAGACTACGGACCAGTCTGTGCTCCAGACAGACAGCTTTCTATTTAGCTTGTTTTTAACATTTGGCTAATGCCAAGCTAGCGTTAGCTGTGCTTGTATAAAACATACAGGATGAGCTACATGTTTAACGTTACCTTACAGACAGGTGTATTGATAAAGTATTTTTGCTTGCGAAGGTAAGTAACGAGCGTCGCTGTCATCAACTAACGTTACAGTAGTTTGGAGCCAACTTAACCTTCACCGTATTCCACCGCGACGGCGCAGCCTCTCGCTCTGCTGCCGCTGTGTGTGTGCGTGTGTGTGTGTGTGCGTGTGCGTGTGTTGGAGCCGACAGACTGCAGCCTGATGATTTTCTTATCCATTGCGTTTCAAATTCAATCAGATTTGACGCTCGAGACATAACGTTACATCATAGGACCCGCAAGTCTCGATAGCAGTATCGAAAAGCTCGAACCTTATTGATTTTCGGGTTTTGAGAAATTTTGGAACCGGGTCTCGATCCTCATCCCTACTTAGGACTGTAAACAGAGTGCATTCATGCTTATTTAGGCCCTAAAGGGCTTCAAACTGCTTTTAGCTACAGTGGAGAAAAGGGATAAAGGTGTGACCGTGGAATTGGTTTGATGCAACTGATAACAGAGAAGCAGATAGGGTTTCATTCATGGGTCAGATTAGAGGGCTCTTTGTTACTGCCAGAAAGGGCAAAGCATGCCTGGAGAGAGGACAAGGATAGCCCTCACTCCCCTACCACTTGTGTTATTGTATGCAACTGAAGGGATTGTTTGTGCGGTTCTTGCATTCCTATCTACATCATATGAACACAAGCAGGGAATTAAAAGAAGCTGCCATCTTGGTCCTCAGGGTCATATCTCCAATGTGATTTGATGAGTAAGCAGGGAAATATTCACATTGGTAAACTTTTAAAATGTTTCACCAGAATCACAAACAAACCTTGACACACACACACACACACACCTAAAACCATCTCGAGGGCTGGATACTAATGGGTGTAAGTGAAAAAATCATTTTTAAAGGTCTTTCAAGTCTTCGAAACTGGTAAAAAGAACTAAAGTGGTTGTATCAAAACTTGTCTGATACCTCAGGGTTTATATGTTATCTATCTATCTAACTGCAGCAAGCCTTAGTTCCTAGTTAGTAAAAAGCAAAAATAGCTTTCATCCGCTGATACCAAAAATAAAGCCGATGAAATCAATTTCATAATTTTAAAACCCGATACAATATAAAATTCCAGATCACAGCTACTTTGTCTGATTCTTCCCTGCAGCGGTTTGCAGGAAAGGTACTAAGCAGACTATTTAAAGAAGCACAGGGGAGATGCAGTTTAGAACAATTAATTTCACTTATGACAACTTATGTGAAAGGAGGATCCTCTGTGTCAACATCAGTACAATAGATGATGAAGTGGGCAGCATTGCACCGTCAAACAGATACTGTGCATGTTCAGCCAAAGAATTACACCTTAAAATAATAGTGAACAAATTTAATAAAACTAAGTAGAGGTACAGAAACCCTGAAATTCTGAACAAAGCATGGTTGCACCTTAAAAATGAAACTACATACCAACATAGACATACAGACCTGAAACATTAAAGCACTTTTAAGCTATATCTAAAGCTTAATAATAGATTTAATAAATTGTGTGTGTTGACTGGCAGTACAATATATATATATATGCTCAGTGGCTCAACAGAAATGAGAACATATGAAAATTGTGCCAAATTAGCCATTTAACATTTGAAAATATGAAGGTTGTTCTTAAAAATCCTGGCACATGGATAAATTGATTTTAGTCCCCAAAATGGACATATTTACAATGGACATATCATAAATAAATCCTTAGAAAAAGTCAGTTAAAATGTTTGGTTTCCCTTTGATTACTGACCTTTGTGTCTTTAGCACTCTTTAGCACTTTATATACATTAAAAAGGAATCCAATATTACCTTAATGTAATGTTTCAAATGTTTATGGGAAATAAACACTGACATGAACACAACCATGTGCACCATAGGCTTTGGTTGCACCGTTGTCAACAAGGCTAGCATCCAACCCTATGACCCTGTCTTCAGATAAAGCCAAAGTTACATTCCACACCACAAACTCGGCCATCTCCTGTGTCACCTAACAGGAGCCACGAGCCCGACTCAGGCAGGTTTGTATTAGTCAGTGGTTTCCAGAGTCCTAGAAGATTCTATGCTTTACTCAGTAGCAGGCAGCACTTTGATATTGAAAAGTGATTCTTGAAATTATATTGTTGCTAAATACAGTAAATTGCAAATGGATTGTACTTGTAAGTCTACTGACCACTCATGTTACTTTCAACCCATTCACACACATTCAGACACTGATGCAAGGTGCCACCTGCTCATCAAATAACAATGGCACATCCTTTGACAGCAATTTGCGATTCAATATCTTGCCCAAGGAGACTTTGACATGGGGACTGAAGGAGACGGGGATCAAACAGCCGATCTTCCATTTAGTGGGTGACCCAGGTTTTATTTGTGTTGGGGTTTTCTAAAGGGGCCGACTGATATATTGAAGGGCAAATAGTGTCAGCTTATATTGGATCCTCACAGAAACTTCACTATAATAGCAAATAGGCTACATTGTACGCACAGTTTATAGGACAGCCTGCACTGTTTTATAACACTATTTAGCACACGAGTTAACAGAAAAGCAGATCTCAGTTGAGCAGATGGTGCAGTCTGTTTAGAATACGTTTATTGTCCAATAAGTGATGTTTTAAGGTCTGCTGATGTTTATTCTCTTCCATTATCATTCCATAGTTACAGGATTCTCCTAAAGACTAGGGCTGGCCCATAAAACAATGATAATTATCACAATATAATTTTCCTCAATATCAATATAATTAATGTTCAATATATCGTCAATAAATATTTGGTTTAATTCATATGAATTATGAACAAATTAGTACTTAATTTTTCTGTTAAAATATATTTGTTGTTGCGGAACAGGGACTGAAAAAAGATTTACTAATATTTTAGCTTAGTTATAACACTAGTTCTGAATCTTCTCCCTCAGATTTGTTAAGTGATTCACTGTTTAGCATCAAGTGTTTGTCCCATTCTGACCATAAAGAAAAATGTAACCACATAATTAACCATCTGGTTTCTTCAGTTTCCAGTCAGGAGCAAAAATCAGCCTTTCAACTTGAAAGAAATGACGGCTTGACATTTATCGATATCGAATGGTATGAAATGTTTTTATCGTAATAACATTTATGGCCATATCGCCCAGCCCTACTAAAAGCCCTAATCTTTGCAATCGCTTTGTTTCTGTGGCATGTTTTAACATTACTATGGCCCTTTAAGGTCTACAATACAAGAAGAACGTGAACTTGGTGAAGGGCGATGTCATTATTCGTTATCAACTTAAACTGTCTTCAACATGTACTTTCAGTTTCAACCGCGTGCTAACTGTTCCATAGCTCACCCCGCATCAGTGTCGTCTGAAAATGACAGAGCAGACGGATGCATCAGTCAGTCCAATTCGTTGCAGACAAACCAACTAAAAAGAATGAACACCCCACTTTGCAGCTCCTTGCAGCTTTCAGCATATTGTTTTGGTTAGCATCAGAAAACCAAAACAATGCTGCTTCCTGTAAAACTGCGGGCTGCCACACAGCACAGGAGCTCACACAAACTGATTTAATGCTACCCGCCTAAAAAAAAAAAAAAAATAAGTAAACAAGTGACTGGTGGTGAAGAAAGTCAAACATTTACCAAGCCCAAGAGTCCCATGTATTTTTCTCAAGAGTTGGCAGGCCAAACTAGGGCTAAAACACCGGTGACCATTGGACTTCAATTTTGACAGGTAGCCAGAAATAGGTCTCCACTGGTTTCTCATTGCTTGCTATGTGTGCAACGTGGTTCACTAATGAATGTTTGCTGTGCAAGAAGCAAGAAGCATCCTGTAAAATCAAATTGTGTAATCTTGTGGGCTGAGAGGTGTAGCCCAGTGTTTTATCTAAAAGAATATGGTTTTGGTTTGGCCACAACCTAAACAGAAAGCTGCACAGGGCTGTGAAGTAGGACACTGATTCTCTGTGGAACTGTAGTAGCTCTTTCACATTATTATTAGCCCTTCGATTCGATACATAATATACTGATTATTGATTTTTATTTTTTTTAAAAGGTACAAATGTGTTCTTAAAAAAAGACTGCCTACCTACACTTTGCAACCATATGTTCATGTTTTGAAGAAGAATGTTTTCCTGAAATGTTTTTTTTTTACTGGTAATAACCAAAAACTGTGATAAGTACTGAGGGCAATAAAACCGTAGATGTTTGCAGTTGCTCTGGATGATTAGACGTCTACTCAGGTTGAAGGTGGATGTAGCAATGTTTCGATGTTTATACACGCCCAGAGAGACCTGAGAAGAGGTTTCATCAGGCAACATAAAGGACAACACGTGTGGGGGTGGACTAATATAGCCTAGATGTTTAGGGGTTTTAATAATAAATAACTAAAAGCCAAGGTAAAGAAAGTCAAGCTAAGGCTGTACACGTTGTTTTTTCTGTACAGCAAAGATGGCAGATTTACTGAGGGAGTTTGTTTGTAAACGTGCCATTTAATTGAAATTAGCCACTGGAAAGAACATAGGAAACATGCCATATTTAGTGTGATACTACTACTCTTAAGCTTGGTTTCAATCGGTTTCAATGCATGGAAAATCAAACAAAGCTTTAAAAAGGCTGAGACTGTCAATCAAGGCAGGTACAACTCAACGAGCCACAGGAAGGCAACCATCATCTCTAAGTAGCAGAATATGAGATTCTCTAACTATAGTTAATGTGTGGTCATATTACCATCTTTTATTAAATACAGTATGGATACCATTTTAAATATTAACCGTTAATTATTATAAAGAGGAGGCTTAAAAGGGTTCAACTTATCGTCTGTCGTTTACTCAGCTTTACTTTCACTTTTAAATGAAACATATAGCGTAGTATCTTAAAAACATATCCAACTAGAGAGAACCAGATGTAGGCCTAACAACTGAGAAACGTGTAAAACCCACAGTGTGGTATGAGGTAGAGCTCCTCTGACTAAGTAAGACAATGAGATCACTCATCTTCCCTCTTTAAGCAGAGTGAGCAGAGGATGTGGAGGGCATGAGAGAGAGCGTGGAGGGTGGTAAGCATAATGAAATGCATGGCGCCATCTCTCAAAGCCCTAAAGTGACAGTGACCGTGCTAAACATGGAGTCCCAGGGACACAGACAAGAGCAGCAGCACACTGATATTTCTGTCAAAACACACACCTTGCTGCCAATAATAATGGCTTTTCCCAGATAAAAGAAATGCAAAACACATACAGTAATTAGTAGCTTTCTCTCTTTATACTTTGCAACTGAAAACAACACCTCCCAGTTATCATAATAGCTGCCTCACAAATTTAAAGTCACTCCTGACAGTCACATGTTTTTCTTTTATTAATAACAGACTGACGAAAACTATCAAACTATTCCAGTCAACATTTAGCCTTCATTAACACACAAGGTCTTCCAGGAAGAACCAAGTTATTGTAAAACAGCTTAGTACTAGAGCTGAAACGATTAGTTGATTAAAACATTTGTCAATAGACAGAAAATCAATCAGCAAATATTTTGATAATCAATATTTGCTGGTTCCAGCTTCTCAAACACGATGATCTCCTGCTGCTCTGGGAACTTGTCAATACATTTGTTACATTAAAAAAACAAATATTTCAGTTTACATCTCAGGCTTAATGGCTATAGCTAGAAAGAACTACCAAGAACTTTTGACCTGTACTTTTGTACCCATATGGACCTAATAGTTGGCTCGTTGCATATATGATGGAAGGAGCCTTGTGAGGAGTGTGTCCTACAATTCATTTACCTCCACTCTGTTGGAGCAAACTTTGTGACTACAGACATGGAGGATGAGCCTCCCTTTTCTAAAAAAAACTCCATTGTGTTGAAACAGTGACAAAGCAGTATTGCAGGTTCCACCTTCACCTCTCCTTCCTCCCACCTAACCAGCCAAACCCTAGTAGAGCATGCTCTTGCTTTCACCCTAAACTTCCTGGTTACGGGTCGTTCCATTCATTCTCATGCAGGTGCAGCAAAGTCATTTCATGGCTCTGGGCAGCAAAGGGCCTGTCAGTGCTGCAGACAGACAAAGCTGGATAAGGACTTTAGGGTGGCCAACAAGTAGTAGACAGATAAGGCCCACACACTCTGACTGACCTGGATGTGTCACACACAAAAAAGCATCAACTGATTTGATTCTGCCATGATCGTTCTGACATTAGAGACCATAATGCATTTTTAACATGTACATATCATCATCATTGTCAAATTTAAATCGAAGCACGCTGTAGGCTATATGCTGTCATATCCACCTAGTCCGTATTTAAAATAGTTACCTATTACTTTAATCATTTTATCTCTTTGCAGTCTGCACTGTTGTCTTACTTTCCAAATTGCTTTGTTGCTTTTTTGCATATACACACTTTTTTAACCTACTTCTATGTACATTATAGTTAAACGTTTTCCTTTGTCCAGCACATTGAGGGCAACAGAAACTACAGTGAAATTCCTTCATTGTGCAAAGATCATTAACGCCTTTTTATGAAGATAAGGATGATGTCAGACTTTTCCAAACGTTTACATGTCACTGTCAGTACTACAGCGTGACACTGCTATCTAAGGCCTATGCTGAGCTCTCTTAATCAGCTTACCAGGTTGAACACCGTCTCCACAATGTCTCGGTTGGAAACTTCCCCAACTTCCACCAGGCCAGCAAGCACGGCGAATTTCATCCTTATCCCCCTAATAGGCACACCGGGGTTGAGCGCCATGGCGCCTGATCTCCCGTCCTTTTCATCACCTGGCTGCGCAGAGCCCGCTGTCTCCTCGCTAGCCATTGCTAAGGAAGGACGGGACAGGTGGCGTTCACAGGTAAGGCACCTGTTCACCTCCTATGGTGACAGTGCAGCCGATGTCGGCGGAGAAAGACAGCTCTACCTCCCCTTCAGCTGAGTTGTTGAAGGTCTGCAGGCACACAAACAAACGTTTTGCTCCCCATCCAAAACAGTTTAGCGAATGAGCCTCGAAAGTGGGCAAAAAGAGGCGCAAATAGAATTTGGTAGCCGTTGACACTGCGAGACTGGAAATGTCACCGCTTCACTCCACAGTGAACTACTCCTTTCCCCTGCTCCGTAACTTGATAGCAGAAGGGCGGATTAATGCTGTTAAAAGCCGCGAGCAAGTGAGCTGCAGGTAAAAAAAGGGGAACGCACGTGAAGCAGAGCTCGCCCTTAACCTGTTTTCTCCCCTGCTCGGTCAAATGGCAAACGAGGATACGGTGACTTTAATATCTCCGTACAGCAGTGGAAGTTGCTATTGTCACAGAGTCCAGACTCTTGACAGGTAGCGCTCTTGGCAGAAGCAAAAACTCTCTGGAAGGGGGTAAGTCCGTCAGCAGCTCTTGTGGAAGTCGACAGAGGTCCTCACGGTCCTCCCCGGCAAACTCCACAGACTTGCCTAAATGTCAACGTTAATCCAGCTGCGCTGCATTCTCTTCCTCATTTACCCCGGTAGCTTCAGCTCGTCACCGCCATGACAGTGTAGCCCTTGAGTGAGTGGAGCATGCGCAGTGGGGATCTGAGTCTATTCAGCTCACTGGCAGGTGTGCCGCTCAGGTGGCTTTACAGCACGACACACTGGGATTCGGCTAAAACAGCGCTTCCATGTGTATTCAGTTACAGCGACTAACATTTCGTCATCCTGAAGAGGATACATACAGGCAGTAGAGGTATATGTAAGCATACCCGAGTATTTACATTTAATGCGACTTTGTATTAATACTCCACTAAATTTGTCTCACTGCTATTGTTACATTGCAGACTAAGATGCATCAATCTGAATATAAAGAGATAAAACACTTTATTGATGCATAGTAATTTTTAAATACTGTAGTTGACTCATGTAGTAGGCTGCAATATGAACACCTTGAGCAGCTGCAACATTATAATGCTGTATACTGCAACAGTAATAACAATCCAGTGATGTAAATATATAACACTAACGCTGTTCTGCATTATGAGTAGGGTACTTTTACTTAAGTAATTTTGCACATTGTAATTTATAACTCTTTTGTACTTGTCTTGCAGTATTGTTGCATTGTAGTACTGCTGCTATTTATGTTCTTCCACCAAAATTCACCAAGTTTTCTTCTCAGTTAGACTGACACACTTGTGTCATAATTAATGGCCATTTTCAATATTCATCAATATTTTTCTGAAACAAAACTGATTTTGATGTTAAGTGTTTGATAATAGCTGCATGTGAATAAAATAATACTTGTATGCTGTGTCTTCATAAGGTCACTAAAGACCTTTTTATAGAGACTTTATTGTGTTGTATAGCTTTAATCTCCTGTAGCATCACCGCACAATAAGGAACTTAGGCCCTAATTGCACCAGTTAATAAAATGAACACGGTGGTACATTACAAATCCAAGAGGCATGTGAAGAAATTTAGGAAAACTTACATGTTGCATATGATACATGGCTACATACAGCATGGAAAACAATACACAATAATGGCAAACAATAAACCCTACTACAACTCATGTAGTAGCCTAATTTGTTTAATGGATTTTAATATATCATATGAATATATAAAAAATATGGATAATGCAATAACTGCTGTAAATAAATATCTGGAAATTACACATGAAACAATGTCATTAATGGTAAGTTACTGTACCATGCTGTAAGACCCCAGAGGGAAACTTTTGCTATAAAGTAGCCTAATATGTTGAACAAACAATGCTTAAGCTATGAAAAAATGTAATGTATTTAGAACTTCGTTTTTCTGCAGCACAACTGCACATTGACAGATGTCTGCATCCCAAGGCAGTGAAAACCAAACATTAAAGCAAAGTGACAGCTCTGCTTTGCTTGCCTTTTCAAATCACCTCCAACAACCCATGTCATGTGATGTTTATCTGGCTGAACATGATGAGAGGTCCCGGTTCCATCCTTCCGTCTGTTATTGCATGAAGGAAAATCCTATTCAAACCCAATCTGGAAAATGATAATATGTACTCTTTCTGTATTGAACAATCCCCTTATTTGTCTTCATATTTGCTCTGCAGCAGGATGTCTGAGCAACTATGAGTGTTGTTGCCACAGAGGCAGCTGGCGTCACTGTTACCACTGACCTCCCAGTAAAGCGTAGCTGAGGCCTCAGGGACCCTGGGAGTCATGGAAGCCAGCAGCACCACCCATGAGACGCAGGCTTCATCTCTGATGTAATGCCCTGAAATCAGCAGACTTGTTCACTGTGGCCCAAAGGTAGTCCTTCTTAAATAAGCCTTTGACAAGCTTTTACTGACCTTTGAATTGAACATGAACCATTCTTTATTATTTTCAAATATGGGCTATAGAGATAATGAGACTCCAAGCATGAGACATTATCACTTTCACTGTAATTGTGTTTTTCTCCCTTTCCTGAAATCCTGTTCGAAAGTCTTATCATCTGAGCAGAAGATTATCATATCTGCTAATAATTTACAGTCAAAGATTAATGTTAACTCAATTAACACTTCCCAAGACCTTTAGTCCCAGACTGTCGGACTAAAGCTTGCAAGATTCACTTTAAACACACAGAAAGCAGAGAGAAGGACATTAATGATGACAAAAAACAGATTTAACCTGCCACTAAAGAAAGCAATTTAATCATGATGCTTCGTGAAACAATACAGCAGACATATAGATCAAATCAAAACAAAACCTACAGATATAAATGGACATAAAAATAAGAGGACATTGAAAAAAGAATGAGCCCCGATGTTAAATGTAGTGCTATACTTTTGGAGGTTATTTTATTTGTAAGGTTTAAAAACAGTTTAACATGAAAATATTTTTATTGGTGGCACCACCAGCTGCAGGATGAACCATCATAATCTTGATGGATATATTAGCGTGTCTCTGCTGCAGTAAATTTTCAATATGTTTTTCCTGCAGAGACACTGCATTTATCAGATTTTTGTTGATCAACTGTCATTCATCAGTCAGAAATCCTATTGCACATGAACATCATGAACACTAGCGTGTTGTTTTTTTTACTTTGGTTATATTTTGCCAAAAGAAAAAATGCTTTTCCTTTGTACAATAACAGTGTGGGTGGATAACAAGTTACACACCTGACATGACTGACAGGTTCTGCAGGCAAAGTAATCATGGCACCATTACTGGTTTAATATAAAAAAGATCTATTGTAAAGTAAACACAATATGGGCGTGGATGATACATATGGAAGCAATTAAATGCTGTAAGAGTTAAATTTTTATAAAGAAATTAATATCTACAGTGAGAAATGTAATCACTACTGAATGATGTTGATTTTATAGCTGTGAAATATTTTAGATATTTCCCTTTGAAAACTATATTGTTCAAATTGTTTGTGGTTTGAATTTCCCTCTTTTAAATTCCCAGCAGATATAATTGTTTTTCAATTTCCAAAATTTTGAGGCTATGTCTTCAGAAGCTGAGTGTTGTTCTTTTTCTATATTTATTGATTTCCAAACTCAGGTCAATGGGTAAGTATTTATCTAATATCTTTTTTAATTTCAATTAAAGGTCTATAGTAAACCATGTTGGATAGTTGGATATCCAAACTGTTGTTGCAAACTTTAATTCTATCAATCAGGAAGTAACATTATGTTCAGTCTGTTTGGCACACATACAATCCAGTGTATTGGATTTATATATTATATTATATATATTATGTGACCTGGCAACCGGCAGCACTTGTAGAAGCAGCAGCCGATAACTCCTTCAAACTTTGCTATACTTTTGGTTTTTATCTGTTTTTTCCGGCTTTATTGCCAAAACATGTGTTACCTCAGACATAAGTACAGTCACTGGAAGATGAAGACGGGACTTTGGATTAAGAGCAGCACACCACGAGGAGCCATGCTGGCCCAGCTTGGACTTGATTCTGCTCATAAAGATCCGATCTGGACAAAATGGGACTCAGATTTACCAATGGAAGTCAGAGGCTGTTGTGCCCACATCATTGCAGAGCCCTGACCCATCAACACCCTGGATCAAGCACTCTGCAGGTGGTCCATGTACCGAGCTCTCAGCACAAGACTCTGTTAAGATGAGAGGAAGTGTGCTTTACATCCATGATGCTCGTTGCTCAAACACAGTCAGGATGGACTCTGTTTCCCAGATGTCGGACAGTTTATTGGGAAGATGAAACTTTCATATTATCATCTGGTTGCTGCTGTTTACATTCACCCCAGATGCAAATTCAAAAAATGCACTGTGGAATGTTCGATGTGTTTACATGCATGTAGCCTATATACAGTATGTGTATAAATAACTGTATTGTCTTATTTTATTTTTTTATCTTATATCTTACCATATTTGAATATAGGCCTACACTTACTTATATGTTGTGTGTGTAGCACGGAGGAACTACAAATTTTGTTTTGTTATGTAGCCTTGTGCCGTATAATGACTCATAAACAACCTTGTACCTTGTAATTTAATGTGGTCTGTTGTGATCTGTGATTAAACAATAAAATAGATATTATATACAGAATACTTGTGTTTTTTGCTTATGAAACTGTGGAGGATTGTGGAGGAATTCCATTCAGGCTGGTTTACTTCCATCCTTGGTTAGCTAAATTATAGAGTTCATACTTTACATGATGGACATTGATGTCACTGATCCAATCTGTGTAACTTACACATTCAGAAAGACGTTTTTCTAATGTAATAAATTCCGCGGTATTTAAATTAAAGGTAGCCTTTTCAGTAGAGATAACATTTCACATACAGTTATTTACTTCCAAAGACATCACAAATTAAGTTACATACTTCCATAGACTGTATATTTATATAAATACTTCATGAGTCTACCAGCAGAGGGCGTCAAAAATAAGCTACATGGACTCGCGAGATAAGACAAATCTCACGACTTTGGTCTCTTTATTTCTCGCGGTATTTCGTGTTTCCTCCTCTTTCACTCCCTGTAGCCAACATGGCAGTCGGCAAGAATAAGAGGCTGACCAAAGGCGGCAAAAAAGGTGCCAAAAAGAAGATGTAAGTAGCAAATTCATACACCGTTACACGAAAAAAGCTTTGCCTTATTCATTGGTGTCACTCCGGTGCAAGAAATGTGAAGGATGAAGCCGATTTTAATTAGATGTTACAGGGCCAGTGCAAGTCTCGTCGTCACCGGCCTCTGTGGCGCTGGATGGTGGTGTTACATGCTACTGCTGTGTTCATTTTACTTCGTACGCTGTAGTCATTTCTCATAATTCAGTTGATTTAATTATACTTGTATAATTTATTCACGGGATTATGTCTAAAGAAGCACAACAAGCTGCGCCAGTTTAACTGCAGAGATAAGGCCAGTAACGTTACTTGCGACAGGCTGACGTTACCAAATGTTAGCATGGATTTAGCCGAGCTTACTTATCACCATGCCAGTCAAACGCCACAATTTTTTACTGATGAGGATAATGGGTACTGTACGGCGTGAGCGAACAACCCGAGTGTCTGAATTGTGTGGTCAAGTCGTTTTAGGAAATCGCTGACATCGGTGAATTGATCAGAAGTCCTCCATGGTGCTCGCTAACTCGAGCAGTGTCCCCTGCAGTGCGTGCTTAGCCGGTTTGCTAGCAGCGAGTCTGCACTTGAGCTCGCAAGCCCACTGTCAATGTTTTGTAATCAGATGAATAGACTGTTGTTTATGCTCAGCGACTTGGCCCTAAGTGCTTTTTACTCTCCTGCAGTGTGGACCCTTTTTCCAAGAAGGACTGGTATGATGTCAAGGCACCAGCCATGTTCAACATCCGCAATCTTGGCAAGACCTTGGTCACCAGGACTCAGGGAACCAGTAAGTCCTCTTCATACTGTAAATTCATGTGCAGTATTATTTTAGCTGTCTCCTCCATACATTAAATTGCTGTTGATCAAATACAAGCTCCATGCTTTGTCAATGATGTGATGAATGAAACTAAGATTAAAACTTCATGCGCTGCAATGGGACTGTACGATCAGCCCTAAATGATTGCTTATTACTACCTATGAGATAAGCAGAATTTCTCATTAGAGATTACCTGTGTTCTAACTTGTACTTATTATTATTCGCAATCACTTAGGAATCGCCTCAGATGGTCTTAAGGGACGTGTGTTCGAGGTGAGCCTCGCTGACCTGCAGAACGACGAGGTGGCCTTCCGTAAGTTTAAACTGATCACTGAGGATGTTCAGGGCAAGAACTGCCTCACCAACTTCCACGGCATGGACCTCACCCGCGACAAGATGTGCTCCATGGTCAAGAAATGGCAGGTAACTATTATGTTGTGTGAACCGTAATACATGTCTATCTGAATTTTTATTGTAACAAAAGAAATGGACTCAAAATCAGCACTTGTTTAACCCGTATTAGTTCCTAAACTTCTGAGATTTAATACTAAGTTGATAACAATCTAATTGTTAGGTGAATATGCCTTGACTAAACATTTAAGGATGACAACACCTACAACATTGGCAGAGCTGTGGTAGTGTACATGTGCAGTAGGGTTGTGACTGGAGGGTCAGTTTAGCAGGAGGGGCAGTTGAGGTGTCTGTTTTCTGAGGTGCTTGATCAACTACTCCAGTGGTAACAGTAAAAACCTGGTACCGAAGCGCTTCTAAATGCAACTGAAGAGACATTGCTAGGAAAGAGCATGGATAAGTGGTTGAGAGAAGCGTGAAAACTAAATGCATTTGTGATACTGAATCATAAGCAGGCATATAAGCCAATTTCCTGGAGTAATCCAAACAGTTCACTTGTAAATTAATATCCAGTGTATTTACATTGCCAGCCAGCTTTACTCTTAATATTAATTTATAACCATGATTTTACTCAGCGAATACTTTAAAAGTTGCACTAGAATAGGAAATACTGCATTCCAGTTTACCAACCATAAATGGGTTTAATGTTTCACAAAAGGGGGCTAGTATGAATTTGAAGAGAACTGTTTTTGGCAATAGTTCATCCAAATATAAGTGACATTGTTCAACAGGTGAAGTCGATATACTATCAGGACAGTGTTTTTGAGTCTCTAACCCTTAATAGCGACTGTTGTATTAGTGTACCATAGAGCTCAGTAGCAGCGAACCACATTTAACCAACAGTTGCGTTTTCATGCAAAAGAGACTTGAATTAAACTCCATGTTGTGTATCTATCTTCAGTAGTTGTATGGAATGAAATATGCACAAACTTCCTCCTGTCTAAACAGGAGCAGTGCAGTTAGGGATGCAACATTTTCTTTTGACCTCCATGAACATGGGAGAACAGTAAAGTTCAGTTTGTGGTGTTTTTTTTTTCCCTCCACTTTAAATAACTTTGTAAATTGTCACATGTACTGCTGATTACTGGAATCAGTCCATGATTTTGGTGGCAAAACTTTGTTCCTGAAATATGGAGGGATAGTTGCACATTATTTATACTTTAACTTTACACAGGTTGTGATTTCTGAAACTTGTTTATTTGCAAGGCATTAAATGGTAAGTGTATATACCAAAAAGCGGTCTAGCACAACCTGTTCAGAGGCTATGAAACTGTATCTTGTGGTTAAAAAGCAGGTTGAGGGACTGTGAGCACAGCAAAATTTGGATTACCACTCAGCTTAGATTCTAGACTATGACAAATGGAGAGGTGGCAGGTTGAGGCTGAGTGAACTTTTCCTAGTCTTATCAGGATTGATCTGTTCCCTCCTCTCAGACCATGATTGAAGCTCATGTGGATGTGAAGACCACCGACGGCTACCTTCTGCGCCTGTTCTGCGTGGGGTTCACAAAGAAGCGCACCAACCAGATCAGAAAAACCTCCTATGCCCAGCACCAGCAGGTCCGCCAGATCCGCAAAAAGATGATGGAGATCATGACCCGTGAGGTTCAGACCAATGACCTGAAGGAAGTTGTCAACAAGCTGTAAGTCACTTAGTTTGTACTGCCCCTGCATGCATACTTGTTATAACTAGTTTTTCACAACACAGATTAGTATGAAGATAAATGGCTGTGTCACCAAAAATAATTAAACTAAAAACACCTGTTACAGTTTGGGTAGAGTCTTTGCTTTCACTTATTAAATTTTTTTTTATTGTATAATTGTTCTCATCTTGTCAAAATGGCATTTGTCAGTGCTAGTTTATTTTTATGAAACGTGTATTTTGAAGAGCCAGTTTTATGTAGACTTTGTCTCTGAAAACGGATTTGTGAACTGATTACCCTTTAACGTCAATGTTGTACTGTGTCGTGTTCCAGGATCCCTGACAGTGTTGGCAAGGACATTGAGAAGGCCTGTCAGTCCATCTACCCTCTACATGACGTCTACGTCCGCAAGGTCAAGATGCTTAAGAAGCCCAAGTTTGAGTGTAAGTGATGCACAGCTGTAACACTGGCTATAACCGTGGCTGTACCTTTCTACCTCTGGGAACATGTGATGACTGCTTCGGTCCCAGATGACGCCTGATTACTACCTATTGAGATCAGCTGACGTTCCCTCACAAGAAAAAAAAATACTGTTTTCAGTAATTGTGTGGAAGGATGAAGCAGGTTTGCAATAGTTGGTTTTCAGAGTGTAAAATCTCAAATGGGGTTTAGGGGTGAAATAATTTAATCATTGCAGTTTTTGACTTCGAACATCCAGCTGCTTAAATTTGTCAGTGCCCTCTTAACCTGTAGTTAAAAGCAATCTGTTCTGTTGCAGTGGGTAAACTGATGGAGCTCCACGGTGAAGGTGGTGCCGGCAGTGCTGCAAAGGCATCTGGTGATGACACTGGAGCCAAGGTGGAAAGGGCTGATGGTTATGAGCCCCCCATCCAGGAGACCGTCTAAAACACCCTGACAGATTTAATAAAAAAATGTAAATGACCAACAAAGTGTTCTGTTTTTTGTTCTGTGTGTATAGTAGTAGGACCATTACACTTTGTAGACGCTAGAATATTTTACAAGCAATCGAATCCAATACTTTAGCAAGAATTTCATAAGCTTTATTAAATTTGAGAATTACACTTTGCGGCTAGAATTCCCAAAACTGTATATGCACTAATTGTATTACAAGTTGATGTAGTGTACCTACATGGGATTGGTAAATTGATAATCCCACTCTTATACGATTTTGGTTACCTTTGGCAATATGGAGCACTTTAGTCAATACAGGGGAAACGAGTGTTTCCAGGATGAAAAAATGTCACTTGTAAAACTAATGGTAAATCTATTGGTGAAGCAATGAAAAATTAGGTGAGTTGGTAATCCTAGTCCTTACTTGAAGCAGTCCTTTGTATTTACATTTAATTCCATGTAGTCAAACTTGTTCATGGGTAAAAGTGACAGCTTCTGGTATTTGTACAAAATGCAATTGTAAACCATTGGGAGGAAAATAAAAAACCACTAGATGGTGCAAATGCACCACTGGAGTAATCCAAACAGTTCACTTGTAAATTAATATCCAGTGTATTTAAATTGCCAGCCAGCTTTACTTTTAATGTTTATTTATAACATTACTCAGCCAATACTTAAAAGTTGCACTAGAATAGGAAATACTGCATTCCAGAGTTCACTTCAGACTTCCACTGCTGAAAACATCTGTCATAAGATGTCATTTCTGTTCGAGTCCTCCAACAGTGTCCCATATTGCACTGAAAGCTGCGTGGTGCTATTCCAGTACTTCCACATAGTTTTTAGGGACCAGGGCCCGTTTCCCTCTCAAGTCACCCAGGAACCATTCTTCATCGATGGACTCCAGATTGGTTATAATATCGCCAACCTGAGAAAGGAGTGAGAAGTTGTCTGAATGCCAGCACTTTAACCACATTTGTCATCTGTGAATTTGTGGTATTTATTCATAACCGGGACAAGGGATCATTCTCCATACCTTCAGAGAGAGCTCCTCATCACAATCTGACTCGAAGTCAAACCGAGCCCTGGCTCTACCACCACCATACACGTTCTGCTGTTTATCAGATGACTGCTGGCCTGGTGAAGAAGGCATATACTGAATTAATGATGTTTAGTTAAACTGTCCATTTGTGCCAATTAGAGTTTGCAAATAATTTATGCAAGCGATTAATTGTTTAAATAACTACATACAAATACCCATTGTAGCTGATTAATAGTGAATATTTCACCTGGTTTAGTAAAATTGTTAGACCAGTCTAAAACAAACAGGAGATAGTTGGTTGTAGCCGTACTGCCAATAAAATTGCTTGTCATCATGAAATGCTACAGTACAACTTCAGTTTAATAAAGATTAAAAATGGTGGCCTCTTTGTTCCACAAATCAATTACTTGAAGAATCTATGACAAGGCAGTTTACGATCACAATTTAACACCTTATTTTCTCTACCAATCACATGGTAGCACTATAAGACACATTCACTGATGGTCCTTCTAAATAGGTTTGTCTTTATTAAAACCCTTATGGTAAGTTCACTGATAGCACATATTGGAAGTACTGGAGATAATGATGAACTTAAGGGCTGTCATATTAATAACCATTGCCGTGAGAACTTCATAGGCCTACCTGTGCTGGTCTCAACATAAGCCCTGGGGAACATTCCCTCCCTGCCGTTGAGTTGGCCGCAGCTCCACTCATCGTCAATATGCTCAGAAATCAGGATAGAGTCGCCCTGTTGAAAGGACAGGTCGTTGTCTGAATTCCCGGCAAAGTCATACAGAGCCACCCCCCACTCCACACTGGACTGAGACGCCTACAGAGAGAGCAGCACAAGAGAGGAGATGGTATATTTCAAATTAAAATAAATTATTTTAAGATAAAAACAGAAAATGTCAACATGTGAGCATCAGTACAAGTACAATATTCAGCTGGAACAAACCTTTATCTTTGATCCAAGGAATGTTAAAGTCAATAGCTTTTCTTTTCTAGATTGCTTTTCTTGTGTTTTCCAACAAAGGTTAAAATCAAGGGCAACTGGACTTGGTTGAAGATACTGGAAGACGTTTCGTCCCTCATCCAAAGGACTTCTTCAGTTCTGACTGACTGGCAGGGAAACTCAGCTATTCACAAACGCATGGCTCAACACAGAAGGGCCAACTCCTCAGGTCAAGACTCTGCAGTCTACTTACATCTGAAGGACAGAGGACACTCGTTTGAGGACCACCAGGTGCACATTTTAGACAGAGAAGATGGATGGTTTGAAAGAGGTGTCAAGGAAGCCATCTACACCAGGGTCGAGAAGCCGTCATTGAACAGAGGAGGGGGTCTACGCCACCACTTATCCCCCACTTACAATGCTGTCCTTTCATCACTTCCCAGGAAACTCAACAAACGTAACCTATTGGCCTCAGGTGAAGATACAAACGATGGTCGTTCAGTCTTGGCCACAGGTAGTCTTAACGACTGTAACGACTGTCGTCACAGAAACAAGGAACACTAACGAACCAGCGGTATCGATGACCCGGGCCAACGACCCCACTGAGGTTAAATAGCTGAGTTTCCCTGCCAGTCAGTCAGAACTGAAGAAGTCCTTTGGATAAGGGACGAAACGTCTTCCAGTATCTTCAACCAAGTCCA
>NC_060153.1:6778638-6806301 GCF_021292245.1 Micropterus dolomieu | reverse complement strand
ACTCTGCAGTCTACTTACATCTGAAGGACAGAGGACACTCGTTTGAGGACCACCAGGTGCACATTTTAGACAGAGAAGATGGATGGTTTGAAAGAGGTGTCAAGGAAGCATCTACACCAGGGTCGAGAAGCCGTCATTGAACAGAGGAGGGGGTCTACGCCACCACTTATCCCCCACTTACAATGCTGTCCTTTCATCACTTCCCAGGAAACTCAACAAACGTAACCTATTGGCCTCAGGTGAAGATACCAACGATGGTTGTTCAGTCTTGGCCACAGGTAGTCTTAACGACTGTAACGACTGTCGTCACAGAAACAAGGAACACTAACGAACCAGCGGTATCGATGACCCGGGCCAACGACCCCACTGAGGTTAAATAGCTGAGTTTCCCTGCCAGTCAGTCAGAACTGAAGAAGTCCTTTGGATAAGGGACGAAACGTCTTCCAGTATCTTCAACCAAGTCCAGTTGCCCTTCATTTTAACCTTCGTTGGATAACTATGAC
This sequence comes from Micropterus dolomieu, assembly GCF_021292245.1. Taxonomy (NCBI): domain Eukaryota; kingdom Metazoa; phylum Chordata; class Actinopteri; order Centrarchiformes; family Centrarchidae; genus Micropterus; species Micropterus dolomieu. The sequence goes on along the minus strand of NC_060153.1, from coordinate 6,805,798 downwards.
CTGGATGACTGAGAATCTTCATAGACATTTTTCTTGTGTTTGGGTGCATGGTCTTTAGGGTGGACCAGTATCTATCCGTGCGTGTTCTTGGGTTTAAAAAATAGGAATGTCGTGTTTGTTGAAAATCATTCTGAGTTTCTCTGATACTCCAGAAACATGGAATGACAATGTTACTGCGTTATCTTTTATTCATCACCCGTAGTGTTCGTCTTCTTCCTGGATCTTGTAGCTGTTTTTACAAAAGGTCCATTTAGGGTATCCACAGGCTTGTGTCCCCTTCGGGTGGTTCTATTCTTCTTCTTGGGCTTGGGTACTGGTTGGTATGTTCTCAGCTCAGCGGTGCAGGGTTCTGATGACTCCTAGCTTATGCTCCAGTGGGTGATGGGAATCGACTGCTATTGACTTTAACCTTCCTTGGATAACTATGACCTGGATGGCTGAGAACCTTCACAGACATTTTTCTTTGATGCATCATCCTTACTGACGCTTTTGTTTATATAAATATCTCTTACCTGAGCAGGTTTAGCAACTTCAGAGTGTGTATTCCGAGAAACAGCCATGCCTGTGGGGAAAAAAATGCCGCACATTTTATGAAAAATGAAATACACATACCCTCCAATCAGGGAACAAAACAAATCTGTGGGGCCAACTTTGAGGTAGTTATTATTGATGTATCAGTGCAATAATGCAGTATGTTCTTCTGTGAATTTGGGGCTTTGTGACATTCTACACTTTAAAACTTAAATTGTTGAGGCTGATTCCAGTATTTTTTATAAGAATTAGAATATAATTCAAAAAGGCATTTGAAACAATACTTCAAATTTCATGGTGGGAAATAAATCCGTAATGTACTTTCCTAATAATTTAAAACTAGAAAGGTCCCTGGAAATAAAGAACTATGTAATCGGGTAGTACATAATAGGGAAAATGGAGACAAGTATTTGCTGATTTCATAAAGAAACCTGCAAACCATTATAATTCAACAGCTAAAGAACAAATAAATAAAATATGACAAATCCAAATAAGTTACATTTTTGAATACATTTGTTTGGAGGTACCATAACTCATGATGACCTCAGTATTTCTAAATTCCTGGCTACTGCACTTGTTGCATGAGTGTGTTAAGGCTTAAAGTTCACTGAGACTTTTTGTAAACAGCTATTTAATGAAATACAAACAGAAGCGCGAATTCCTGACATGCCACAGATTGAAATGCCAGCCAACATAAAACGGAAAAGGATGTACAAAGATTCTTCATTGACAGACACAGCCCCTCTTTTGTTTAGATTCAAGAGGAGAATGTTGTGTTGGTGTAGTCCCATTTAGGACATTGAATATGGACCATATAATACAGTTTCTACTCACTCTTGGTGGTCAAATCAGCACATGAATTGATCTTTAGTGCTTCCAGATAATCTTACCAGGCAGTGCTATCCTGTTGGACTGTTGCTGCTGACTTGGAGGTGGAGGCAGATCTTCAATGACCTCCACAAAGTTAAGAGGAAAGATACCAGTAAAGACGCCAATCTGTCCCCGAGCCCAGTCCTGTCCAATGTACTCCTTCAGCTGGATTACATCCCCCTCAGAGAACGACAGCTCATCAATGTGCTCCCCCTCGAAGTCAAACCTCGCCATGCATCTTGGACCACTTTAGGGGAGGGCAACAACATCTCAAACATTAGATTAGTTGTCTATGAAGATTCTCAGTCATCCAGGTCATAGTTATCCAACGAAGGTTAAAGTCAAGGGCAACTGGACTTCTTCCAGTATCTTCAACCAAGTCCAGTTGCCCTTGACTTTAACCTTCGTTGGATTAGATTAGTTCATCAGATTGGTTTGTAAAGGCTAGTGGAAACAATTTATGATGTAAGAACAGTACCTGACTTTTGCAGGTGGTGGCACTTTGCGCTCAGGGAGGGGTTTTGGTGAATTTGACTAATTGGAGAAATGATAATGAAAATCTTCAAATTACGGAATCCTTAACCATGGTAAACATATCTAAATAACAAGCCCTGTTGTTAAAATGAAGGTGATCGATGCTTTGCAAGAATAGATTTCATTGGTGGAAACTTACCAGGACTTTGACGTAATTGATGGGAAAGAAACCAGTAGATCCCCTACAAGAGCCTTTGTACCACTCACTGTCCACCTGCTCCACCATTGTCACAACATCTCCTGCTCTTAGGGCCAGCTCTCCCTGACCCTCTGTGTGTGCAGAACAAACATATCAGGCATTTTAAACATACAACTTCCAAATTCAAAAAACAAATCTTTGATTTCAGTTCAAAAAATCTTGATAATTTTTTTATTATTATTTTCACCCAAATATCCATGTTTGACATCTTGGAAATAGACTATTCATTTTTGGGTTTTTTGCCAAAAGCGAGATGATAAATCCCAAACTCAAATCTGTGTGTTATGGATCTGGAGTTAGGAGGTGGTTAGCCTAGCCTAGCATAAAGACCAGAAGCAGGGGGAAACAGCTAGCATGACCCTTGAAAAACGTGCTAAAATTTCACAAATATTTGTTTTGTTTTTTGCTCTAGCATAAAACTGCCTCCAGGCTCCATAATCATATAGACACACGAGAGTGGTATAAGAGTGTTCTCCTGAATGTCAAACTATTCTTTTAATATATCGTCTCATTTAATGTTATTGTATAATCTCAGTCAGTATTAACAACTGTTTGATTATTTAAAAAAAACCCTGATGTTTTCACCTGGGATGAAGTCATGTAAGGCCTTCACCTTAAGCCCATAACCAGCTCCACCTGAATCAGCTGGACCAGCATCCTATAGAGAGAGGACAAAGACACCTAAAGGTCAGTCTCAAGCATCAGAGACATGCATTTACTCATAAATGAACAGGACAGGACAAGTTACCTGTGGTGGGGACATGTGTGAGACGGAGGCAAGAGGGGTAATAATCTTCATGCGGGAATTGTGGACTCTGCCTCTGGTGTCTCCAACTTGGCACTCGAACGTATTGTGGTCAATCTCCTCTAGCAGCAGCAGGACTTCATTTTTCTATTGAAAAAAGCCAACAAAAAGGTATTCACTGTTGCTAAATAAACTCTGTAGATCCAGCTGTTTTAGATGGACTGTGGAATTGAGTCTAGTAATGCACGTTTTTGTAAAGCCAATATGTAAGCCAGTGAAAAAAGTTTAGACACCTGAAATGACAGTTCTCCTGTATGACTCCCAAAGTAGTCAAAGCTAGCAATCCCATGAGGAACTTGAAGCTGGTGAAAGAAAGCAAAAATGACAGGTGCTCATCAAGTGGTATCTGAAACATGATTTAATGGTGCAGTGGGATCTCTCTCTTACAGTGTAATTGTTATAGAGACGGTGGCCAGGGTTGGGCCTTGGAGGTAAGACGGGTCCTTTCCTTTGGGGCTTCTGTTGCTGGGGTTTTGGTGAAGCTTCCCATGATGACGATTGGGATCGACCTGTGGCCTGAGGGCTGAATGGGGGAGGTCTTCCTGGGCCTGTTTTGGCTGGAGGTGGGCGAGGTGGGAGGGGTTTGCTTGTACTCAGCCTCCTGAGGTGCAATACCATCATCAAATTGAGAAGAGTAGCATCTTTACAAAGTGTAGCCTACTATCATTTTACATTTAAATTTTACTGCTAGACGTTTCCTCTTCACTCACCTAGGTGGTAGTGATGGCTCTGGCACATATTGGTGAGACTCCTGCAGAAGAATCCAATTGTGGATTTTATTAGCACTCAAAACAACCCGCACGACCTAGAGTACTGGAAACTATAGAAACCAACCTCTAGTTTCAGCTCAGCAGCAGGCAATGTGTTCATAGGGCTACAATAGTTTCTTTGTTTGTAGAAAGCAGAGGAAATGAAGCAGGTATGCCACACAGCTGACTAACAAGATAAACCTGATTGAGACTGACTCAAAATGTACCACGTCAGCGTTTCTAAGTAGATGTGCTGTACACTAATTGCACAAAATCTTTTAAAGAGAGTCAAAAACAATTTTTTGAGGAAAGGCTGAAATACATTAAAGGTTCAAGGACAAAGATGTTGTTTGACAAGAAACATCACTTTCCTGATGTAGTTACAAAGAATAACCTTCACTTTGTGGAAAGCTTAAACTCTCCTGAGATGTTCAGAGGTAGTGTTTGAATAGTTTATAGGTTTGTGATCACCCGTTATCACAAGTGTGATGCAAATCTTACCTGGAAGGATTGGGTGGGCGTTGAGCTTTGTAGGTAGCCTACGGCCTTCTGAACAGGGAGAGGAGGGACACTGTCCTGAAAATTGTCTGAGACTGAGAAGAGATCTGCTTTTACCACAACATACTGAAAATGTGTGCTTCATTATGATGTATACAAAGAAAATGTTTAAAAATAGAAACACAGGTACAGTATGTAAAATATCATTAAACTATAAAAAGTCTTTTGAAACCGTATAAAACATCTGTTTATACCAACATGCACAAATCAAATTTAACAGTTTAACTTGAGTATACAGAAATCACATTCAATTTATATATAGCAAACAGTTTACTGCACATTAGAGGGAGATGGACTTACATGAACCAGTTTTGCTAGGGACCCTGATGGTGGTTGGTCTTCGTGTTACACTTTGTCGGGTGAAAGAGCCTTCATTGCTGTCTACATTACACTGAGGCTTGACCGGGAAATAATCTGAGCAAAGAGACACTTAATTGTATAGCTGTGTATTTACATAATGCTACACTAAGCAGTTTTGGATGTTCAGGAACCATACAACAGACAACACAGTTTTAGTATATAATGTGTAACAGTAGGCCGTCAACTATTTGCTCAAATTTTGGGAAATATGCTTATTTGCCTTCTTGTCAAGAGGTGAGAAGATTAATGTCACTCTTGTGTCTGAATGTTAAGTATGGAGCTAGAGCCATGAGTTAGTTAGCCTAGCTTAGCATAAAGACTGTAGGCAGGGGGAAACAGCTAGCCTGGCTCTCTTCAAAGTTTAAAATACACCTACCATGACATCCAAAGCTCACCAATTAACACCTTGTATCTCATTTGTTTAACCCATACGCAAACATATGTAAAAACGACAGTTTGTGGTTTTAACATAATTGGTGTCCTGTAACTATTTCTTGACAGTTCATTCACCCGCCCAGTATAGATCTGTGCAGCAACTCTGCCGAGCTGTTGACTGTTAAATTGTAGGCCTCTGGTCTTTATGCTAAGCTAGCTAGGCAATGATATTCTCATCTAACTCCAACTCTCATCTAACTGGAATTTCCCAAAACTATTCCTTTGCAGTAAATACCTACATTACTAGTTGCTAGCTGAAGATTTGCTTGCTTCATTTATTTCTTATCATCGCAAACTGAATGCCTGTTGATCAGATGGGGTAAGCCATTTCAAGATTTTAGGCTAATGGACATCTATCATTCTTTTTGATGTTTTTACATACTTGGACTTATACAAGATGAGTTATTTGCTTTCATTGCTGTACAGCACATTGTAACAAGGTCATTTATAAATAAAGGTTTATTAAGAGCAGTATTTTGTCTCAAATAATATGTAACTTAAAATAAAATGCTACTCACTTGATGGACTGTCCCACGCATTGTCCCCGAACATGGAGGCCGAGTTGTGGTTGTTTATATTAAGGTTGGGCTTCAGAGGTTCTTTAAAAGGCTTCACTGGAGGTGTAGGAGGAACTGGTGATGATACCTCATCATAGAAGTTGTTGTCTCTGAACATGGAGGCTGGGTTGTTGTTGTTTATATTAAGGTTGGGTTTCAGAGGTTGCTTAAAAGGATTAACTGGAGGTGTAGGAGGAACTGGTGATGATACCTCCTCATAGGTACTGTTGTCTCCGAACATGGAGGCTGGGTTGTGGTTGTTTATATTAAAGTTGGGCTTCAGAGGTTCCTTAAAAGGCTTCACTGGAGGTGCAGGGGGAACTGATGATGTTACCTCCTCATAGGTACTGTTGTCTCCGAACATGGAGGCTGGGTTGTGGTTGTTTATATTAAGGTTGGGTGTCAAAGGTTTCATAAAAGGATTCACTGAAACTGTAGAAGGAACTGGTGATGTTACATCATCATAGACGTTGTTGTCTCTGGTCAGTACCGAAGGACGTGATCTGTTTGGGATGGGTGCCTTGTTGAGTAAAGTTTGTAGTTCCTCTTTTATAGATCCTACAGGTTTCTTAGGGGGCTGAGGTCTAGGGCCCGGTGTAGGGTTTTGGGGGAGGTTTGTGGATGACACATTTTGATCGTCATCTATACTGTGCTTAAACTGAGGTTTAAGAGCTACAGAAGGTTTAGCAGCAACTGGAGGTTTAATGAACGACTTCCTGGGTCGAAGTTCTGGTTTAGGTGGTTCAACCACATTTCCCTCCTCGGCTCTAGCCTGGCTCTCAAAGGCCTGGATTCTGGCCTGGAAATTGCGTTGACTCTGGTTGGTGTTCATCTCTTCAGCATCTTCACCTTGTAAGGCCTCGTCTGATTGGTTAACAATGTTACCGTCCTCCTCACAATCGTTATCTACACTAAAGACCTCCAATAACTCCTTTAAATACTTGTTTGAGGAAACCTCTTCAGGATCAGATTGAATGCTGTCCCGACTTTCACTGAGCTTGACTAAAGTCTGAACTTTGTCCTCTTCTGTAGTTGCCTGCTTTCGAGACTTTGTACGAGGAAGTGGAACAGGACGTTGACTGAGTTTTGAGTCGGAAGAAGATGGAGTAGTTTCATCAGCAGTGGCAGAAAGAGGTTTTGTAGGAACGTCCCAGTGTACAGTGACAGATCTGGTGAATGTGTGAGTGGAATCTGCTTGGTTGGGTTGCTTTACATCTGACTTAGAGTCCCTTTGGTCCTCAGTGTTTGTGGGTACTGAAGTATTTATTTCAGCATTCTTGTCGGTGGGTGCAACTGTTTCAGTGGCCGGTTTTCTGTCCACTGCTTTCGGCAATGATGGCCTTGGTGGTTTCTGTGGCTTTTTACCTGGAGGGAAATTTAATCATCATGAAAGAATGTGTAGAGCAGAAATCTAACACTAATAGTTTTTTTTACGCATTTACAACATAGATTCTCGTCTTCCTTACCAGCAGGTCTTTTCTCTGCTGAATCTAGAGCAGTCTGTGAGGTGTTTTCCCTCACAGGGTCAGTCTGTGTGGCACTTGTGGTGGTGCAGGTGCTCCGACGGGGGGCTGCAGTGGGCTTGACAATGTGCTCTTCCTGGCTCTTTTCTTGAATCACCTGGTCATAGGATGGTGGGGGCTAAGTCATGAAAAAGAGATTCATGTGTTCATACACCCACACACGTTTATTCCCATACACTATGGCATTTCTGCTTATGGTACCTACTGAGTATTTTATTTAGTGATGTGCTGTATATAAAATTAGGATCAAAGACAGGGCCATAGCTACTATTGAGAATACAGAGGATGTCCTTAAAATGACTCTGAAACAATATTTAGACCTTCAAGTTAAGAAATAAAATAATAATTTTCTATTAGGTGTCTGCTCAAAATTTTCTGAGAAAGAGAACTTTGAAATTCTGGCTACAGCTCTGACTGGCGACCTGTCCAGCGTGTACCCCGCCTTTCGCCCAATGTAAGCTGGGATTGGCTCCAGCCCCCCACGACCCTGTATGCAGGATAAGCGGTTGACGATGGATGGGTGGCTACAGCTCTGCTCAGCTAATGATTTGTAGCTGCATTTGGGGCTGCATGGGGGTGTTGATGGCACAATGGCTATGACACATGCCTTTGGTGTGAGAGACCTGTGTTCAATTCTCCACTGTGACCCATCCACCATTGTGTCCCTGAGCAAGACACATAACCCCTAGTTGCTCCAAAGGCGTGTGATCTCTAACATGTATAGCAATTGTAAGTTGCTTTGTCTAAGCGTCAGCTAAATGAATGAATGTAATGCATTTATAAGCTCAGTTTGTATTGAGTGTTCTAGAAACAGAAGAAATATCATTGGACAGCGCAGACCCATAAAACACCTAATCTAGACACTGGCCCATTTACCTGGGAAACAGTCTGGGTGTCTGCAGACCAGCCTGACTGAGGAGGCCGAGGTAAAACCACAGAGGTTCCTGAGATCCAGTTGTTCCCAGCCAAAGGTTCTGCTGAGACAATGGTAATCTCTGGTCGCCTGAAATACAAATCGTACAAATCTATGTCAGAATTCAGAACATCAAAATACACATGATTACAGATGAATTTGCTCTTCTTGATAACCTGGTTTCTTTCTTAGCCTAACTGGCAAAGTATTTACAACTGTTAATGGGATTATATGTAAACCAACAGATTAGACAACTACATTCGTCTGCATCAGTGAGCAGCAAAATGCATGGTCAAAGAAGTAAACATCAGCAGCAATTATAAAGTTCTCTACTTGGGAATTTTTTTCATTTTACCTTCTGTCTCTGGTATGGTCACTCTGTGCGTTTGTTCTTGCTGAAGGAAGAAAGATCATATTAATTATGTGTCATAAACTTACCTGCTTAGTGACATTTTGTACATGTAAAAACATTTTACAAGACATTTTTACGTTGTTTTTTTTTTATAAGTGGAAACATTTAGATTTCTATTTGTCAAATTGTATTGTCAAATGTCTGAGGGATAAAATGCTGTTCATCCTAAAAAGGATAATAACTCTATAAATTAACTTTAAATCATGACATAATTCTGATTTAGATTCAGGGAATGATTACTTTATGTGTTACTTTTACATGATCTCAAAATGACACTTAAGCTCAGATTTGACAAACTTACTTCGTTTTATAGCAGCTCGTATAGAAGACAGAGGTCCTTGGCTGAAAAGAGATCAAAACAGGAAGCTTTAAAAGTGGAAATAAATAGTTTAAACATTTAAAAAAAATATATACACAATGCATGGAAATGGCTTGAATGAAGTTTATAGCTTCATGTAGTATGTGGAAGGAGCTCAAAGCTGCAAAATCAAAATCCTACTTAAAATAGTTATGGTTTAATTAAGAGCAGGAAAAATGTTCACTTCTACAGCACTATTCAACAAAGTATCAGTTATTCAAGGCAATTTTTGTTATAAAAGTTCAAGATAACTGAAGTATCACCAGGTTTATATCACAAAGCTTTACATAACATAAGAATAACATCCCTGCAAATGCTGTTCATGTGCGCAGTTGAAATCCACCTGCCTTGCAAACACATGGTGTCAAGTACATGGTACCACTTCCAGGTAAACACAGGACAAATGATTACACTTCTGCACAACAACACTGCTCCACACATGCCGAACATATTAGACATAATTTGATATCCCTAGGCTATTTACCTCTCAATGGTAAAGATTCCTTTAAAATCCTTAAATCTCATCACATTGTAATATTAAAAGCCCCTCTGTCTTTGTGCTTTTCGTGTTGTATAAATGTAGAGAGATTAATTGTGATACTCTCTGCTAACTGTCCTAACCTTTACCAAAGCTACAGAAAATTCTCTAGACAGTGGAGGCTCATCACCAACACATATCCTGCTCATTAAGGACTGAGAGTGATGTAAACTGCCTGGGGGAAAGACGAACAATCCTCGCCTCTTCTCGATACCACATGGCTAATTTAAGTGGTTAGCTAAGCTGTAAACACAAGCCTCTTAAGGCCATAAACATCCTTTGTGATTTCTCATCAACTGTGTCTTTGACAATAGGTACATAGGTCTACAAGGGTTAGTAGGGGAGGCTTTACTTTCCTTAATCTCTGTAAACAACAACTAATAAAATGCAGCATGACGTATTCATCCCCATGTTGACTATCTGTCAGTCAGTAAGAATAGATCAGTGCATTGTTTGGTCCATTCACAACCTCACCATCAGCAGATCTGACAGTTAAAGGGATAGTGCCTCGCTTCCAGCAACAGATACAGTTTGGTGAAACTTAACAATTGTTGGCAGTAATGCAAAGAAAACCTAGTTTGATGGAAAAATGACATACCTAGAATGTAAATGATCTGGCTTGGTTCTTTCAGGATCTGTAGAGGAAAACAGAGAGGTATGGGTTGATGTGTATCAACAAAGATAACATTCTGCCACTTATCAACATCAGCGTCATGAAGATTTATGTCTCAAGCGTGGTTTGTTATTGGAGTTGGCTAGATGGATAAAATCACTAATGTGATATAGACATATATTGTGATACAGAATAACAAAAAACTAACCAAAATAACAATAAAGCAGTTCTTCTCATTGATTTGCTACATTGTCCACAATGGCCCACCATGCACAGAAAGATTAAGAGATCGCTAACAAGCTATGAAAAAAACTGACTTTCAGCTTGCATTGTTTTTAAATGTGTTCACATCTATGATCACAGCGAAAGACTTTCAGTATAGTATATTGTCCCATCATTTTAGGATGGCCTAACCTAATGTGTTTCACTTGCTGAGGATCACCTGAAAGCAAAAAGCTCCTATAAAAGCAGAAAGTGGAAATCGTGACTCTGAGTTTTTTACATAACTTTAGCTACCAATCATACCAGACCAAGTAAGGCCATAGCGAGGGTATGGATTTGAGCAAGGGTGCATTTTGTTGCTCATGAATTCAGTGTTTTAATTTGTAAGAGGAACAATGTGTCAGATCATCTTTTCAAAAGTTTCGCATTGATTCATTGCCTTTTGTTTTTACTTGTTGCTTACAGACTGGAGTGTATAAACTAGAAATACAAGAACCTAACCCTCATGAGCAGCATCAGCAATCAACTTTGGACGAACAAGTTAGTCTTAAGTGGTGGTTTGGCTGGTTCTTCCAAAACTAAATTTACAATGATGATGAAACCATAATGCATGTTATTTCCCTTGATACAGAGAACTGCGCAAGTTATTACGAGCAGCAATGCCATACATTCCCTCCTTTTTCACAAATTTACACGTAATACGTTGACACTGTAACTGTATACATACACAGACTACATCGAGTTGTCAAAATGATCAAACTGCAATTAAACTGAACATAAATGCCCATGAAAAAAACTAAAGTCCTAAAAATGGAGGCAGTATGATCAACAGAAACTGTGTTATGTAATGTGATGCTATATTCAGCGTATAATGCCAGGTGGCCATGAACACTGGGAATATGGCTGTTGAAAGGGATTATATATATGTTAGTTAAAATGAAAGTCATTAAATGTTCTCTCCTATAAAATAAAAAACTGCATGTAGCCTGTGGAAAGTGAAATTAACTGGTACATTCCAGGTGCTGCTTCAGGCGCATACCATACACTCTATTACTTCCTGTACTATTTGGTGGTAACCTGAATTTTCTGTCTCGCCCAGACAACAACTTTTAAAAGGAGCAAAATCTAGATTACACATCCCAGTCCAGGAAATAGTCTAAACTAATAAGACTCTCATCTGAAAGCAAACTGTAGAAGAATACTTAAGAAAAAACACAGACAGTGGTTAAAGTCAGCATTGTTGTTAATGCCTCTAGCTTGAAACCCTGAACTCGTTGGCAGTCAAATCCACCTGTCACACCTGTTTCTTGTTATCCATTAAGGCCACAGTGCTACTACCTCGAGTTTCACTTTAACAACATGTGAGAAGAGAGTTTCTGTTCTTTCACTTAATGAGAAAGACGTTTTTTAGCAACTGCCGGACAAAGTATCAAGCTCTGTTACTTCACACATACACACACACATCACCGTTTCCTTGTTTATATGCAGTCTGACAAGAGACATAACAGTACAGTTGTCTGGTTAACTTTACTTTCACTTATGCATGTGTTGTGCTGTTGCCCTCTACAGAGCGTGACTCAATGATGCCCCTACCTGTGAGGAATTAAAGGAATAAATATAAAATCTGCAACATCAAAAGGATATTTCCACCAGGATCCTCCCTCATAGTCCATCGAGTGTGTGTCTGAGCGCGACAAAGAAGTTGAAGCAAGCAGTCACAGATAACAGAAAAAAGAGAGGGAGGGCCCTGTAATATCTCAGCCCTCCTGTGTTCACTTGGCCATTCTGATCAACTGGAATGTGGTCATTCTGGAAGAGGTGGTTGTGCCACCTTCAGTGTCTGTTTCCTACAAAGTAAAAGGTTTGAAAATACTACTACTAATTAACACCAACAATGTGTACCTCTATTGAGTCATAAGATCAAGTGTTGTACACACAAGATACTGAACTAAATAAATAAACTGGACATGACAAATAATAAAAACTACAAAGTAATAAGAGAAAATTTGCAATCACAGAAACACTCCTGTTCCAAAACCTTGGGTGCCATGAGTTAAATGCTGTTTCACCAACGGTTTTCAGGCTGCACTTTGAAACAGTTAAAAGGTTCACAGAGTACCTGAGGACTTTGCACCCTGATGATACATTAGAAATGGTAAATAGCAGATTTGGTTATTATTCTAGATTAACACCTTTCAGTTGAATTCAGAGTTAAAATAATAATATTTTAAGAGCTCACTGGTTGGCTTGGGTTAAGTCTTTGGGTCACTTTCTCTGTGGGGCTTTGTACCAATTACCAGCACTCCAATTTTATCTTGTCTGAGCTGCAGGATTAATTGCAACATTGAGATATTAATATCTCAAATACATTTTTAAAGAGACTGAACCGGAAGAAACAGCAACACACGGATGTGTATTATGCAAGGAGATACAATAAGATAACATTGTCTGGGACTATAGGAGAGCAAACTGGTATGTAGATTCAAAAGCAACAGCCCTAGATGTGATCACAATATAGCCTGTGGTAATACCACAGGACAATTAATATAGACAAAGCAGAAATTCTTAATTGAGTGTGGCATCCTTTAAGAATCCAACATATCTAATTAAAAAAGATAAAATGGTGCTAAAATGTTGCAATGCCTCATGACATAGAGCTATAGCTATAGGCGTCTATATATAGAGCTATAGCAAAAGGTCAGGAGATCATCAAACTTATTACAATTCACCGTACGGGTATTATGAATGTCTGTCAGCATGATCTGGTCTGACAGTAGTTCATCCCACGGTTGTTGAGAACCACAAATGGCAACCAGCTGGTAGCACTAGATGAAAACTCACAAGATCACCAAACTAATCAGTATTTATCCTCTTGGGACCATGGATATATGTACAAAATGTCACCGTAATCCATTCAATACTTGTTCAAATTTTTCAGTGGTGAACAAAGTATCCAATTGAATGGCCAATGACATCGCTGTCCCTTAAAAAGCATGAGGATTATTTGAAAGAACATTTATAGTGCCCCTAATTTAAGAAAATACAAATTCCTGCCAGATTCTTTGACAAGCCCCATGAACACCTATAGTTTTGGATTCTATTTCTAATCATATATCCCTTGGTATTTGTGGATCACTGACACTTGAAAAGACACCACAAACACACGAGAAAGCTGCTGAAGTCAGCAGGAAAGGTTTCCCTTCACAGCTGCACTCTCACTTAAACACATGCTGACATTACTCAGCACAGCAACAGCAGTCACAGAGCAGCTGGTGCAACGGATGGCAACAAAGGGAGAGAAAGAAAAACAATCTGTCATACTACACCCGCCAGAACTTCATATGTGCAAAATCTGATAGAGGGTTTAACTTTAGCCTTTCTCCAACTTCAGCTAAACTGGCACCAATTAACCTAGCCTGCATGTCTTTGGTGGGGTTTGAATCCACAACCCTCTTGCTGTGCGGCAACAGTGATAACCACTGCACCACCGCGCCACCCAAGATGAATCACTAACAGGGAGCATTTAACTGCAGAATGAGTACTTTTACTTTTGATACTTGATTCTGATAATACTTACATACTTTTACTTAAGTAAGGTTTTCAGTGCAGGATTTTTACTTGTAGTGGAGGATTTTCACAGTGCTGTATTATCACTTTTACTTAAGTACAGGATTTGAATACTTCTTCCCCCCTTGGGGTGTCTTATTGAACATGCAGCGATAAACACAACATTTTTGCTGTTGTTAACAGACAAAGCCATTTATCTTTCACTAAAAACAAGACCGATAATAGTGTGATGAGTGAGTAATACAATGTCAGCAGCTGATGTGGACCTTTAGTCAGAGATGATTAGGTGGTGTCAAAGCTGACGAGTGATACACAGTGGAAACCACCTGAAAATAGTTCCAATGGGTCCAATGCAAACCACTGACGTTGGAATGTATCATATCAAAACATTCTGAAAGGATGGAAAACTGCATCTAGTGCAGACAAGTACAGCTTGTTTATGACACAGCAGCCTGTCTGCCCAGAGAGACTGACAGAAATTTCCATCTAGGCAGCTGGTGGGGTCAGGGTGTGGTTTGGGGGTGTAGTCGGAGCTGATACATTGGCTGCAGATAGCCGTGCAGGGCAGGGCACAGGGGAGTTAGAGAAATAAGAGTTTGCACACCAGGTGTTGCTAAAAAAAAAAACAAGGAACAAAGAAAACAGTGTTATATTGACAAGGAACCTTCTTCTGAACCATAATAGAGGGGAATTAAACTAATACTGAGACTATACTTGTATGAGAGCCCTGATACTGACTGATACTGAAAGCTAAGGTTTGTTCATTAAATCACAGGCTTAATACTGACGCTACAAACCTATAAGCAAGCCAGTTTCTGGCGACAGACTCTTCCCAGCTCTGTTTCCTGCTGCCCCTGTTACTGATGGATTTCTCGTTAATGAGAAATCCATCAGTGGCTGGTATAAATGGCACTTTCACCAAATGGGGCACTGAGGATTTGTCAGTGATAAGATAACATTAAAATAAATATTTGTTCTGTCAAGTCATTGCTAATTAGTTGATTGTTTATGACAGAGTATGTAAACTGCGCCATTTAAGCAGTTTAATTGAATGAAACCAAACTGTCCTTTGTGTTGTGCTTTAGTATTTTGTCTTGAATGGAAAAAAATACTTTTTGTAGAATTTTAGTGAACTTCCACCCAGGAGACCAAAACATGGCGACCAGGCTTTACTGCTTCATGCTATGTAAGAGTTTTGTGTCTCATAGCAACTGAAGGAGGACCAAAGGTATCAAAGCATGGATATTTAAATGAAGGAAAGGATCTTCAAAAGCAAGTTGATCAAGATCAGATTTTTGCATGGTAGCACCTTATCTCCAAATCATCTAGAATTTTCATTTTTGTTGTGCAGTAATTAATGTTTGAGGTATTTTTCCCACTGTTGCAGACCTCACTTAGTTTCCATTAATTTTTGCATGGCATGAAAATCAAAAGGCAGATATTTCATACCAGTATGAACAATAATGTGTCTTTGACAAAAATAAATGCATACTTGATGTTCATTGTTATTGATTACACAACCCAACTAAGTTTGCTAATTGTTTTTCATCTAGTAGGCTACATTAATGAATGGAAAACAGTGGATGTCTGGAGTGGAATGAAAAATACTGTACACCCACCTTTCTAAATCACAACATCATGATTTGCTTAATCTTGTTAAGTATATAAACTAACGTGATTTTAAAATAACCATTAAACTTCACTGCCAATCACAAAACGCATTAAGTCTGTACCTCAGCTCTAAGAAGTCAAAATCATATGATAAATGTCGACAACAAATGAACAACTGACATATTATATATATGCCCATATAGGCTATTTCATTATTTTTTTACATCGACCTTTTCAGTACCCGTTATGTGTTTCAGGAAACTATTAAGCTCATCCGAGGATTGTAAGCCTGGGAGGCTACATTCGCAAACATACCTGTTGCCCGGGGTCTGTTCCGGACGTCCCGCAGATCTCTGCGCTGCCCCTCTTCCACTTCACGCCGGGCTTCGGCCATTGCGATTTAGAAAGACGAAGAAATAAAAAGAAATAAATGAAATACACCAGAAATCCGTTATGTAGCTAGTTCATCTCACACGGTCGATAAAACCCTGGTTGCTGTCCTGTCCACTGGGAGTTTCACTTTGTCCTGCCCACAGCAGCACTTTCTCTGCAGTGGATGGAGGTGGTGCCAATATCTGTCCGGGCCCCCAACAGGCAGCGCAGTCCAACTTTTGCGTGGGAATGTACACAGTCAAAGCAGGATTAAGTTGCCCGCCGACAACAGGCCTACCAAACATATTATCCAATTAGCTCATGGTTAAAACTTCAAAAAAATAAAAATTATTTGTTGAGGAAATCAAAAAAATGCAGGGATTTTTGGTGCATTGTCTCCTCAGAACAACCTTTCAACAACCAAGAAACTGACCGTTATGTACCTCGTGAGGATGAGGAAAAATCTAACCAATATGGCTTAAATATTGATATTTTAATTAGTCAAGTATTCAATTTTACCTCCCATCATGAAGTTCTAAATTGTATTTCTCCAAACTCCAGGAGTAAAAGTATTTTTTTCACATAGGCCTATGGGCCAATTAAATCTAAAAATACTGGAGTCAGCCAATAAATGATCCACCATGGGTCAGTTTTAAAGCTGGAATCTAGGCAACATTGGAGAAACTGGCAAGAGACTGCTTTTTAAATGATCTATCTCCTTTCTTCAAACCTCCCTCAAAAGCCACTTCTCCAAAACACATTTTCATTGGGTAACATAGGCCAGCCATTCGGTCCAAATCAAATCATTAATACAGTCCTGCCACAGCCACAGACACCGTTTTTTATTTTTTTGTGTCAGAGCACTTGGTTTATTGATCAGGATGTAAGGAAAATTTCAACAAATATCAAAATTCTGAAATAATCTGAAATAAAATTGCCTACCCTAGACATAACTTCAGGGTCCACTGTACTGCAGAAAATCTGTAGGACACTTCACCTGAAACCTTTTCTATCTGCAAATAAGTAATGTATTGTCACCTGTAGTTAGTCCCTCAACTATACTCATGTCGCATATTCAACATTGATATTTGTCTATTGACTTACATGTCTTTGGTTTTTAATGCACAGCCTGAGCCATCTGAAATAATCCTTATTGAGTCGTCTTAAGGAGCTACAATTGAGGTACTTGTATGCTACTGGAGTATTTCCATGTTGTACTACTTTATACTTTTACTCCACTACATGTCAGAGGGAAATATCGTACACTGTATTTTGTTTACATTTGACAACTTTGGTTACAAATTATGTTGCAGATTCAGATAGTTAATACAAAATAAAATCAACAAAACACTGTAAACTACCCTGAGTTAAAATCAGCCTTACCTTTGCTGGCTGCAACATTCAAGTGATGCATACACAATGTATCACTATTTATCACTATTTTATAATCAAATAATATACAGTATATGGGCTATTCTGCATTCACTTTTAGGATGCTAAAACTTTTGTAGTTTTGCATAAGTAACATTTTCAATGCATGACTTTTACTTGTAACCGATTATTTCTACACACTGGAATTGTTATTTTTACTTGAGTAAAAAATCAATGTACTTTTCCTGAATTCTGAATAAATGGATCCACAACTGTGGGAAAATGGCTGCTCTTCCAGTAGATGTCGCTACAGACCTCGTCATTTTTATAGCCTTAAAGAAACTTTAAATTAGAAATAAATTTATCTTTCATTTGAATAAGGGCCACTGTTTTCAGTTTAGAAATCACTACAGAATATTATCTGGGAATTTTGTGTTTAGTGTTTTAAGTTTGCTCCAAATTGTTAAAATAGTGACTTGGGCTAAATGTATCCTTCAATCAAGCATAAACGAGGGTTCTGCCTTTTTCATAACTCTACAGTAGCATTTCAGGATGGAAATCACAATGATCCCACAGGAACTGCAGCTGGGAATAGCTAATAACTTAAAGCAGAATTCCATGTCAACACGGATTTTAAAAAAGGCCTTGAAGAAGGAAACTCTCAGTTTCTGGATCAACTGGAATAAAATATGTTTGCATCAAATCATATTTTTGAAAGACTCGTTTGTAGAATTTGTTTATCTCACTTTTTTTGTCCAACAGGTGACGACATACTGTAGATATCCACGTCAAACCGGAATGATCTCATCATATTTCTTCGTTTGATCGTGCATTGATGAACGTGACCTATTTGATGAATAAAACTAATTAAATATCAGTAGGAATCAGGCATATTGTAATGCGGATAGAAGATTCTGTAAATGTCATCCAAACTAAGGCTTTTGGAAATTGGATCCTGGAAAATAAAATAAAAATTCCATTCAATAGGAGTGGTGTTTTTGGCGACCAAGGCAGACTGTTGACTCCACATTTACGTGGATTACCCTATAACCTACCATCTGTAGATTATTGATACCAGTACAACTACTATAGCTCAGTAGCCTATCTAGGGCACTTATTTTGCTTTTATACATGCATCCACTTATCATTTCCACGCACAGAAAATGTCAAACACACATGAAAACACTCCACCAGTGGACGTGGGCCTGTTGTGGGTGAGTGGGAGGAGCGTTCAAATGAGGATTAGTGCGGCTTTACCTTTGTGTGAGCTGCGGACCAGGTTAAGTAGCTTAAGCGGACTGGTATGAAAGAAGGAAATTGTGGAGCTGTGACCAAGAGCAACTTGGTTATTTTCTCCTGAGGGGACATACTGAGTGCTTGTTTGTGGTAAAACCTGCTGTTCGACGCCGCTCAAAACTGCTGTGCGCTTTTCCCCGTCCAACCCGGAGGATCCGTTCAGCGGTAGGAGAATCAGAAAGAAAGATCGAAACACAGGCCTTGTTTACAGCTGTGCCTTTAATTTACCTGTTAAAGTACATTTCAGTGACATTTCTGGTGCTGAAGGACCATGTGGTTATGTGTTTTGCTTTCCGTGACAGTTGCGGAGTCTGTGATTGACATGTGCGGGTGGGTGGACGGGTTGGGTCTCTCCCAAGAGTTATTCGTGAGGGGGGGGACCAAAAGTCTCTGCTGGGTTTACTTGGGGATTCCCAGTAAAGTTCCTTCTGGTTTAGCGTCCTTGTAAAGTTAAAGAAGTGAAATCTGCATTATGGCTGTTCTTCTGTGTTTCCATCGTGCTGTACTGTTGTGTCCTCACCATAGAGACAAAGTAGACCCACCCTATCGCTAATCATATAGTTCACAATCTGGTTTCATAATCTTGCAGTAACATGCAGTGCTCACAGCCTCATTCCTTGGCATATTATATCCACGTGCTGATGTTATGAGCTCTTGACAAAGTTATATTTCAGCCACATGCAGGAGAACTGTGACATGCAGCCTGTACCTGTCCTGATTCACCTTTAAAGGCCCCCTGTCCCAATGAGCTCAGAACAAGCGAGAGGGAGACAGAATACAGGTGGTGTTGAGTTACCAGCAAACATCATTAATGTTTCATGGCTGGCCATCTTGCGTGAGTGTCATTCCTTCACAGGTGTTCTCTTCCACCTGCTAAATCAATGTCAGTCTAAATCACCTGATGTAAACTGAGCGTCTGAGGTTAGTTTTTGGGAGAGAAAAGATGTCAAACATGAAGGACTAAAACTTTGTTGTTGTTCAGGTCTCTCTCTCTCTCTTTCTCTCTCTGTGTGTGACTCAGCTGCAGGGAGGTCTTTTTCCACCCTGTTTGTTTGTGTGTTTGTAAGTTCAAACTGATTTATTTTTTCCGATAAACAGTCCAAACCCCAAAGATTATTTAGCGTACAATCATATAAAACACAGAAAAGCACCAAATCCTCACATTTGAGAAGTTGCAACCAGAGAGTTCTTGACATTTTTTGCCTGAAAAATGACTTAATAAGACTTTATACCAATGCAATATGGGGCTATTTTCACTTGAACTGAACTTATCTGAACACACTTGAATGATACACACCTGGTAGTATCCAATTATTGCTTATTTTATTTATTTATTATTATAAATATCTTTATTATTCTTATTATAAATAATAATACTATTGTAAAAGAGTTCATTTGGAGCACTGTGCATGAATGCCTTCTCATCATACCAGCCAAACGTACGATGACCCTGTGGAACCAGCCCTCAGTTTTTTGTACATGAGGGTCATTACTGACCTTTACAAATCGAAGTTTGAAAAAAAATTCATACAGAAAAGTTTGGAAAAAAAAGTTTGCCCAGTTGTCATGGAGACAATTTAGTTGTCATCGCGTGATTCGTTTGAGGTTTTGGTCATGGTCACTTTCACATCCCCCACCCACTCCAATACACAGCCATTTGTTATCAGGTGACTGAAGTTACATACTCGCGTGAAAACACCTGAACCATCTCCATCTCCTTTTTTTGGTCAAACTTTGTTCTTTCATTATGAGAATAACTGTCCTCCACAAACGTCTGCAAGTCATCATCAAATGTGGCCACTGTGGTGTCTGAGCTGGTTTTAAAAATACTCTTCATGTGGTTGCTCTTAAAAGCCCCACTAGCACACTACCAGGGGAAGTATTGTAAATATAATCAGGGTTTCTCAGCAGAATGACCACTTAAAAGGTATTTGTCACTGTAAAGGATGTGAAATTATGAGGTTTTCAGAATTGAAGGGAAGCAGTTTAGTGTGATTTTGTTGTATTTAACAAAGCTGCACTTATTCAGCCTAGATTTGTGCAATCTGACCAGTATGTCCATCATTGGTTGCATGCTCTGAGATGTCTGATATGATTATCATATCAGATTCACTCCAGAGACAAAAGCAAAACACACAAAACATATGTTGAACGTAAATACTGCTCTAAAGCAAGAATGCAAGCAAAGTTGTAATATAAGTCTTTGGAACAGTTTCTGAGGAATGTGTGGCTAATCAGTCATATGAGTTGGTGTGGTGATGTGCAAGAGACCTGGGTTCAGTTCCCCACTATGACACATCCACCAATGTGTCCCTGAGCAAGACACTTAACCCCTAGCTGCTCCAGAGGCATCCGACCTATGACATACATAGCAATTGTAAGTCACTTTGGTTAAAGCGTCAACTAAATGAGTAACTGTAAATGTATGATAACTGAAGGTCTTTAGAGGGGACTTTAAAGTGAGTCTCCATCTTACATACAGTATAAGTTTGGGAAATAAGTGCTGCTGTAGTCAACATACAAGCAGGGGTGTGTGTGTGTGTGTGTGTGTGTGTGTGTGTGTGTTTCCCCTTTCTCACCACAGACACAGCCAGCTCAGCTTTGTCCCGTGTTTGGAATTAGCTAGCTTGTGTCCCCATGCTGACCCTGGGAAGTAACAGACGACATGACAGCTCTATGGTAATGGTGACTAGAAATATCTCAACGATTTTGGAAATTGGATTTCTTTCCAACAGGGTCGCTTTCATTTATCTAATCCATACACAAACAGAAATGTAAAAAAGACAGTTTGTGGGAGATACGTCTAAAACAATTTCTTAGCGTACAAAAAGCCAGGCGCAGTGAGGTTGCCAATTTTTACATTTCTGTTTGTGTATGGATTAAACAAATTAGATTTGTGTTAATGAGAAAGCTTTGGAGCTGTTGGTAGGCATAGGACCCGAGAAGAGAGCCAGGCTAGCTGTTCTCTTCTTAGCCTATGTTAGGTAGGCTAACAACGTACTTGACTTTAACTCCATATGAAACATACAGACATCACCGTGGTCTATTCTGTTAATGACATTTTCCACTAAAGATGTTCAACGAAATATGAGAATTTTATTGTAAAATATTCAGATTTGGGAGTCGTTGTGGTATTGGCCCATTTGTTGGCTAGCCTGTGTTCCAGCACACCCCCACCCCCCACAAACTTTCTGCGGTTTAATCAGGTTGAACCACTTCTGTTGTCCAAGAATGAACTGGAATGAAGGAACAACTTATGTTTACAGAGCTAATGTGTAAGAGGTGAGTGTTAAATACTTTTTCAAAGAGCCATTTTTATTTTAATTGATGAGAGAGAAATGCAGAATGTAGCGTTATGTAGAGAAGTGCGCAGCCACTTGAAAGCTAGAGTAAACATTTTCATTTCCTTAATTAAACCAGTTTCAAATGGCAATGTAAAGTTAGTCTTAAATGGTGAAAACAGATCAGAGAAAGAACAGGTTCACAGTTATCCACACCCAAGCAAATATTTGACATTTGGGACACAGTATTCCCTTTAAAAACAAATTCCAGTTTTTGAGTTATCTGTGTGTCATAGCTTTTTAAAAGGACTCCATAATCAAAAGTTTCAAAAGCTAATTACATGAGTGCAGTGCTGCAGCTCTCGGATAAATATCTCTGAACATCATAGACATGCCGTATCTTCTGTCGTCCTCCCTCAAACATGGATCTTTTTTTTTTATCAGCAAGTGAACCCTGATGCAAACGAGCTACAGAGGAAGTAGCAGAGATAGGCTATACCCACGCTAAAACACATTCTTATCACTGACAGAAGCCTATTGTGGTGTGGGGTTAGGCTGAAGCCTCATACCAACTTGAAAGTAGGAATGATGTCACCAGCCCACGTTGTGTACATGCAATGTGGTAATTTAGTCTGTGAGGGTCAGAAAAAACATTTCTAGTGACCAAGCAGAAGTGTCATTCTGCGATAACACACGTATTACGCAGATTCTAATATTTTTAGCTTCATTTATTGGTAAGAAAACAGCGTGCCTCGCAAACATCAGTATGCTAGCACTGACATTGTGAGCATATTGCCAAGCTAGGATTAGCGTTTAGCTCAAAGCATCGCTCTAAGTGAAGTCTCACAGAGCCCTTAGCATGGCTACAGCCTCTTTGTCTTGTTAGACTAAATATGACAAAACAAAACAAAACCCAAATACATTCAGTTAAAATGAAAGGAATTCAGTTTTTTAATCCGCGAGAATTGTATACCTGACACAAGACCATGACATACGGATTTAAAGCTTACAGAAAATATAATTGTTACACTGTTAAATAAATCAAATGTGAAATGTTGGGATGTTTTTGTCCAAAAAAGGCCTTGTCTAAAAGTTTGAAAAAACATGGAGTCTGCGTTCTATCACAGGGTTATCCGAGGTCTTACACCATGGGTGGTGAGGAAAAATCAACACACATGTACTGTATACTCCCATAATATACATGCACTGACTCGTGCAGACACAGGCATGACATCACACTTTTGCAAATATCAGTGGCAGCAAGCAGGACACTGTCTCCTTTGTCCCCATCTAGAGTAGTCTTATCTTTCCACTGTAGGCTGAATTCTCTTTCAAGAGAGTTGCAGCATGTGAAGTTGGCAACGTGTCTCTGATCTTAACAATGTGGCATAAGGTTCTCTTGTATTGTCTTGTTGGCCTCTGTATCTACTTCATTTATAGAGCTAAGTTTTTAGAAAGCCTATTTTCGTTCCCGAGTGTTTGGTACTGCTGTGCTTATTGACTATCTATTTTAGCTCCTCCTCTTCCCCCTCCCAGCTAAACTAAGCACCTGTGTTTGTGTGTGTTGTGTGTGTAACATGTTAATGAATCTCTTCTCGTGATCACAGAGTAATATGGTAGGACCAGCCTGTTCCTGAAACCAGTTTCAAGTTGAATACAACAGCCACCACCCTGCTAACCTTCATATGCATGTGAAAATCCACAGACATGAAGCATGGATCCGCTTGCATAACCACAGTCTTATCTCATAACATGGTATTATTCAGCACCTTTTAGGGTTGTGGAGCCTATGACAGGCTATTAGGGATACTTCTTATGGAAAATTATAATTTATGTATGATAGGATGAAATTCAACGGACATTTATTAAACAAATGCAAAACAATTGTCTACATTTCAGAGAAATTCTTCTTTTTAAAGATTTTTCCATCTGTCCACTTATTTTCACTGTAGGTCCGAAACACTTGTGTTTTAACTATCGTTGATGTCCAAGGACAACCATAAATCTCAAAATCTGGACTAAGGGATTAGCTTTTCCTACTTTTAATCATAATAATAATAATAATAATAATAATAATAATAATCCTATTTAAGGTTTTTTTAGGTTAACTTTACCATATTTTATTCTCCTGTTTTAAATAAGTCTCTCCTAAAGAGAAATGGTTGAACACAGTGGTCACTGCCCCACTGGCTGAAGGGAATAATGGAGACATAGATAAGAAAATGAATGGCTTTTTCCTTCCTGCCATGTTGTTCATTGGATGAGGATAGTGAAGACAATAAATCGTCAGCCCAGGCACTATCTGGCCCTTCAATGGCTTCACCTGGAGCCCTAAATATTTCAGCAGCTGCTAACACTTTAATGGGCCTGTCTTTCACTGAGTTGCCATGGCTGCCACCTGGCCACTGTATATTTCTACTCTGCCAGTGCCACCTACAGCAGAGGGGACAGACTTTAAGACTGACTTTTCGTCTGTCTGCTGGAGGTAACAATCATAGTATAGCACCCAAAATGCTACACCTTAGAGAGCAGGGAAGTTTAGAAATGAAATATAGAACAATGAAATGTGTTTTTGTAAAGTTTAAAGTATATCTGCTTTGACTTTTTTTCAATCAAGTCTCTGGGATTGAGGTTAAAAGCTCCTGTTTAGCAAGAAAGAAGATTGATTCTGAGTAAAGGGTGCGTCTTGCCTCTAAGCTATTTGTCCAGACCACGCCTGCCTGTATGAAAACCTTTGGGATGGCGGAAAGCTGACAATGCCAGAAACCAGATCAGAAAAAAATGACAGAACCCCTAGAGGCAAGTATTTCTCTTTTATGTTTCCACTGTGTTTGCTC
This sequence comes from Micropterus dolomieu, assembly GCF_021292245.1. Classification (NCBI taxonomy): domain Eukaryota; kingdom Metazoa; phylum Chordata; class Actinopteri; order Centrarchiformes; family Centrarchidae; genus Micropterus; species Micropterus dolomieu. The sequence goes on along the minus strand of NC_060153.1, from coordinate 6,781,286 downwards.
CTTTCAGCCTGGGGCTTTATCTCTCTTGATTTTTTTCGTTTTTTATTCTTACAAAGCTACTTTGGCAAAACATTGAAGTGCACCACAATAGCTGGGCTCATGTTTACTTAGGAGTGAAGAGCCTCTTTATGCAACACCACTTGTACAACCATTCACACTGAATAGAATAAGAAATCCCATAGTTTTCAGCTATATCTGCGTAGTGATAATAAATTATTACTTAAACCGATACAGTTGGAACTGCCGGAAAGGCATGACATTTTTCAGCAAAAATGGACTGTTCGTAACAACTCCTGGCCATCATCCAATTCCTTGTTCAGAAGGATCAGCCAAACCCTACTTTTGTGGAAATCTGGGGGAGATGACTTAAGCTGCAGCAGCTCCTAAATGCTGCCAGACCCATCATTAGAAACCGCACACAGCTAGTGCAAAGAAACCAGACAAAGCTTAAAGTAATGGGGCATTGTGTCTGTCTGGTAAGACAAGACAAGGGAATTCAATTTTGATTTTTTTTACAGCTTTTGTTTTTATTATTTCATTTTACTGAGTTGAGAATATTTATATTTTAATATGGGCACTACTTTTCAGTCAGAGCACTGTCAATCACCCAAGACCCACAGGAAAACGTGAGTGTTGACCAAATATTAGAAGCACATCTCAGTATAACACAAGACAGTTCAGCCACACCACAAACTACAGCCTCCAGAATGACCATAAAGTTTAATCAACCTCTCTACACCTCTCTAAAACAGTTTCAACAGGTGGCAGGATTATGCATCAGTGATCATCCATCCATCCATTGTCAACCGCTTATCCTGCGTACAGGGTTGCGGGGGGGCTGGAGCCAATCCCAGCTTACATCGGGCGAAAGGCTCAGTGATCATTATAATTTTAACAAAGTACTATTGTTGTTATTATTAGAATCGTGGTGGTGGTGATGATGATAATAATGATAAAAACATTTAATGGCAGATGCGTTTATAATTATTGGTGTGACTAACATCATGGCCCAAAATATGAATGAAGAGTCAAAAACTTGTCAAGAGAGAAAGAGAAGAGAGGAATATGATCGATGCATCAAAGCTTATTCAGTTAAATAACACAGCAGCAAAAACCGTGTTGTGATGTATTTGCCCTAATGGCATGTTTCTCGTCCCCCTGATTTGATTTGTAATGATGCTGCTTTCCCCAATCCATAGTCTCGACATACAAAATTAATGAATTGTTAATGCATCATTCTGCACTGAGGGGAAATCCCTGGCTGGATTTGTTTGCTCTGTGGCTCATGTCTCTGACTGTGGAGAAGTGGAAGCAACAAATATGTGTAATTGTCAAATTGCCATAACTGGAAATGATCAAATCAGAAGAATCCAGCGAGTCTTGTGTAGCAATGAGATGGCTATTCTGGTAGTTTGAGGCTGTAAACAGACAAATACATACACGACACTGCAATCTCAAACATTCAGATCTTAAACTATTTCAGAACCAACTCTCAGATTCTCTCTCACACACACACACACACACACACACACACACACACACAGTATGTATTTTTAACAACCTATATTTTGGGATGTTTGTAAGTAGTAAATAAGTAAGTAAGTAAGTAAAATTTATTTAATATAGCACCTTTCACAGAGCAAGTCACAAAGTGCTTTACAGTGATAATAACAATAATAAAAGCAACAATAAAATAGTGGAGAGATCAGACAATCATACAAAAGCATCAAACATTATAAAGGCATCAATCAATATAATCAATGTATTTGTGTATATTAACAGGCGCATAAATAATCAAAATCAAGGCATTATGTATTTTTGTCCCATTTCTGGCCCTCCTGTATTTCAGGTTATTTTGGGCAAGTAGAGCAGTGTCTTCTGGGTTACTGTGGGCTCCCACTGTGTGACAACATGACAGCAGGTACTGTAAATGAGAGCATGATGTAGGTTATGACTTTCATTAATGGGCCTTTTATTAGATAGTAGTTCTTCAAACATACTTCCACAAGTGGTGTTCTATGTTGTGCGGAAAGTGTCATATTTCATTGGATTGTTGTTTTATTAGCTCAGTCTCAGTTGTGGTGTTAAATCCAAGTCTTGATGGCTCATAGTTCAGACAGAAATGTACTGTACCAAACGGAGCATTTTTGAGAGAAGTTGTTGCTAGTGTATTGTTGTCTGAGAGGAGCTAATCACTGCTTACATCAGACTAATCTTGCAATCTGTTTTACCGCTGAATAAATGACAAACTGTAGGTTTTTGACTCTCAAGACATCTGTACCACCCATGAGAAAGACTTGAACAAAAGAGCAGCAGAAAATTTACTTGAAGCAAAGTGAAGGCTGATAAACAGGTGAAAAGCTGCTTTAAAAAAGTGAACCTGGTCAGAGTGAAATACAGCAAGCAGGCTGATGGACGATAAGAAACGTGAGCGCAGCAAATCGGGCTAACCTGGCAAAATGTTTTATTTTCTAAAATAAAGAACCCTATTCAGCCTGTTCTGGTTTTCTGCACTTCCAAGTCAGAAAAGGCTCAGCAGGAGATAATAGTCCTATCATGGTTTGCCTTACTAGTGACTTTAGCCCAACCAGTAATGCATTTTTGAGGCAAATATTTTGATATATTAGAGTTTTAAAAATCTGTTATAT
>NC_060153.1:6763814-6778538 GCF_021292245.1 Micropterus dolomieu | reverse complement strand
CAGAGCAAGTCACAAAGTGCTTTACAGTGATAATAACAATAATAAAAGCAACAATAAAATAGTGGAGAGATCAGACAATCATACAAAAGCATCAAACATTATAAAGGCATCAATCAATATAATCAATGTATTTGTGTATATTAACAGGCGCATAAATAATCAAAATCAAGGCATTATGTATTTTTGTCCCATTTCTGGCCCTCCTGTATTTCAGGTTATTTTGGGCAAGTAGAGCAGTGTCTTCTGGGTTACTGTGGGCTCCCACTGTGTGACAACATGACAGCAGGTACTGTAAATGAGAGCATGATGTAGGTTATGACTTTCATTAATGGGCCTTTTATTAGATAGTAGTTCTTCAAACATACTTCCACAAGTGGTGTTCTATGTTGTGCGGAAAGTGTCATATTTCATTGGATTGTTGTTTTATTAGCTCAGTCTCAGTTGTGGTGTTAAATCCAAGTCTTGATGGCTCATAGTTCAGACAGAAATGTACTGTACCAAACGGAGCATTTTTGAGAGAAGTTGTTGCTAGTGTATTGTTGTCTGAGAGGAGCTAATCACTGCTTACATCAGACTAATCTTGCAATCTGTTTTACCGCTGAATAAATGACAAACTGTAGGTTTTTGACTCTCAAGACATCTGTACCACCCATGAGAAAGACTTGAACAAAAGAGCAGCAGAAAATTTACTTGAAGCAAAGTGAAGGCTGATAAACAGGTGAAAAGCTGCTTTAAAAAAGTGAACCTGGTCAGAGTGAAATACAGCAAGCAGGCTGATGGACGATAAGAAACGTGAGCGCAGCAAATCGGGCTAACCTGGCAAAATGTTTTATTTTCTAAAATAAAGAACCCTATTCAGCCTGTTCTGGTTTTCTGCACTTCCAAGTCAGAAAAGGCTCAGCAGGAGATAATAGTCCTATCATGGTTTGCCTTACTAGTGACTTTAGCCCAACCAGTAATGCATTTTTGAGGCAAATATTTTGATATATTAGAGTTTTAAAAATCTGTTATATTGACTGATACTATTTTTTTGTTTGTTTACATGTAACAGTAACAAAAACATTTTAAAAGGATTCTTTAAAAAGACTTTGTAAAGAATTGTGTCATGCAGTAGATGAACATGACTGTTGAAAAATCAACTTTCCAGTGCTCAAGGAATGTAATATTGACACTGTTTCTTAATTACCTCAAACATATTCTTGGCATTGCTGTACTGCAATGTCTTTATAGTGATATTACTTATCAGCCAACATACACCAATATATCTGCATTGGTAGACCTCCTCCAGTCCAAGTGCTCTAACCCAGGCACTGAACTTAAAATTGCATGTTTGTATGCAATAAAATGTGGGTCAACAAGTGTGATTTGCAAATGAATGTGATGCGCAACTCCATGATGGCTTCTACATTGTGCTGTGCATGTTTGAGTCCAAAGCAAGGCACAAAACCACCATGAGAAACAAAATTAGTGTTTGATGACTCCTCCTCAGCACACTCACTCACCCACACACGCACACACCTCCCTCCATCTGTCTCCCTCTAACTCTCACTATTTACACAACACCGCACTTTTATGAAAGACTGTCTGTTTTACAAGAAACCCACATTTAGACATCAATTTAAAAAAAACAGCAGCAGCAGAATTAGAGACTTGATGTGGTCAATGTGTGTTATATTGTACATGATTTTTAAAAACTACATTTTGAGAGTTTTGAGGCTGCTGCATCACTTGACGTGATTCCCACGATGGCTCTGTGAAAGAGCTGGAGAGGGCAGTTGTACTGCTGGTGAGTCATGGGCCTCTGACAGTTGAGAACTATGCTAATTACACTAATTCAAGCACTAATTGAAAGGGACAATAGTGTTATTCTCCCATGGTGGAAGGAGCATGCGGCTTTGATATTCATGTTGAATTCCTACAGAAATATGAAGTGCTGACCTGCGATTGGTCCTTGTTATGCATTTGAACACTGCTGCTGTCATTTTTCTCGTACCTCCTCCTTTCCTGTAGACTTACACTCACCCTGTTTTTCCTTTCTGCTCCCTCCCCCTCCTGCTTTCCCCTCCCTCCCTGTAACCTCCTCCTCTCCATCTCCATCCATGTGGCGTTCAGAGCAGCTTACTCATGTCCAGTCACTTCCCACCACGCCTGGCTTCTCACACGGACACTCACTTTCTTCTCATCTCTCTCTTTGTTTTGTTTTTTGACAAAAGGACAAGAATGAGGTCCTTGTCAACCTGTCACTGAAGATGGTTCAGCGAAGGTAAGAAACCCCCCTCCCTAACACACACACACACACACACACACACACACACACACACACACACACACACACACACACACACTCTCTCCTCGCTGCTTTTACATTCCTTCTCAAGAATCCACCCTCTTCTAACTGAAAGCAGATGGTAAAAGTTTGACTGTTATGCCTAAACTCTGTGGTTGGTGTGGATGTTTCTGTGGTACTGGGGAAAGTGGATTCAAAAGAAGAGAGTGAGCTGTGATTGGTTGAGAGGCACTTTTAAGGTAGAAGCGGGAGGCTATAATTTGGTATTGTGGCATGCAGCTGCTGCGTGTTTTACAGTTGATCTCCTGTGGTGACAGAGTCCATGTGATCCTGTATTATGTAGTGTGAGTGTTTAACTCTGTCCTGATGTTGTGTTAGTGCTCCGAGACAAACATAAACCATGTCATGTCACGCTAGTGGCATGGCTCTAGGGATGTTGGCCAGTTTGGTCCAGGATTAAAGATCTATTGTATGGGTTTAGATGCATTTTTGCATCCATGGTCCTCTGAGGATGAGGCCTGCTGACTTTGGTGATCCCTTGAATCCCAGTGAATATGGTACAGACATCCATGATTCAAGTTCCCCACAGGAGGACTTAGAATAATTTTGATGATGTCACTAGAGGGAAAGTCAGGGGATCACCAGGTACTGGACAAGCGTATCCTAATAGTAACTGTTAGCGTGCTAACAATACTGACATGCTAAGTTAAGATTGTGAACGTGGTAAACATTACCTGCTAAACACCTGGATGTCATTGTGAGCATGTTAGCATGCCAAGATTAGCATTTAGCTCAAAGCACCGCTGTGCCAAAGAGCAGCCTCACAGAGCCGCTAGCATGGCTGTAGTCTTGTTAAATGTTCTTGGAGAGATTATGTGTAAGATCCCTGTGATTTTCATATACATGTTCATGTTTCATATTTTCTTGATAGTTGTCACAAACCTTCTCTGTTTGTGATCAGAGGAAACATGGGGAGATGAGGCACATCCTAACATCCTTCCTCTTGAAGTGCAGGCATGTTCCTGGAAATATGGTGCATTGTAGCAGCCAACTGGATTTATCCTTGCTGGATTTTTTTTCTCACATTATCCTGTTTGAAAAAGCATTACACTCTTGCTGTTCCCAGTCTTTTCAAAGAAAACTTCTTTCTTGTTTAGCAGTCATTTCTTCCAGTAATGTCCTTCCCAAGGGAAACAAGAATGTAGTTCTGGGGAAAAAGTCGGCATCTTCCAAATTTCCATGGTGCCAATGTGAGTGTTGGAAAGGATCTGCAGAGCTTCCCTCAGGCTATTTTCAACTAAGAAAATATATATATGGTTTTCATACAAACAAGCAGTGTGAGCAATGCAGACCTCACTTGCCTAAATATGTTGTGAAATATGTCATTCAGAAATAAAAACGCCAAATTTATTTATCTACAAAACTAGCAATCACGTTTTGTTTTCCCCTAACTCCCCTTTCTATCAACCAGAGTTGTTCACATCCAGTTGCCGTTCGCCGTCTGATGTCAAAAAATGGTTTTGTAATGAGAGTGATGTCAGAGGGGCCTGCAGGAATCCACTTTGGGCGTCTGAGGTATTCCAAAAGCAATTTGACAGCTCAGTCCAAAGTCCAAGCGCGGCAGGAAACTCTCTGAGCCAAAGTCGAACAAGATGCATCTCTTTCTCTCCTCTACCGAGTCATCTGACTTAGCCTGTTATTGTTCTCATTCCTGCATGCCTGTCATAGCTGCTGTCTAGCCATGCAGAGGGAGAGAGGGAGAGAAATGCACTGCAAATCACCAGTCATATCATTGTACGGGCTACTATTTTATGAAGCAACTTTTTGTGACTCTGTGTGATGATGTCCGCTTGTGTTTTTTTCCCCTCAGGCCCTCTGCGATTATGCTTCCTCCTGTGGTTATGGTTGCACCCAGTAAGCAATCAGGAATGTCCTCCTTCTCCTGCCTATGACATGGTTTAACCCACGTATGATCTGGTCATCATGATGGCCTCCATGGTTGCCAATGGAAACCGAGATGGGCAGGCTCTGGATTTGAAAGGGGTGGATCCAGAGACCTGCATGATTGTGTTCAAGAACCACTGGGCTCAGGTAAATGCCAGCGCTAAATCCTGCTGCTTAAAGGAATAGCTTGACATTTCTGGAAATACACTTTTTTTTTTAGATGAGAAGGAAGATACCACTGTCATGGAGCGCTCCGGCAGTCCAATGCTTACAGTTCATGCCAAATTACCTCAATGTCCCTGGTTTGATTTCAACCTGTGAGCTTTGTTGAATGCCATACCTCGCTCACGGCCCTTGTTTGCTGTCTGTATTTTCAGTGTTGACTGTCCAATAAAGGCAAAAATGCCTACAGCTGGGAGGCAATTAGCTTAACTTAGCATAAAGACTGGAAGCAAGGGGAAACTGATATGCTCTTTCTCTCCAATTTGAAAATATCAGCATATCTTAAGCTCTCTAATTAAAGGGGCTATATGCAAGTTTTTGATTTTAATAAATCATTTTCATTGCCTTATTGTCAGTGGACTCAAAACTCAGAAACTTAGAAATGAAGCACATGCCTGTTTTTTCCGTTGCTTGCATCAGCCACTATTCTGCTTTTAATGTGAGGTCTCCGGGTCGGATTCAGCCCTGTGCGCTCTCCCGAGCCTCTCTCAGACTACAGCGACAACACGGCAGCTAACGAGATGCAGTCCACTAACACCATAAAACAACCAGCTCACAGCAAAACACAGGCTCCACGTAAGGATACAAAACAACAATAAAGGTTTATGTGCTGAAGCCCATCAGACCAAACAGGTTCAGATGTCGAATAAGAACAAAGTGAGCATTAGCAAAGCTGGAGAAACAGAGAAAGTCACATTAGCTCGCCGGTTAACACCGAGCAATTGCTAATGTTATCCGGTGCAAAGTTACATCGCTTTCCACATTACCTCACCAACTAACGTGACCCATGTTACTATCCTGTGTACCACTGTTGATTTAGCCTGCAAGAACGGATGTAACGGTAAAAAGCAAATGTGGAGAGATTTATTTACTAACGTTAGGCTATAGTGATGCAGCCAGGGCAGCCAGCTAATGCTACATTAGCTCTGACCTGCCGCTGTTTTCTTCGTAACGTCAGTTTACGTTTATTGTGGTTTTACCAATACTCCGGTATACAGCTTCTCCACCTCTCCGTTGCTGTAACTAACGTGACCCACATAATGTAAAACACTGCAACAAAACGGGGACAACAACACAGAGGATTAGCCATCCACTATCACTAGTTACAGTTAAGGAAGGTACTTACTACGGTCTAACTGTTATAAAGTGTGACACAATCTTGTTATAATATCCATTCCAGCTCACTAACCGTTTCATTATCATCCAGTACATGTAGCTGTGCTGACATTGCTGAGCCTCCGGTGACAGATTCACAGATAGTAAAGATAGTTACTGAAAAGCAGCAGGCGAGCTAACGATTTAGCACGTCGGCTCAATGCAGTAAATGTACCGTGATCATGTAACCAGCATGGATTAGTTCAACCTACAGTTGATAAAACTATTACTGTAACATTGCAGTGGGAGTTTACCTGAGTATCCAGCTCTGTCTGTTCTCCCTGTCTGTCTATAGCCGCTTTCACTCTGCCTTTTTACGGAGTATTGAGCTGATATGCGGCTCACTGCGCTGAATGAAAGGTACGGCGCTGGTGTTGATCTGCCTCTGAGACTGGAACATCGTAGTAACAGAGCCTGAACATGTCTGGAGAAAAGCCACAGCCTGCATGCTGGTGTTCCTGCGTTTATTGTGGTATTTCTGTATGAAAGTGGTTGTGTTTCGGATTATGCTCGCTCATGAGTTCAAGCGAGCACGCGTACGAGCACACACCTGGTTGCAATCTTAGAACCGGTCGGTGGAAACTCCATAATGCCCCTTTAAGCATGTTATATTTTGTTTGTTTAATCTGTGCATAAATAGAAATACCAGTTTGTGCTAGTAGAGAGTTGCATGCTGTAACTTTTTCTAGATGAACAATAATTTATCTGGCTGGCCAGAACTTTGGTGCTGCATCTTCGCAAATTCATATTGATGATTTTGTTTTTTTTTCTTTTTCTGTTTGTGTGCTCATTAAACTAACAAGATACAGCAGGTTAATTACTGAACTTAAGAGGCAAGGCTAGCTGCTTCAAGTCTATATGCTAAGCTAAGCTAATCAACTCCTGATTCTAGGGTCATATGTAAATGCACTGACATCAGATTAGTAATCTTCTCATCTAACTCTTGGCAAGAAAGTAAACAAGCTTATTTTCCAAAACTATATTGAATTATTCCTTTAAAATATAAATTTCAAAAATGCTATCTGGTGGTTGTTCCTGGTGGCGTGGAGTAAAGCCGCCGTTTGACCAAAAGTACCTGGGACTTTTATATCCCCAGATCTCTTTTCAATGAACTAAAAGGTTCCTTAAGCCCACTGTTGTGTGCGTTTCCACCGTGGTCTAAAGACCTGCGAAGATTAGGCAAATTAACCTGCTGACGTCATTATTTGTAACCACTATCCATGAGAAATATTTATAAATGAACATCAGATTTGACTGGAATATAATGAAAAACTATAGGCTTTGCTTGACCATTAAAGCAGCTTTTTTGTGTGAGTGCTATAATGAAGATAGGCTACACACGATAAAGTTCATTACGCATTAAATAATAGCCAAACAAACTGGATAAAGCCATAAAGTTCTTAAAATAACTCCAGCACAGAAAAAGCAACACAAAAATAAAATCGCGACAGTAGATCAGCTGCAGCACTCACGTCTGTGTCCGCCTGCGGATGTTTAATGAGCTTTAATTACCTGCTGTAATCAGCTGTTCCACTTGTTTCGGAGAGGAGACCAACTTCGGCTCCATGTAGGGACTTCCTGGCTGATGAAAACTTAAAACAACAACTTCGGACCCAGTATTTAGCGTAACTCCATCAGCTGATCATTGTAAACACACCGCTGCAGCTGGATGCTATTTCCCAGTTATGAATTTAATGCCAACATACGATCTCAGGCGGACATTGGCGAGACGTGCGGATAACAAACTGGATAAAACCATCAAGTTCTTAAAATAACTCCAGCACAGAGAAAGCAACACAAAAGTTTGGAAGGTTATTAAAACATTTCCAGCAACAAGAGCTGCAGATCAGCTGTAGGACCGTGTCGCCTGAGCGTCGGAGGAACGTGATCTTTAATGAGCTTTATTACCTGCTGTAATCAGCTGTTCCGCTTGTTTTGGAGAGGAGGAGACCGACTTCGGCTCTGTGTAAAAACCTCCTGACTGATGAAAACTTAAAACAACAACAACTTAGACCCAGTATTTAGCGTAAACACACCACTGCAAGCTAGCCAACATAGATCTCAGGTGGACATCGGCGAGACTTGTGTGGCTATTTGACTGTTGATTGTGATTTATTGGTTTGCAAACAAAGGTGGAAAAGAGACAAGCAGTCGTAGAAAAAGCAGTCGTAGAAAACCCCTCCCCCCTTCCGAGCAGGGACTTTTTGGGGGGTTTAATGAAGGCCCCAGAACTACATTTAGACCCTGGTCCCTCCGGTGGAAAAACAGTGAGTTCCTCCAAAGGTTCCTAGTTCCGGGGTAAAGTTCCTTTGGTCGAAATGCAGCTTAAATGTGTATGCCTTTTTTCACTGACGCTGCTTTCTGCTACCCTTGCACCTATGTTCATGTAATTACTTTCCTTCTTATTATAAACCTGCCTTATACAGCAGCCACAGCGAAGAAACACTCCAACATTATGACACAATATTCTAATGGAAGAAAACACCAACAAAGAAGCAATGCATACCTAACTTGAATTTACAAAGGATATGAATGCATTATCGTTAGAGACTCTCTGACAGTGGGACTGAATTGATTGTTGGCGTACAGAAAAAACTTATTTACAACCATGAAATTTGCATTAATCTACATGCCATCACCCTCACTGAATACCTACGCAACAAGTGGATCCCACGGAGCTTGAGATTGGCAAAGCTTTACCCACTAATGTATGGGACAATAAGACCTTTTGTGATAATTGGTGTCAAGTCTTAAACAAGGTGGCATGGAGTAAGAATGTAGGTGTTTTTTCACTGACACTGCTTTCTGATTGCCTTGCACCTGCGTGTTGTGCGTATAATTACTCTCCCTCAACCTTGAAAGTGGTTTGCATGTATTTACTTAAAACAAGTCAATGTCTTCTTTGCGACCCCTCCTCACAGATTGCAGATTATTTTGTGTAGATTTTCATTTCACAGATAGTTTAATTGTTGTAATTATTAAGAGGCCAGAAGAGGTAAAGACCATAGAAAAGTCTAGCAAAACAACATCATTTTGCGCCCTAGTTCATCTTGTCACTCCTTAGATGCCTAAGATTTATCTTGTGAGCCCTTGCAGAGATCCTGACCCCAGGTTGGAAACCATCACTTAATAAGCATCAAAGTTATGCTTATGAAGTCGACTTTACTTCTACCTTTCTGACTTTAAAAAGTGACTGGCAAACTCCAATGCTGTTCCAACAACAGTAAACTGCAGTGCAGTTATAGGCGGAGGAATCTTGGCAATGTGAGGCTGACTGTCTTTGACTCTTGGCTCTTTGAAGCAGCATGTATCCCTGTTCACCCCTCTGGGTCCTGGCAGCCTGCAAGACCTACTCCTCCCACACTATAATGAACAAATATTACACACACTGACATGAGTATGACACTGGCCAGACACTGAGGGGCTAGAAAAGGGTGTTGGTAACTAAGTGTCAGCTGCTTTTATGTGTAAGTGGTTAGGGTTTGTCTTTGTGGGGTCTGACACTTTGTAAGAGGGGATGCTCTCTGGTGCTCACAGCTAAATTAAGCTGCATTCTTCTGTATTTTGTTAAAGTGTACCACCAGATGAGGTAGGGATTTGTTGTGTTACTTGGTCAGAAGTTGTGTGGTTTAATGCAGATATTGAAGACCTTGCTGAACTATAGTTAAAGCCCCCCTTCCACTCAGAAATGTGTTTTGCTTATTGTTACTTAATTTCAATGATTGACCTTCACTGTATGATCCATGTGCAGATTTTGATACTAGAAGGCTGTTTTCACTTTCATCTGCTGGAGGAGGAAAGTCTCTCTGCGCTCGCCTGATTTTAGCACATGCACATACGATAATGATTTTGTGACATCACACCTTGCATGTTAGATCACTCATGGTCAAAAAGTGTGATGTGGAAACGTGAAACCTCCAGTGCACATATACTGAGAACCTTTCAGAGAAGTAGGAGACATCTTTTGTCCATTAGTTCAGCTTTTGACAGTTTCTTTTGTCATTGATCAGCACAGTTGTTAAGAATATTTTTTCTCTTTTTGTGGGTGATTAGTATTTTCTGGTGTGTGTGTGTGTGTGTGTGTGTGTGTGTGTGTGTGTGTGTGTGTGTGTATAAATATCATGTTCCTTGGTTTCTTGAGGAATTATGGAATTACATTTGAAAAATTGAGCTTGAAATTTCATTGTTGACATTGGAAACAGTAGTTTGACAAATAAAATCCAGTTACTGGAAAAGTAAGAGTTCCAGTAAGTAGACCTTATGGTTGCATTTTCTTTGTCAAACTAGTTTGATACGTTTTCTGGAGTGGATGAATTATTCTAGTGACATGTATTACGTTGGCTGTATCTGTTAATGTGTTTGGTGAATTCAGACTGATGTGGAAGTACTGTATTTAAAGTGAGCGTATTGTTTTGAGTGTAAATTAGCCTGTTGCTAAGTTTAACAGGCTTGACAGCACAGTCCAGGCCAGTGACAGGCTTGGCACTGAACATGATGGTAGGCTAACCTTTCTGTCCTTTCTAGGACATCTATAAGGAATCTAGTTAAACCCAAAACACTTATTTATTTATTTTTGTGATTAATAAGAGCTGTGTCACAAGCTGTTTGCTTGATTTTACTTTTTAAGAAGTTGTTGTAAACAAAAATATAAGAGACTGACTAGTTCTAGCTACTGAATGTGAGCAGAAAAAAAATGAGAACTCCCTGTTCCAGATTAAAGCTTGTTTTGCTTTAGGCAAACTGGCAGCACAATTTCACTCTTGCAGAGTTGTATTTCCTGCTTAATTAATCTGTAGCCCAATGAGGGTGCTCCTGACTTTGGTTTCAGTTCGGAAAACCTTGAAATCTGAGGAACATGTTGTAACCAATATTGACGTTGTCCCTCTGTAAGAAGCTCTGCCTGTTGCATTGGCAGATTAGGTTTACGTTCATTTGCTGCGCCTTATCTTCTGCTCTCCAGGCCATAGAGAGCTCATTGTGTTTGTTGTGGCACGCAAAGTGATCTGCCAACAATCTTTAACTAAAGACAGTGTAGTATGTGTAGCAGTTTCTTCCTTTTCACTATAACTCTTCAGAGTTACTGACTCATTCCATTCATGGCTAATGCAAATGTTTTATGACAGTCAAGGGCACTCCACTGTTGGTAACGAGGAGGGGGAAATGTTGTACTCTTGCTTTCCCCACTTAAATGTATACTGCCAGCTGTGGCCTGTGATGATTAAAATGAAACAAATTATTGCTTTTATTTGGTCCCTGAACCAGAAATATTATTCTGACTGAAGTACAAACGTTGCTGTCCCTTCTTACATATTGCGTTCAGGTCACTATCAAAGATCCTTTCAAGATATTTATGCTGTTCGACAAATTCAATGCCAGTTCCTTTAATGAAGGGATGAGATGGTGGTTCGGACGATTTAGACCATACACACTGTATGCCGTAACTGCGTCACCTGATATTTTACTGAAGTGTATTATTACAACAAAGGCAGTGTGGAGTTGGAGTCTGGCATTGGGATGCTACCTTCAGTTTGACATCACTGCTCCTCCGTCACAGTTGTCAAGCTTGTCCTAAAAATGAAAGCTCCCTCTGACTTTTTCTGTATGGCCCATGTTCTAACAAGTGATACAGATACAGTCCGACTACCAACTGATCTGTCCGCAATGTCAGACCTATTCTGACCTAGAATAAATACTCATGCTTGCTTTGCAAATAATATACATACTCTAGGCATCGTAGTTTAACAAACCGTAACCTTGTCTGCAGCTGTCCTTGATTGTGTCAGTATTAGGCCAGCAGGCAGCCCATAACCGCCATTCTGACTCCTCCGTATGTCCAGTAAGTAAAATCCTCAAGTGATTTTTCAAACCTGGCCCCTTCCAGTCACTGCAGTAATGTCCTTGGAGCCTGCACCGGACTGATTCCTGAGCCTCGGGCCACTGGGCCAGGCCCCATCGGGCTCAGACAGGGATTACAAACCCTGTTCTCTTGTTTCCATCGGCCATTCCCAGTTCTCTTGTGCACAGCCAGTTATTGTCTTGGCAGCAGTGGCAGGCTGGGGACATTGGCTCTATTACTGTGACTCTGGTTTCTATGCAGCGGACACACAAGGGAGGGTCTGGATACACAAAGGACTGTTTTACCCTGTGCTACCAAACTGAGTTTATCTGTACTATGCTGCTGGTTTATTGACACCCCATTATTGTTAATAATTCACCTGTCAGGAAGAAGCAAATGATTTTACCTGCAACATATCAGTTTTTATTTAATGTGCTATAAAAGCACTGTCTACAAATGAGATTAAAACTGTTATAAAAAGGAAATATGGACCATGTACCATATGTCAAGTGTCCATAGTATAGCAAATTGACTGTACATTATGTGAGTGGTAATGCTTAAGATCCTTTGTCAACATAAATAGAAACCTATTCAGTGTTGTTTGCACTTTTTTATATTCCAGCAATCAATTTGCTTCCTCGGATTTTATTGATTGAGTTTCTGTTGATCTGTCTTCAGCTTGTGTTCTCCAAAAAGGTGGCCATTGCTGGCCTTCTTAACTATAAGGAGCAGTCAACATTGTGTCACAGTGTTTCTCTAGAATTAATTTGGATTTGTCCCTGTCCAAACAGACTTTGGTAACATAAATTTTGTATTTTTTTTTTTATCAAAAGGAAATACACATCAAAGTGCAGGCTGATTGTTGTCTGATGTGTTGAAGTGTCACTAGCACATGTCTCCAGCCCGAGCCTCGAACACCCCAACAAACTTATTAACCCGTGTAAACCCTAAATGTGGCAGGTTTTTATTCCAGCCAGCCACACTGCACATTAAGTAAATGTATTGCTTTTTACATTATCACACAAAGAGAAAGGACCAGTTTGTTAAATTAGGTAGTGAAGTGTTTCATTACAATGAAAAACCTTTACAGGGTACTTTGCTGACAAAGTTTATAAGTGACAGCAGCTTTATTGGGTGATGAGAAGTATTGTGTTCTTTACTTAAAACCTTCCCCTAAAATCATCCTTATGTTGTAAGGGTTTATTTTTAGATCTAATTCTACAACCTATGCCTTTGTCTCTTATAATGTGTTTAGTTTAGGTAATCTTCCTCTTTTCTCTCACTGTAGGTGGTGAAGATCCTAGAAAAGCATGATCCCCTGCGCAGCAACTCCACCCTGCCCTCCCTGAGTGTCATCAACCTCAGCGCTGGCTCTAGCGGCGGCCCTCGTTTTGGCACCATCCCCGGAGATGAAGCGAGTGCGGTGCAGAACTATGTGGAGCACATGCTGTTCCTGCTCATGGAGGAGGAGAGCGGTCAGGCCGGAGCCATGGGCCCGATCCTGGAGTTTGTGGTCATGGAGAACGTGATGGAGCGTCTCTTTGTGTGGAGCCTCCGCAGGGAGTTCACAGACGACATGAAGGTGGAGCAGCTAAAGATGTACGAGATGCTGGTGGGCCAAGCGCACCAGCCTCTGCTGCATCACAAGCCCATCCTGCGGCCACTCATGATGCTGCTGTCGTCCTGTTCAGGCACCGCAGCGCCAGAGGTGGAAGCCGAGCTGGTGCTGCTGCTCAACCAGCTGTGCTGCGTTCTGGCAAAGGACCCTTCAATTCTGGAGCTGTTTTTCCACACAAGTGAGGATCAGGGAGCCACCAACTTCCTCATTTTCTCCCTGCTCATCCCCTTCATCCACAAGGAGGGCACAGTGGGCCAGCAAGCCAGAGATGCACTGCTGCTCATTATGTCGTTGTCTGCTGAGAATGAGCGAGTGGCCAAACACATCGCAGAAAATACCTACTTCTGTCCGGTCAGTCCCAAATGGGAAATTATCTTTCCTTTTCTTCTTCTCTTCACGTGGTGATTCTTGCTATCTGTGAATCTCCCCAGACTCAGTGCCTCTCTTTTTAACTTTCCCAACTAAATCAACCTTTTTTTGAGTGAAGAATTGTCTACTCTTATTCTCTCACAGCCACTCTAAGATCAGACCAAAATATGCAGATGAATTCATGACGCCACTTGGTGCAAGGTTAAATCTCTGGCAATGGATGTTGCAAATGTCTGCCATTCACAAGATTATGGCACGGTTGCAAGCTAATCCCATGTAAATAATGCCATTTACCCGCAGCTGCAGACATTGCAATGAAAAATTGCTTTTGATGCAATGCCAGTTTAACAATTGGAGTCTGAATTTAATTGGTTCCACTGGCAGGCTAAAAGGATAATCCTATAGAGGACGTATACATCAACACTAATGATGCACTCATTTTACAGTTGCGACTGCGTGGTTATAGCCTTTGTTGTTTGAAATCCTACTCTGTAAATCATAATAATACTGACAGTTTGTTATGTGGGAAGTCTGACATTGATGCATTAATTACTGACCTAATTTCCTGATTATGACAGGAAAGGTATAGGCAATAAAACTCTTTGCACAATTATTTATAGAACTGACCTGTGGGATGCATAAATCCATATGCATGCGCATGTCTTACTGTGCGAGAAGAACCAGGCAGGCTGACATGTAGGCTGCTGCAGTGCTCTGCTTACATCTGCGTTACATTAGCAATAAGTGGAAAAGAAGAAATTATTTGCCCATGTATTTTGAAGTTAGCAGTAAAATACTGTTATAAATCTGTTGTGAAGCTGAAAATAAAACTGCAAAGCCGTGTATAAATCATTTGTGCCATACACTGCCTCATTAATGTTTAATGAAGCCCATAATATTCTCTCTGCAATCACTTTATGTCAGATAATTTTTCATTAGACTGTATATATCACATGATACTAGGTTTGCAGCACAGTAGCCTACAGGTAAAACATACAGGCCTAATCTTTTTCACAGTGTAGTTTTGCTGTGGGGGTTAACAGCTGAATAGTGAGAAATGAAAGTGGTATTATAGTTTAATTCAATTTTATTTAAATAGCGCCAAATCAAATCACAACAGTTATCTCACAGCGCTTTTCATAAAAGAGCAGGTCTAGACCATACTCTATGATGTTATTTACAGAAGCCCAACAATTCCCACCAAGAGCAAGCACTAGGCGACAGAGGCAAGGAAAAACTTCCTTTTAAGAGGCAGAAACCTCAAGCAGAACCATGGCTCAGGGTGGGCGGCCA
>NC_060153.1:6711813-6763714 GCF_021292245.1 Micropterus dolomieu | reverse complement strand
GGGGGGGGGGGGGAGAGGGAGAGAGAGAGAGAGAGAGAGAGAGAGAGAGAAACTACACAATATACACACAGCGGTACAGACAATAAAGGTGATGTTGCTATAGACTAAATGAAAAATGGTACAGATATTTATAGTAGTGTTGATGATAATAATCGTAATGTTAATGATTATAATAACAATAATAACAATAGGACTAGTAACAATAGTTGTTGTAGCAGTGGGTGTCAAGCAGGAACACGGGGGCAGCAGGTGACTCGCAGCCACAGATCCAGACTCCACAGCTCCAGAGCCAGAAACACCTGCAGGAAGTGATAGGAGGAGAGAGGAGAGGGACGAGAAAGCACAAGACTACCGGAAAGGGGAGAAGTTGTGTTAGTAACATGCAATAATGGGATGAGGTTGCATACAGAGGGAGAGAAAGTAGAGGAGAGAGGAGCTCAGTGCATCATAGGAAATCCCCCGGCAGTCTAGGCCTATAGCAGCATAACTAAGGGATGGTTCAGGACTCACCTGAGCCAGCCCTAACTATAAGCTTTATCAAAGAGGAAAGTCTTAAGCCTACTCTTAAATGTGGAGATGGTGTCTGCCTCCTGAACCCAAAGCATTTATAACAACACAGAGTCAACAGCTACACTAGCAACTCTGTGAGGCTTTCTTAGGCACAGCTGTGCTTTGAGCTAAATGCTAATATCAGCATGCAAATATGCTCACAGTGACAATGCTAACATGCTGATGTTCAGAAGGTATAATGTTTACCATGTTCACCATATCCTTTTTGCATGTTAGCATGCTAAAATTTACTTATTAGTACTAGAAAGTACAAAGTACAGCTGAGGCAGATGGGAATGTCAAGGATTTATGACTAAAAGTATTTAGTCATAAACCATATTAGGATTTTTGACTTGATGATGCCACTAAAAGACAAGTCAGGGGATTTAATTGTTGCAAGTCATCTGGTGGGGGTCCCATTTGTACCAAATTTCATGCCAATCCATCTGATAGTTGTAAAGATTTTTCACACAGAACTGGTGGTGTTAGAGGAAAAAGGATCTCTAAAGTCATTAGAATACATGCTGTGAATGTGTATTAAAAATTATAGTTCCAATCTGTTTTGTAGATGTTGATATATTTGATAGTGAAATCTTTGACCTGCGGTTAAATTGACAAATAGCCAATAGTGATCCCAAATCAACTATTGACCTTATTTAGGAGACTGTATATTCTTATTTGATGTTGGCACCTCTCACCACCCTCAGGTGCTGGCCACAGGGCTGAGCGGTCTGTACTCATCTCTGCCCACCAAGCTGGAGGTTCCCAGTGAGGAGTGGCACTGCCTGCACAGAGAGGACTGGCTCCAGATGCCATCCCTCATACAGTTTCTCAACTCACTGGAGTTCTGCAACGCTGTTATTCAGGTGAAAACGTGTAACAAGGCTGCACGCATAAGACTATGCCACATCAAAAATATATTTACACATGGTAAATGGCTGCAGCCTTCTGCTTGACTGCACTCTTGACTGACATGTGCCTTTTTTAATATTGACCAGGTGGCGCACCCTGATATCAGAGAACAGCTAGTTAGCTACATCTACAATGGATTCCTTGTGCCTGTCCTAGCACCAGCTCTGCACAAGGTAGGTGATCTTCCTTTTCCTCTTCATCTCCATCTCATTTGGACAAGTACATACAGTATACTCCAGGGGGAAGTTGGTAATAAAGTATTGATCATGCTCCTCAGTATTACCTTATATTACCTAGTACCTTATTGTTCTGGATGACATTTTAGCTATTACCAAGAGCAACAGATGGGTATATTCCACTGGAAAATCACCTGGCACACTTTAAATACAATGTGTCTAGATGAAAACATAAATACAAGGACGACCAATAAACTTATTTTAAGGAATAGTTAGACATTTTGGGAAAAAGCTTATGCAGAGAGTGGGATGCGAAGATTGATACCACTCTCATATCTATCTGTTCAATATGAAGCTGCAGCCAGGAGACAGTTAGCGTGTGGATAAATGGCTAGCCTGAATCTGTCCTAAAGTAAAAAAAAATTAGCAGATTTACTTTTTACCTTTTGGGAGGCGCGGTGGTGCAATGGTTAGCACTGTTGCCTCATAGCAAGAAGGTCATGAGTTCAAACCCCGGTTACCCCGGCCTTTCTGTGTGAAGATTGTGCTCCGGCTTCCTCCCACCATCCAAAGGTGGTTAATTGGTGTCTCCAAAATTGTCCTTAGGTGTGAATGTTTGTTTGTCTATGTGGCCCTGCAATGGACCACCTTTCGCCTGATGTAAGCTGGAATTGGCGCCAGCCCCCCGCAGTCCCTGTATGCGGGATAAGCGGTTGATGGATGGACTTTTTACCTTTTGTATAGGCCAGGCCTTTGCGCTAAGCTAAGCTAACCGAACCGGCATCTGGCTGTAGCCTTATATTTACTGCACAGATGTGAGAGTGGTAATGATCTTCTTATCAAAGGTAGATATACTTATTTGGGTAAATTAGTATATTTCCCCAAATGATTGATTGCTTTAAACCATTAATTGGCGTATGCAACATTAAAACTCCTTTACTCAGTAGTTCATTAGAAAAAATACTTAAAATTGCTCCATTTTATCTGTGCACAGCTGAAGAACTAGAGTTTACAAATTAATACAGTTATAAACCGTGTACTGGATACTCAAATTTAGAATACCAACATCTTGCTATTTACTGTAAGCATGGTCATCAGATTTTTCTCTGGCAAGAAGTTTTATTTGTTCTATTCGTTGACCCCATACTCCTGTCTTCCTACCTCTGTGAAGCTGACTCTAGAAGAGGTTATGACCACCACAGCGTATCTCGACCTCTTCCTGAGGAGTGTCTCTGAGCCGGCCCTGCTGCAGACTTTCCTCTCCTTCATCCTCCTCCACCAACATGAGAACGTCCACATTTTAGATACTCTAGTCAGCCGCATCAACACCCCCTTCCAGGTACAAGGCAAACCCAGCAAACACGAGTGAACACTTGTTGTTTTTTTTTTTTTGACACACACACACACACACACACACACACACACACACACACACACACACACACACATTGCCTTACAATACAGCATGACTCATGTTTAATAACTCCAGAAGCACTGCCCAAGAGGCACCTTGACCCATGGTGAAACTTTAAATGTCAGCACCAAAACGGGCAGATTGTTGCCATGGTGATGCTCAATTGCAGTGACTGGTATCAGCATTTTAAAACAGTCATATATGTTGGAACATCTTGCTGACATATTTTGTCAGGACTAAGTCATTAACATGAATAAATACTTCACATTAACTGTATAAACGGCTCAGGGAGCTCCCTCCAGCGTTTGCTGCCAGTCAGCTTTGACACACATGCAACTCAGTGAAAAATAAGAAACATGTTTGCTTTTCAAATTTTTGACCTTGAGCCAATTTAATCGTTGACTAAAATGCAAATATTGCCCATTTCAGCTATTTGTTCAGCTGTTTGCTTTTACCTTTGATGTTTTAATAACTTGGCACTTCTTTCTAGTCATATTCTTCATGCAGTTTGGGATGTTAGTTTTTAGTGCCTTTGACTTAAGGTAAAACATATACACATAAAGTTTGAAATTATATTCTGTCACAATATTGAATCATCTATTTTTAGCTAGATTTTGCACAGTGTTTTAGCTATGCAAATGGTATGTCTCTGTGGGTGTCTGTCTGTCAGTTCATCAGTCGGTCCACCACTTTGGGGAACATGAATGTTGCTGAACTATTTCAGTCTGGAGCAGAAACTGAATCTTAATCACTTTGGTGATCCCCTCACATTTCCTGTTGCTAAAAACTAATGACATTACCATCAGCTGGACTTTACATTTACTGCTAATCAGCAAATGTTAGCATACAGACAAGCTCAGCTAAGATGGCTGACATGGTAAAAAAGCTCAAAATGTGCATGTCGGCAACGTCACTGTGAGCATGTTAGCATGCTGATGTTAGCATTTAGCCCAAAGTACTGCTGTGCCTAAGTACAGTCTCACAGAGCCGCTGGGATGGCTGTATCTTGTTAGTAAAACATTTAGTTGCCAATCATTATTTTTTTGTATATTATTATGAAATAATCTGATTATTATTATATTATGGCTTGCTTGTTTTGTCCGATCAACTGTCAAAAACCCAATATATATTCAATTTACAAAGATGTGAAATAGAAAATGCATCAAATACTCACATTTGAGAAGCTGTGACCAAAGAATGATTGGCAATTTTGTTTTAGAAGTGACAAATACTGTTGCTTGACGAATCAACTAACGTTTCAGCAGTAGCATCAAAAAACGACACCCTCAGTTGTTGTTGTGTTTCACTGTGACTTTCTGTTCAACTCCCCAGTTGGGTACCGTGTCACTGGCACTTTTCCGCACTCTCATTGGCTTATACTGTGAAGATGTGATGCTGCAGCTCATATTGAGGTAAGTGGCACACACACAGACTTATCCCAGTTATGAAGCACTGTACATCTAATTGGTTTATGACATGATGAGCCTTTACTCTCTACCTCCTATCGTGCAGATTAGTGCAGTTACCATCTGTCTGCTCACTCACCCACCCCTCGTACTACCACCCATTGGTTTTCCTAACAGAATCCATTCCTATCTGCCTACCCAGGTACCTGATCCCCTGTAATCACATGATGTTGAGTCAGAGACGTGTTGTAAGGGAGAGGGACTGCTACTCTGTGTCAGCAGCTAAGATCCTGGCATTAACGCCGTCCTGCTGCTCTCCTGATCACAGCCCCCCGCCCCTCCGACAGCTGGACTCCATCCTCTTTTCCAAGGGAGCAGAGATTCCCAGCAACACCAGCGCCACCGGTAAGCGGAACAGGACACTAAAGAAACATTTTGTGTGGTTTATTACAGATCTTATTTTTGCTTTTTTTTTTATTTATTTTTTTTACATAATTTCAATGGGCTATTACAACATTGCACTCTCCGGATGTTGTTGTTGTTTTTTTTTTTTTGCTGCTTTCAAATCAGCTGCAAGGCAAATTCATCCAGCAGCTTTTACTATTCATAACCCAATTTGAGTGAGTGCATGTTATAACCTCAGAACAAACAGAGCATAACAGAGGAAATTGGAAAGTCATTTATTGCAGCAGCTAGAGTGCTAAAACCAAAACATAATAAAGAGTATAATTAGTCAACATTACAGTTTCAAAATCAGTTCAAACTTGGTTTTGAGTATAGTGCACTCACTGCAAGTTGGTTATCTGCATTTACCTGGGACATGAACATATAACAGAGGTGATGAGTATTTTATCAAATGGTGAGATCTCCTGCTGTTTTACAGCATTACATCACTTTACCCCCTGTAGTTACATGTCAAACTCATTAGTTCTGCTCTGTGTGAGTGCTGCGTGGAGGCACTGCACGCCAGCTTTTATCAACATTTTCTATCTATTTTTTTCCAGAGAAGAAAAAGAGCTTCTTAGAAGAGGATGATGACTCAGGTAATTCCTGCACCATCGGCTCAGAAATCTACCTGGATGTCAGTTACCTTCATTACCTCTATGATGCCCGTCTGAGCATCAGCAGCTGCATAAGGGCCTGCCAGGTTTGGTCAGCCCGGTACGACGGTGAGGACCCCCCTCCTGAGAAATACCAGCCCGGCGTCCTCGAGGAGCCAGGGCTGAAGAGTCGGCAAGCCCAGATGGCTCTCAAGAAAGTTCCACAGCTGCTTGCTCTGCGCCCTCAACCCTGCCCGGCGCCGAATACAGAGCCACCCTCCACCAACCAGCTGGAGCTGGAGTGGGATGATAGTTACGATGCGTGCCCGGTGCAGGCTGCTGAGGCTCCTGTGGAGAGTAAACGTCCGCAGCAGCCTCCTGCTGAGCCCCCAAAACACATCCAGGAGATGAGGAAAACAGCCATCATGTTGGTAAAAGGCTCATATATTGAGGAAAATGAGTTCCAGGACGATGTCATGGTATATGATCTTGTTGCCAAGAAAGATGCCAGAGATGTCGAGCGCGGAAAGCTCACCTCCAACGGGTCTGAATCAGAAGAAACCCAACCAGGCACTGTTGATGTTCCTCTAATAAACGGACTCAGTCTAACGCTTCCAACCTCTCTGATGGCCACAAAGGCCAAAGTTCAGACAGATTGTAATTCCAACGTCCAAAACAACACTGCCGCTGATTTGGGTGACGACCTTTTGGCTCAATATGAAGACCTCATTCGTGCATTGGACACAGAAGCAGGTGGAAAACAGGACAAAACCGAGGGAGAGTTGAAGAAGCCTGTCACACCTGTGGTGGTGGAGGAGGAAGAGGAGGATGAGATGGATTTCACCTCCTTCTCTGCTGAGACACCCGAGACAGAGAAACTGCATTCGCCGTTTGGGACCAAGTTTCCCTCTGGAAGTGCAGGGAGAGGCCATTCAGTGCCTTTTACAGGTAAGTTAAGGGAAAAATCTTCCCTCAGCAGCATTTATTATTTACCAAAAATTACATTTGGATAGCACAATTAAAATATTGTGTATGATTATTCTTTCTGCAGGTCCATTTGTCAGTGTGCTCTTGTCTCGCATGGAGAACATGCTGTCCAACTCGCTTCATGTCAACCTGTTGTTGACGGGCATCCTGGCCCAGTTGGCGACCTACCCTCAGCCTCTCCTGCGCTCTTTTCTCCTCAACACCAACTTGGTCTTTCAGCCGACTGTTCGCTCTCTTTACCAGGTAGTTTTATTTCCTTTCATTCCTCTGAGGCCTGTCTAGAAAAGTAGAAAATGAAAGCAAACGATTTGGGTTTTGTGGTGTCACTGAAAGATGTTGAAACAAGCAGCTGTAGTAAGTTTAAGTAAGTGAGATTAAAAATAGGAATTCAATGAATTGTTTGAAATCCGAGTGCAGTAATGTAGCTGCTCTTGAGTAAGTTTAAGTAAAGAAAGCTTTCTCTCGTCTCTGTTTTTTTCATGTACAACTTATTAAGAGATCCTTGATTAATACAATCAGGATGCAGATTTCAAGGTTCTTCTCATTAATTTAGCTTTAATTGCATTTGTGCATTTTTGTCTGTGTTTCCCTTCAGGTATTGGCTACCGTGAAGCACCAGATAGAAGACTTGGCTGCCACCAGAAAAGACTTTCCAGAGCTGATCACTGCCGCCCAGCACTGGCTGCTGGCCAGGGAAACTTCATTCATGTCAGCAGGTGACAATACACACACATCTGGGATTTATTTGTTTCAAAGAAAAGTTATAGTTGGACATTTTGGGAAATACGTTTCTTGCCGAAAATGAGATGAGAAGACTGATACAACTCTCATGTCTGTACGGTAACTCTTCCGTTAGCAGCCAGTTAGCTTAGCAAGTGTCATGACTTAAACCTCATCCGGTTTTTGTATGGATACAGTTAACAAGATATATATAAAATGCTAATGAGTGAGTGAGCTTTAGAGGTGCT
The DNA here is from genome assembly GCF_021292245.1 of Micropterus dolomieu. NCBI lineage: Eukaryota > Metazoa > Chordata > Actinopteri > Centrarchiformes > Centrarchidae > Micropterus > Micropterus dolomieu. The sequence continues at coordinate 6,756,262 of NC_060153.1, read as the reverse complement.
GGTAGGCAGATTTCTTTAGCCACACATATTTTGGCTTTTATTTAGATTATATTATCATCACTAATTATGTATTCAACTCAATAGTTATGTTTTTGAAACAAATCTGTATAAATAACAACTATCAGTTTTATAGCATATTCTCAGTACAACAGTGGGTTCAGGATGACACTTATTGGCTTGCGATAGTATTGTTTTCTTTTTAAGTCTGGGGAATATTTTGGTGGCAAGCCAATGACATTTACATTTATTCATTTAGCTGACGCTTTTATCCAAAGCGACTTATAATTGCTATACATGTCAGAGGCCTCTGGAGCAACGAGGGGTTAAGTGTCTTGCTCAGGGACACAATGGTGGCAAAGGTACCAAAGGTATGTGTCTTATCCACTGCCCCATTACCACCCCTGACTAGAAAATAAACTCTAAACGGTTGTTGAGTTCCTCAATCTCACTAACTCGCTGTCAAAAATGGGTCAAGTTCAAAACAACATTTGCATTCATTATCTGTTGTGTTTTGGCTCCTGTTGGGAACCAGAATAAATTCTACTTGATTTTGCTAAGTCCTGTGTCTTTGCAGTTGAGCTAAACCCTGGAGTTTCAGGCCTGTGTTTGAACTAGGTTCCCCATGGTTTCAGAGCTGTACGAGCTACAAACAACGGGAGTACATTTGCGGAAAGATAAGAGCCAGAAAAGAGAAATTTAAAGCAAGCAAATTTAAAGGGATTTTTTCCTTTCTTGTACATGTTAAGCGTTTTTCCAGAAGAGCAGCAATTAGGATCCTACTTTCTTGGTATATATATATATATATATATATATTTATGTTTTACAAAATTCCAACTGCATGGCGTGGCATGGAATATATCCATGTGTATACATTGTTTTCATTTTGTCAAAACTTGTAACATTAAATCCTCATATTCTCAGACAAAAGCAGCAGCAAACACTCCACCCACGGTGAGGCGGGAAGGATCTTGAAGAGTTCACCGCCACAAAAACCCAAAGCCATCTCTCTGGATCGGACAGAAGTCTTCGCTACCGTCCTCTTCACGGAGTTCCTCAAAGAACTGGCTGCTATTGCACAAGAGCACTCCATCTTATCATACATTCCTATGGAAGAGTGATCGTGTCCCAGTAGGCTTCTGTGATGAGTCCAAGTAAACTCTGAAAGATTTTTAAAGAGTCCTTCTTTTTTTGGTGCTTTTGATGCACTTACTTGATGAAGAAACCTCTTAGATCAAGTAATAGCGTATTTATTTTCCAAGCTAAGATAATCAATTTCATGTGCTTTTTAATTTCATCTTTCTAGTTCTGGAAACCAGCTGTCAATGCTCATAAGAGAGAGCTCCAGGTCCACCAACCAAAGACTGTAAAGAGAGGATTTAAAAAAACAAACAAACAACATTTCTTATTGGCCCTCATTTGAACTCCAGGTTCTTCTTTCTGAATGTCTTCTACAACCAGCTGCAACCCCAGCAAGATGTCTGCTGCTCAGTGTGGTTCTGTTAAAAACTCAGGTGGCCTTTTTGAAGAGTTGTTGCCTCTATGCCATTGAATTACACACCATAACTGAGCACCTCGTGGAGCCTCTCTTGCTTTGAAGCTTTTGAATTATATAATTAATTTAGTCATTTAAAGATAATAGTTGTAGCCAACTGGCAGCAGGCCTGGCATCGTCACACATGCCAAACTTTGTTCTCTGTTCTTATGCAATTGTTACATGACTACATTGTTTTGGGGGGGCAGTTTGGTCACTTTTGTCTTTAAACTTTACAAAGTGGTATTTTCACAAAATCTTTGTGGTGTTAGATGTACATTTTCTTTGGTGTTTTCCTGTTCATTTGTGACGGTACCTCAGGAGATTTTGAATACACGTTCTGTTCATTTAACAGCCTTTGGGTGAAGCAACTTTCCTACAATGCACTAGTTTCTCACATTATTTGGCTCCACGTGTTCTCCAGATCAGAGCGCCGACTCTAGAATTATTCATGCTATATTTAATTTGCCTTACTTTAGTGATGTTTTATAATGTACATATGTAAGAAAAATGTTCTAATGACAAAACACTATGCAAATCATGGGTATAATTAAGTTTTGGATATATTCAGAATGGGAAGGGGTATTTAAGCTTTTATGAGAGTTTCTATTGCCACTTTTTTTCAAAGGTTATACTAGAGGCAAGCTGTTGGGGTTTATCACCATCTTCTATTTAGGGATTGTGTAGGGTGTTTTAGTTGTGATAAGTCTGAAATATCACTGTCTGGAGAGTTGTAGTTTTGTGTCTGTTGAAAACCATCTCAGATTTTAACAATTACTGAGGGCAAATTGCCTTTATTTTAGTCCAGGTATTGCACATGGTTGTTTGTGTGGTTGTTAAAATGTTAATACAAGAGAAATTGTTTGTTACAAAGCAGCTGTCTAAATGAATTTATCAGGACAGAAATACTTTAAAATTAGTGCCTAAATTATGATTTTAGTTCACATTATTGCCTGATTTCGAATGAAGTTAATCATGAGTTATACATAATGTTACAGTTTAAACTTAAAATTTATAGGGATTTTTGTTTTTACCTGAAGATGTCCATCGTCAAAGTGTAAACTGAAGACATGCAACATACATCTTATTGACTATGGACTGCTTCAACTAAATCTAACAAAAAGTAAATGTACCTTTGTACAAACACAAATTATTGGGAGAAAGAAAATGAGGTGAAAGGGGCATGTTAATGCAACTGTACACTTGCCGGTCTTGTAAAACTACACTAAGTTGATCCATGTTGTCATCTCATCAGTCCAGCTAATAAGACGAGAATTGTGTTTAACTCTAGTTTTAAATCTGGATTGTGTAATTTTGTTCCTATTTAAATCCATTTCATTTGTATTTGATGGTATGCAAGCAATAAATAATGCAGTAGGACATTTGTGTACTTTTTACAAAAATGGCTTTGACATGTATATATCAATATATATCAATCAAAGCCATGTTCACAATCGTTGAATAAGTCTTTCTCTCTGATAAAAGAATGTTGCGGAGCACTTTATCAGCCTTTTCATATTGCAGTGCCACTCTGCACTGCTGACACAGACCCTCAGACGGCACAGCTTCAATCCAACATACCCAGTGCAGTATAACAATCCCCGTTTTAGCAGCATTATGGCATGAAAACGGGTTTTATAGTCAAGATTACTGACCAGTTTCTGTCTCAGTAGGTTCTTATTCCAAAGATTCATCCTTTGACACCATTTGGCCTCAGTTTCTATCCATGATGTGGTTAGGTTGCTGTTTGTTGCCGTGTCTGAGACACAAAGGCATGCCTCTTTTAATAAAGACAACTTCTGGAAAATGAAACTGAATGACCTTTTTGTGTTGACAGTAGATAATGATATCCTCATTTAATACACATTTCCTTTCTGAACAACCTGTCCTCAAAAGTAGGTCTCGTTCTTGGGTAAACACAAGCTTATATTCTCCTTTCACATGCAAATTAAATACCGCAGATATGAAGCACACTGTGATGGAGAAGCTTTTGACAGGTCATAAATATCCCATTCATCATTAGTACATCAATGCACAAGATAAACATCGTTTTACTAAGTAAACTGCATTTATGCATATGCATGCAAACGAGGTACTACATGGCTCAAAAAAATCGCATGAAACCAAATCAATGTGGGATAAACAGGAGTTAATATGTACATGGGGGGAAATATGGGCCACTGGATGCTGTCAGACTAGATTTATCACAAAGACCAACCAGGAACTACAACCATTTGAAGCTAAAACAACCAAAACAATGAAAAAAAGACCCAACAGGGCAGTAGCCAAATAGGCAGTCAAGTGCAGTTGACCAGAAAACAACACGTCCATCTGTTGAAGTTGTAGCTATCTCTTTGTCACATTTAAAAAAACTGCAATGTGAAAGATGGAATTTTCTGTTATCTCCAAATGGGATTAGGTGCAAAAATATTGGGACTTCCTGCTACTCACATCTTAAATTACTACATTGAAATAAATTGCACTGAACTTTACCATTAGAGACGAGAAGCAGGGCCAGGCAACAGCCATTATTGTGTCTTAATTTCCTTTTTTTATGTACCGACCTCAAAAGAGAAGGTGCAGATGAGAAGGGGTAGACAAGTTTAAGATAAAAATTGTGTAAGGGTTTTCTGCACCTCAATACCAGAGGGAATCCATATTTAAAGCACCACTATATAGAAAGAAATACAAGGCAAATAACCTGGTTCTACCACAAGAGGGAGCTCACTGATCAGTCTCCTGCCTGGATGTCTATGACAGGCAGGGATTTCCATTGCGTCCCTTGATAAGAGATCATCTGTCAGGTCAGCAGGATCATCTTCTGCTTGTGTGATTTTCAGGCCTTAAAACTGACAATAATGGTCAATATACCAGCAGCCAATGGTACAGTTATACAGTTGTACAAGTTATATTGAAAGGGTTATATTGAATTATACTTTGAATTATATCCAAATATTCCTTATTCACTAACAGGACCATTTAAATGTAAATTTATCTTTAACATCAAATGAGTTTTCCAGTCAAATTTAGATTTTACTTCTTCCACTTTTCCATAAAAGTTTCATTAACTCTTTGGTTCAGATTTGGTCAGAATATGAAAATATTTACTTAGTGTATCTAGGGATTCATGAATGCCCTTTTCCCCCTGACAAAGTAAACCCAATGGTGATACAACACTGCCACAGAGGGTATTTAATCTGAAGAGCTTTATTACTTTTTTAAATACATAAATACCGTACATAAACACAGAAGAAAATGGCTGTTGTCCGGTGAACATATTCAGTATTTGCAAAAATGTCAATCTCTCAGAAACTAAGGATGTTAGCTTAATTTTCACCTTTCATTATCAACCCACAGAACACAAGCCACCTTGTGCTGCCGTGTGACATAGACATGATTACTCTGCTTATCTGCATTTTCATAGCGATCTACAACATCACTTTTGTATTGTTTGTCTTTCATGAGGGTCAAATATGCTATGGTTTTACTCCCTGTCTATGATATGACTGGGTCTTGCAGAACGGTCCGTTCAGCTCAACAGTCATGAAGTCTTCTCTTGTAAAACTGCCCTCACCAAAACTGGGTCAGCTCGGCCTTTGGTCTCTTTCTGAACCAGCCCCATCAGCTTGTTCAGAACTTTCTTGTTTCCATTTCTGATGGCGTGAACCTACAGAGTGGCACAGCAAACACAATACATCTCAAACATGCAAAAAAATAAAAATACATTTGAATTTGAATGTGAACCCTCACCTCATCAGGATGCGAGTCCACCACCTCCTGGCAGATCCTATGCAGCTGTGCGGTGTCACTAACAAGACCCAAGTCCTGCTCCTGGATGATCTGCGGGGCTGTCTTGCCGGATGACCTCCACATCTCCTGGAACACCTGAAAGCGGGGAGAAACCACAAAGATGCAGGCGAGAACCAGAATACAAACAAGCACTTGCTGGGTGTTTTGTTGAGTGACAGCCAGAGGGGGATAATTGCATGGTCTGTGCAGCTGACCGACCTGCTTGGCAACCGAAGAGGAGATGTGTCCCGTTTCCTGGAGTTCCAGCAGCTCAGCCAGGGCAGAAGGAGAGATTGGGCTGAAATTAAATGAAAGGGTGATTTACATAGTTTAATTTAGTGATATAAATGGAGGGAGAGAAGGAGATTTGTTTTTCCTATGTCTTCTTGTTTATTCCTCAGGCTACCAGACAAACAGAATCAAAAAGCCAGTTAGAATATATTAAGCAGAGACACAGTTTCATTCAGTATACTGCATGCAAGACAGTCCATCTAAACTAAATCTCCTCCAAACGTGGCCTAGACACTGTGGGAAAAATAGATCAAAAGTATCCATCTTTACAAACAAAAATTGTTTTTCAGCCAACAGTTCATGTGTCAAGCAGAGCAGTGATAACCAACCAGGGGTACTTGTACTTTCTGCAGTTGAAAGGGGCCACATGGAAAGCTCAACTAATTAACAAACATTGTAATTTGATTAAAAAATATATCCACATATTTGTGTTAAGGAGGAAAATAAACAGCCAAACAGGATTACCAATTGGTGGCTTTCATTAAATATACAATAACCGCTTATCTGACCCTCTACCAGAGTCAGATGTGACTGAATGTTGCAAATGAGAGTGTGTGAAATCTAGTTAGCTAAAAGCAATAAGCTATAGAAATAGTTAACTAAAGGTAATAACTAAACAATTGAAATAGTTAGCTACAATTAATGAATAAACAGTTGAAATAGTTAACTAAAAGTAATTAATAAACAATTGAAATAGCTCAAAAGACAAACATCATGCTTATGCTACTCCAGATGGTAGAGGCATAACTGCACACTTGACCAAAGCGACCTGAACACTTCAATTATATGAATTTCTTATTAACAATAGTTAATCATTTAAAAGTGTTAAATGACATCTAGTTCATAATCCATTTATAAAATGATACTTGTGCCAGTGAAGGGGTACTTGAGGTATAATGAGAGCCCTCATTATATTTGTTTTTAAATTAGTAAAATTTTAACAAGGCATTAATGTAGGCAGGATGCTGTCGCCATCCTGCCACAAATCAGCCTCTGGATCCATAATGAGTTTCCTTCATTGGCAGCCATCAGCAAACCCAGGAATTGTGTTAGGGGGAATCCTGGAAGAGTGACTTGTTTTAACTGGTGGAAGTGACTGAACAAGTGCTTAACGACATGTCTGGAGTTTCATCTCTCTGGCTGCCTAAGCAATATGCTTCCCAATTTCTTTTTTCATTTACCCTACTGTAAAGCTTGGAGCCAGAAGGACAAAAGGAGGTTTGGGCACATTATACAGGACAGCCAAGATAAAAAAAATGAATGTATATTTACAGCCATCATATGGATGCACAAGGAGATACATGCATCCTTATGAAAACCTTTTATTTTATACCCAAAACGCCAATTATTTCCTTCTGGATCCATGCACTCAATCCTAATTATGTATAGCTGAGTTTTTCTGTTTCTTCCCTGCCTGCAGCTTTTGACAGTCCTGCTGGCCACTCTTTGTTTTTCTTTAACTCTCCTCCTTTCAACCAAAGCAAATGCAACATTATGCATCAATAAACACCAGCTACTTTGTGGTTTACTCAGACACGAATGCGTCACAACAGTCTGGGAATGGTAGATAAAATAAAGCTCACAGCATCTGCGCTGCTGTCAACTCATTGCTGTTTCAATTTCATGTGCTTTGTAATGATTTTAATAAATTATCATGGAACAATATATCTCTGGGTTAAACAACTGACTCAGCAAGCTAAAGTGAAGTTTTTAAGTTGTGATCTAGTGACTGACCTTCACAAATACAACTCAGATGCATCCGACCACCTTCATTTTTCATTTAGCTGCAATTTTAAGAAAATTGCTAAAATGAGTGAAATGAATGTGTGATATTTAGTGTCACAGTATGCCATGAAGAAAACGAAGCAGTGAGACAGACAACTGGAGTTATTTTTTCATAGCCGGTGGCTAGATAAGCAGTTTTTTTTTAAGCACAAGTGTGAAAGGTACTATGGCAACTCTTTTTGTATCAAAAGGACTTTATTCAATTTCAAGAGTGTTTTGGAACATTTACAAAAATCCAACCTGTTCCAGCTAACAGGCCTTCAGCAGGGAGACATCAAAACAACACCTTCTTCCAAAAAGTAATGATTTCACTAATGTAATTGGATTTGTCAAAACAGGCTCTTCCCTGATGGGCTGTCAGACTATCGCGGAGGTTTTCTCAATGACAGACACAAAGAATTAGGTAATATTGGATGATTTATGAACTCACACATGTTATTGTTGTATAGTATGCAACGGTCTTATCAGCATTTGTGAACACTAAGAATGTAATAATCCTTGATGTCAGTCAAACCAAACCACTATAATGTAGAATGGTTCATGGATAAGAGAATTATTTTATCCAGCTAATGTGCTGTTATTTTCAACCCAGACGTTGTAGATCGACAATAAAAACACTATTATGAGCTCTGTACACCACAGAACAAATCTTTTTTTTGGCTAAATGCTCTTTAATCATGTGCAAACCTTCTTAGGGAATAGAGAGGAAGCAGTTCAATAACTTCAACAACTGAAGGTGTGTGTATGTTAATGTGTGTCACGGGTGGAATTAGTAGCAACCCCAAAATTAGATTGATTTTTTACAACTGAAGTGTGTTTGTTATTATGATTCTTGTTGCCTTGCACATTTTTATTTTCCCTTGCTTAGAAACTGAAAATCTTTAGGACTGTGGCAATTATTTGATTCAATATGATGCATATAGAAACATCACAATATTTAAAACAACTGAACAGACCTCATTCATTGGCACAATCGTTACTAGATAAGAAGCATATCGTTAGTTTAGGTACACTGCTGAAGTCCAAGCTCTTGCATTAGCTGATTGGCATGATCGGCTCTTTCACAGATGTGTGGATATCAGCTGAGTGATTACGTCCAATCATATTCATGCAGGTGTACAGCACTGCCATCGTTAACTGACATGTGTCACTATTGTGGCGCATTAAGACTGGACTTTATTTCCCATTAACTTCTACATGGAAGGGGTTGAGACAAATTCGCTTCTGGTAGTGAATGTATGTACCTCCTTCGCTTTGTACAGAGTTTAATCTTATATTTTATCACATGTAACTTTGCGGACTGCTGTGGCAAGCCCAGCTCCTGCAAATCCTGTTTGCAACCCTATTCATGCTTTTTCCTGCACCCCCCCCCCGGAGTAAATTTCATCAGGCAAATTTCAGTCTGACTCCAACATCACTCTGCTGGTACTCACATGTCAACTCTATTTGCTGCCAGAACTGCCTTCACCACCCTAAACTCCTCCATATGTGCTATGGTTTTGGTGTTTTTGATTTAACTAAGAACTAATGTTCATGTGTTTATCAAGAGGGGAATCTTTTCCTACTGCAGAAGCTTCCTTGCTGCTGGGATGTTTTGACAGCTCCCTCAAAGAGCAGAGCTCTGTACGCCAAATCAATCTGTATAACCGTCTGCTATAAATGGTCAAAGTAAGACTAAAGTTTAGTCATGAGTTACAGGATATGAACTTCTGATACGAGATATAATAATAAATCACTTTTAGATGACAATTCATTTTGACAAGAAAAAACAGTTGTTCTCATGAACCACTGAAGCAATGGTTTGTGACAACTTAAAATAAAGAGAAGCCTGACAGACCCAGACTGCATCTGGAGAGTGAATAGCTCTTCTTTAAAAGTATTTTTGGGCATTTTTATTCCATCATTACAGACAATGGAGAGATGACAAGAAATGAGGGAGAGCGAGATTGGAGAGAAAGATCCCTAACCCTAAGCGACTTTTATTGTTGGTGGTTGTTTTGTTTATCAGAACAATTCAGTATTTCACAAGAGCCAAGTATCTCATGATCTCCTGACTCTCAAGTTTAAAAACCTCTTCCCATGTTTACCTTTATTTGTACATGCTGTATTCCTCCTTCTTCCACAGCTCAAAATCACCACAGTTTTCAGACACAGCATGCAAAAGGTACAAAGTGAGCAAGCCAAACAGCGCTGCCCTCATGAGCTACGATGACATTATGTGAATATTGTAAAAGCTATATAAAGGGATGTAATGTGTATGTCTAACCTCTGGCTCACACTCATCTCTCGCTGTTTGAGGTGGCCCACCAGCTCATTTGTCACCCAGCCAATCACCTTCCTCGGCTCCTTTTTGGTCGCCTTTAACACCGCTTCAAAGTACTCCACCAGGCCATCCTCATTCTGCAACAAAACACCATAAAAAATGCGTTCATCACTTCACATGCACATTATCTAATTAGGATCAATTCGGCTCAGCAGAGTCCAGCTGTACACAGCTGCCGCCTGGATTCAAGCAGAACTGCGTCAAAGCTCAGGACTCAGATGGCAATTAAAAGAAAGATGCAGGGAACATATTTAGTGAGGGAATCAACTCGTCTCTCTCTGGTTGCTTCTGCCCACTTATAAACTCACCACCAGAGTGAAGCTGTGCTCGGGCAGGATGCCGTACATTTGCACCAGCCTCTCTCTTTTGACACTGGGTAGCTCTGGCAGCCCTTCTCTTATCTTCTGCACCACCACCGCTTGGCATGCATCAATGCCAGTGGGCAGCGATGCGTTATCCTCATACACAATCAGAGGGGGCAGGTTGGGCTCTGGCATAAACCTGAAGGGAGGGCGGATGGAGGGGGGAAAAAAAGGGAGGGGCAAAGAATGCTTTATCAGCAGTACAGATAAGCTTAGAGAAGGTTAGCTTTTGTTGAGATACTAATAGTCCTCTTGACATTACACTTGTAACATTTCACTTACTCCCCGAATCACTTGACTCCATCAACCTTATACCTGTCCATCATCCCCCCCTCCTAAACTCAAACACACACACAGAGGCGCTCATCCTCTTTCAGTCCCCGCTGAGGGCAAGATCACATTCTCGCATCATAACTGCACGTCAATAAACACAAGCTCCTAAGGAATAAATTAGCACAGATATGCCAAGAGCCGACAAACTCACACTCACCTGTAGTCCTGGAGACCCTCTTTGTCCCTCATAGGAATGGTCTCCCTAGAGAAAAACATGCACACGTCATAAATGCTCTGGATTATCATTTATAAACATGGGTTTCAAAACTTCATAAAAGATGAAGAAGAATTGGAACTGGAGGACTTGCAGCACACATCGAATATGCCTTTCAACTGCTCTGCAATACTGTTCAGAGCTGAAAACAAAGAAGAAGACGATTTAAGAGTTTAAATAATGCCAAATATTCACTGGTTTGAGCGAAAATGGGAAGATTTGTTGCTTTTCCTTGTTTTCCTTGTTTTAATAGTTAACTGAACATGTTTGGATTTTGGACTGTTGGTCTACCAAAACAAGACATTTGATTGTGTCAACTTTACACCAAATCATTAATTAAAGGAGAGGCTCAGTAGTTGCAACCCCAACACCTAACTCCAGAAAACTGTGTAGTAGTCTGGCTAATTGAAAAAAACAAACAAACAAACAAACAAAAAAGACGAGGAATGATGCCTTCCAGTCAGCAAACCAATATAGTTAAATCTGTGGTCACTTTCACAGGAACGAAACGAAACAGCCAATCAAAGGCCATCACACACTCTTATTTAACATGCCACCATATACCTTGGACATGAAAGGTCTCATGGGAAATAGGCAGAGCACCAGAAGATGATTAAGGCCTCAGCTGTGTGTGAGCTGGCTCATACTGTGAGCTCATAAGCCTGTGAGTAACACATAGCTCACAGATAACGCAGGACGATGGCGGTGGGATCCAAATGGCTCCATTCATCATGATTAGCATGATGGTTCATCCTCAGCAAAGCTCAGGACTAATGAGCCAGGCAGAGATCCCAGTCAGAGGGTGTTGCAGTGGCTAAGGCTTGGCATCGTGGCACTGCTCTTTCATCCTCTTACCCTGTTTTGGAATCATACGCTCGGGTCTCATTTTGCACTTTTCCCCCTCTCTGCAGGACCCCAATCTGTCTCTGGATCTCGTAGTCTGGTGAGGGAGGGGGTGTGAACACAAATACAGTTTATTCAATAACACCAGTACACGCAAATATAATTTTGTGGTAAAATGCCAAACATCTGCATCTGATACACTGGCAATCCTCATGTCTCTGACTGCTGCCACATTATAACTGTGATAAACGATGTTTTTCTCCATGACTTTTAAATACCAATTCAGCTGCAGAGTAAATGTGATAAACTTTATTGATAAATAATTCCAGCACAGCACCAAAGCATGTCAAACCATGCTAAAAAACCTACATGTACAATGCTGAAATGCTCTGGCTGTAGCTTTTTGTCAGTGTTTTAAGTGAAACTCAAGCAACAGTCAGGGAAGTCAGAGTTGACATAAAAATCTATGCCTTTTTTTAAGTGAGCAGCTGCGAGAAGCCAATTCAACTTCACATGCTGATATAACACAGCTAATTGTTTGTGACTGGTTGTCAGTCCTCAACTTATGCTTCACAAGTTACTGTCAAAATTAACTACACTTCCTGTCTTACTGTCTCTTCACAACCCAGCTGAATCCTTGTTTTCATTTAAACAAAGAACAAATACTATCTTAAAATATGAAAGTAATAAAAATATTAAGTTTTTGTTATACATAGTACATAAAAGTATTATTTGTAAAATGTACTTAAAATATCAAAAGTAAAACTACTCATAATGCATATGGCCTCTTTGAGTGTTATTTGTAGTTCACTATTATTACTATATTATTAGGCTATGTGTTTGTAGAATTTTACTGTTGTAGCTGGCATGGTTGAGCTAATTTGAACTATTTCACATTTACCGTTGGGTAGTTTCCTCTATAACAATGCATCATATTTTATAAGATCATCATATGTTTAGTATGTAAAATATTAATCTGCAAAATAACTTGTATAACTTGATTTCCCTCTGAATTGTAGAGGAGTACAAGAATAAAGTAGCATGAAACGGAATTACTAGTAACTTGCTGTTTTACTGGAGGTTATTTGCCCAACTAATTCTTAGCCAGGACCAGTTGCCAGACAACTAGTGCGAGACTCCAGGAAGTTCCTAGTCCCAGTCAAGAAATGGTAAATAATGCCCCATAAAACGATCAAATTGCTGTTTTTACACATTTTTATGTACAGGTTAAGTCTTAATGAGATTTAGAGGTGATGGTAGGCAGATTTAGTTAACTTTGGAAAGGGCCAGGCTAGCTGTTTCCTCCCCGTTTCCAGTCTTTGTGCTAAGCTAAGTTGGCCGGCTGCAAGCTGTTGCTTCATATTTGCTACTGCGGTGACGAGCTTCTCATCTAACTCTAGGCAAGAAAGCAAATAAGCGTATTTCCCAAAATGTCAGACTTCAGACAGTACTTGAAGAAATGTGCTTAGTTATGCTCCACCACTGAGTGTGTCTTACATTTCACTACCAATTTCAGCACGCACACACACACACACACACACACACACACACACACACACACACACACACACACACACACACACACACACACACACACACACACACACACACACACACACACACACACACACACACACACACACACACACAAAATCACGCAGCCAGTTGAGAGCCATTCAGATGGAACAGTGTTCAAAGTACCTCTTTAAACACTAGTCGCACGCTTATGCCATCCCACTATCCTTCCTTATAGTTTTTAACTTTATTCCAATGCTTACCAATAGCCCTGGCCAGGTACCGGACGCTGTTGATGTTCTTCACCTCTGCCCTGATGCCGAGGGGCTCACCTGGCTTGTGTACGGACACATTGGCATCTACTCTCAGCTGGCCCTCTGTGGAGAAAGACGAACATGATGCACGCTAAGTGGGAAATAAGTTTGGGTTTAGAGGTATAGCAGCTCAGTAAAGAGAGGAGGGCAGAGAGACAGAGAGTGATTTCCATACCAGACATGTTGCCTTGACAGGTGCCCAGGGCTTGCAGGATGAGCTGAAGCTCTCTGACAGCTGCTGCAGCCTCCTCTCCACAGCTCATGTCTGGCTCCATCACCAGCTCCATTAGACCTACACCTGACGAATGGGAAGACAGCGTTGTTTTGCATCCCTAAGGTATCTATCACATGGAGCTTTGCAACAAACCTCAACAGTTCTCGCTTCATTGAGCAATTTAAATCTATAGGATAATGCCTATTTGCACCTTTTTGTACAACACACCGTGTTGTCTCAAAACATTTCCAGCTTCTCTACTGTCTGTGGCACTCTGCTCCAAGCCCATCCATTACAACTGAAGATGGACATTTTTAAAAACACTATAGTCAATATATTGTTTAAGTTAAAGTGATTTCCTAAAACAGCTGGGCACTATAGTTTAAATAGTGCTTTTGTTGGGGACTATTTTCAGCAGCAGTTCAAAATAGCCTGCAGAGCCCATGTTCATTTTAATGAAGCAACATGTCACCCAGTGCAAATGTGTGGCTCACTAATGTGTTTTTAATAGCTTTTGGACAACAATCAAGGTGTATGTCACAGAGGAATAAACTATACCCAGAATCATAAACAACACATTGATAGGATCAACTTATTGTTGCTATTCATGGGATCTGTTGACAACAAGAAAAACATAGAACACCTCCAGATTTATCCTTTAATTGAAAGGCACAGACTGATAATCACTAACGTTACCTGCTCTGTTGAGGTCTATGAGTGTCTGGCTGCGGAGGTCATCATGGAGACTCTTGCCACTGTCCTGCTCCAGCTGAATCTGTTTGATGTTGACAGTTTTTCTGATCATCTGGCTCCTCTTTTTCCCCCCAAGGAGGCTGTAAGTCAGCATGCCATCTACCGCGATGGGCTGCCGTAGCTGAGTGATCTGGTATCCAGACTGAAATTTGAAAATACATCAGCCAAAATTCAGTCCTGCAAAAATCTGTGCAGCAAGGTTGTGTGGTAGATAGATGGCCCAAAACCTCAGAACTCCGTGTCGCTCCTCTCAACTGTCCCTAAGTTAGAATCTGAACAGTCTTTTGGCTCATTACAGTGCCACCAACCCACGTTTATCATTTTATTAAAAGAAAGCAGTGTATGGCGAGTCAACAAGGAGAACAAAAACAGCACTATTTCCCACATGTAATTAGAAAATTCCAACTAATACACCAGTCAGGAATAATTGAACAATGCCATCCTTTAACCCTTTTTCAGTACAACAGTCTTTTGCTAACTAATATCCTTTTTGGTCACTTCGGAATAGAGTTGGGTGATATGACCTCAAATCTGTATGAAGATTAATAATCAGATTTCCTTGAAAACAATTGCTTTTCCCTGCAGTACATATATTTATTTTCGAATGTTGGCTTCTGATATGTACATCCTATGTTAATTGCATTCATGTTTACAGTTGATGTAAATTACACTACGACACTTGGCTGTAGACTGACTGGTTGGTTGAACTTTTATCACGTCATTGTTTGTTGTTGCTATATTAGTGTATTGACATGTACAGAAAATTGCAACATGATTAAATTCAGGTGAAAGATAAAGAATGTGAGTAATTCAATAAATTTAGAGATTATTTCCCAGACATACCTTGAGTAAATGACCCAAAATATCATTTTTCAATAGGAAATACACCAAAGCATGGACGTAATATACAATTTCTTGGAGTCCTTCATTGAAATCCCCCTATTTCAGTGAAAAAGTGATGAGTATGCCGCAGTCAGTGTCGTGGGTATATGTAAAGGTGAGACAGGCAGCATTAATTACACACAGTGCTGGCTGATTGGCTGGGCTGTCATTATCATGCAGCAGGAGTGCTGCCATTTCACTCAAGGTTTCTACTCACAAAAGCACAAGAATAAATATTTCACCTGCTCCTCCATTCCTAAAAGAATCTGCTGCCCCAAGTACTAATTTCCTATGTTACTATGGCAACCACATCACAGGAACTACACATTAATCATACTTATGCTAAAGAGGGCGAGGACGTGGGAGAAGAGATTGGGGGGACTGTTAGTCACTGGCTTTCTGTACAATGTGTCTGATCTAAACAATCAATCCACACCTCCACCTTCCGCAACAAATGAGAGAAAAACAAACTGTTGGGGATTTTCCATTTCCATTTCTGTGCTTGGTGGATTCAATTTTTAAATCTGCTGGATTTTGTGAATAGTGTTGCAGTTTATCAAAAATCCCCTGTTTCCTACTTAATCTTTACATGAGTTTTGCCTCGGCCGTTGAAAATATTGTTTCCGCTGGCTGAATCGCAAGCAGGCCATACTGTACATTAGGGAGCATCTGTATAAGTGAAGACTACTTGCGTCTCCTGCATAATAAATTAACTACTGTTGCTACATAATGAAGGGTAAGGCAGGGCTGTTGCTAATAAGATCCTGGTAGCCACATTAAGTTTTCCCAGTTACACTCGGACAGCAGTTTGAGCCTTAATGAGCAGTGATGTTCCAAACACTTCCTCAACCTTTTTATATCCAAAGTTACAGATGCATGTCTGCTCATATACTGTACATACAGAATTGGAGACGCACACACCCCAAACTCATTTCCCTGTTGTGAGCTGCTGAGTCATTTTCTAAATAATTTCTAAGTCACTAAACAAACCAGGCGGTCTTCTCATTCCTCGCTCCCTCACAGTGATGTTCTTCACAGACACCCACAGAGGTCACAAAAACATCCATAACTCTCATTAAACACATGTCAAAGCTTCAATGGCCAGGCCACGTCTGTTTATTTAGAGATTTAATAACTCAAGGAAATTGTAATTATTTGTTTTTGTTGGTAGGTTAGTCTGGAGCTGCTGATGCATGTTATTAAAAGGCCGTTAAAAACTTTAAATATGTGTCTTGCCTGCCATTTCAATTGAAAGAAGGAATGCTGGTTGGGCAGAAGCATTAATCATTTAATGAGCAACTGTGGTGTTTTACAAAATGCAATCAAGGGTTTCTAGTGGAACATATCAATAATGTACAACGCAATTTACAAATATATTTTTCAAGGGTGGGATAATTTCTCCCTCGGCCTTGTTACTGGTTTGGTTTTACGCACAAGGCTTACACTCAAACTTTAGGTCGAATGTGAAAAATGTCCAATCATCTGCATAATTAAAGCCATTTAAATTAAACTTCCGTTTATCAAGCTGTTTCACGCAACACTGGGACAGATCGCTCTTTCTGAGCAGCTGATGGGACTAATCCAAACTAAATAATTGCAAACAAGACGACAGCAGTCGATTTAAAACACAAATAAAGGTTCAGGCTCAACCTTCTGGCATGAGTACTTTGGTAAATCGGGTATTATATTCCCTGTTATATTCCCTGTTATATTCCCTGCGCACGCACACACACACACAAATGCAAGGCACTGGCCTGCCCACCTAGAGCAACTTGGGGTTCAGTGTCTTGCTCAAGGACACTTGGATGGAAGCCAGGGACCGAACAGCCAACTTTGTGATCAATGGACAACCCACTCTAACTCCTGTGCCACA
Organism: Micropterus dolomieu; assembly: GCF_021292245.1. NCBI lineage: Eukaryota > Metazoa > Chordata > Actinopteri > Centrarchiformes > Centrarchidae > Micropterus > Micropterus dolomieu. The sequence goes on along the minus strand of NC_060153.1, from coordinate 6,739,240 downwards.
GCCACCAAGGAGATAAGATCTGAGGAGATAATGTATCTTTAACATTGTGATTAAAATATGTCCTGCTGTAACTTTGTGATAACCAGTGACTCTGTGAAATATTAAATGGGAGAAAAACTCTTATCTATCAAGATCAACTGAAAACGGTTGCGCTCCATCAAGGCTTATTAGTTACATTTTCACAATAAAGTCAAGTTAGCTCAAATATTAGAGCAAGATATATCAAAAAAGAGAATTTATTTCAGTGCAATAATAAAAAATGTGCATTAATAATGCCATCTGAAGCTTGTTTTTAGTGGGTTTTATTGTTTTTTGCGTGTACTCTCATTTTAAGACACTTCTTTGGGCAGTTTTCTATGAAATACTTATACCAATACCAAAGGAAATCTTCAGTCCATAATTACCCTGCTAATTGCCCAGCATAATATCTTTCCAGGGAAAGGCTGACATTGAAAATACAAAATGCAAATATCTTTAACACCTTTCTTCTGAGAACTTCTAGATATATTAGAAGAGGTCTCTGTAGGGCAAGTCATTGTAGAGTTCCCATGACATTTTGTCTTTTCCATCTAAGCATTAAAATGTCACTCATAATGGCAGTAAAGTTACCCCGGGGCTCTGAGGGGTAGTGAAAATTTGCCATGCGAGCACTCCATTACAGAGAGCAAAGTGAACATCACTTGGGCTGGGCAAGACTGGTAAATGGAAACATCAGTGTTAGGCTTACTAGACTGCTATTTGGCTCATATCAAGAACATAGGACTGATATGCAATTCCTCAAATACCATGTTGGCAAACACGTCTGTTTTACTTCTTTGATTCTTTAACAGCAGTGCATTTGAAAACTGTAATAAGACAAAAACAACAAAAATGGGTTTTTAGAGCTTTTTCGCTGAATAGTTGCCTGCTGTAATCGAAAACGACATTATGAGAGCGAGGAGAGTGAACCAGAAGAGTAAAGTTGTGGCCCCGACAGCTAAACAATGATCTGAAACTTGCTATAAAGCTCTTTAAAGCTGAGGGGAGCTGCAGATTTGGGTGATAATTTTAGTTGTCACTACTAGTGATCCCTTTCAGACATTGTTCAGATTGTTATTTAATATGTTGTTGTTATTATAAAAATATCAATTATAGTTGCTTTAAAGCTGCACTAATCAATATTTTTATATTATAAATGGATCAAAAAACTAAATGTAATCTGTGATGTGTCACTCATAGTAATAAGCACGGAAAATTATCACTCAACTATGCAGTTCCCTTCAGTTTGACGGAGCGTTTTAGCGTCTTTCCCCTCATTGTTTTGGTTTTAATGTCTCCATTTTTACTGTTTTGGTTCACTCTTACTTCTCTCATGACCATCATTTCCAGCCACAGCAGGCAACTATTTTCAGTAAAAAAGCACTGAAAAGCAACTGCATGCTAATTAACCAGCACCAAGCATCAGACAAACAAAGTTAGCAATGAGCTGGTGAACATAATGTCTCTTTGTAGCAGCTGACACAGATATTTCCCTCAGGAGTTGGTGAAGACAAAAACAGAGACAACAGGAGTGATTATTAGACTTACATTCATCAGACAGAAACGAGACTGCAAATGAATGCTACTGTAGCTCCTTACCTGCCCGATTTGTTGCAACTGTTTGCTACATGCTAACATGTACACCATATCAGCGGTATATGTTGTGTTTACAGTTTGTTCTGCTTCCCCTCATGTGGCCAAAATAAATGAGTTTATTAATACTGGAGTGGAGAAGTATATTCAATGGGGATTATACGTGGAGATTCAAATAAGAATGAGATAGCAATTTAGATTAGAAATATACCAGTGCCTAATCTAAGAAAATGGCTGTCCATTATAGGTAACTACTGAAGACTGGAGTCATCTTGTGGTTACAAAATTTATCACTTTAAATAACTATTTCAATTAAATTTTTAGTTCAGAAAGTTCATAATCATATACATCACACCTGGAATGGTTCAATTAGACTACACTACCTAAGGTTTTTATGACTCCAATAATGATTCAAATTAAGTGAATAAAAAAAAGGCTGTTCCCAAATTATCCGCAAAGGCATGGAGAAGGAAATGGCCTGTGGTTAATGTCAAAATAGAAGTGCACTAAAGGAAATGAGCTGGTAAGTGAAAAAACATTGGTCATTTTTTTAACAGCTTTCGGTGTCATTCGTCTGTACATGTGGCAAATAGCATTTTTGCTGCTTCAGCTAGACTTGCTCACTATTTCAATTAGGGCTCATGGCCAGGAGATTTCACTGGGATACAATGATGACACATGATGTGCAGGACAATAGGGTCTCTGCACTGCTGTTAGTCAGATAAAGCACCCTGTGAGGGCACAGAGTGAAAAACTCACAGGGAGGTCAGCGTAGAAGTAGTGTTTCCTGTCAAAAAGTGACTTCCTGTTTATGGTGCAGTTGAGAGCCAATCCTGTCATCACTGCTGCCTCAACACATCGTTTGTTCAGGACCTGGGGACACACAGGGATATTACCTGATGACCTGACAACAAGAAAGCGATAAAGAAAAAAACCCAACAGTTTATCTTTGTTTGAATTACAATAAACAACACTTACGGGTAATGTGCCAGGTAAGGATGCGTCAAAGAATGACACCAGGGAGTTTGGAGGTGCTGAGAAGCGAACCGGTGAGCCAGAGAATAGCTTGGTGTTGGAGTTAATCTGGGCATGGATTTCCAAGCCCACTACTCCAACCAGCTGCTGGGGAGCACTGAGGCAGAGAAGAGCAAGACGTGGAGCAGATGGAACCATATAAAATAAATTTTACTATACAGGTGGACTGAGGATGACATAAATCAGCCGAAAAGTAGCTGTGTACCATGACGCAGGACAATGCTTGTTTCCTGTCTGTTCTGACTGCAGGGTTTGAGTAGGAGTATGAGAAAAGTGACATGGGACAAGAATAAAGATATTGAAAAAAGTCGTATGTGTACTAAAAATACTTGATTTCTGACTGGGCTGCTTCCCCTTCAAATAATGTTTCCCGTAGCACTTCTCTCCTTGGTTGGGATTATGACTTCATTTGGGTTAATGTGATGACGCGTCACAGAGACGATTGGTTGGGTTTAGCCCTAAATTTTATTTGGAATTAAGCATTGCAGAGGACAACAGGGTGGGGTTAAGGTCAGGGCTGGCTTCAGGTTTAATGGGAACTACTGATTTTACATATGAAGATCAGTTTGCTTTACATAGAGTACTGCTCAGAACATGAAAACTGTTGTATAATATCTTCTGTGGCTTTGAAGGGGGCTGTCTAAGAAAATAAACCCAGCAATGTCATCAGGGTCATCTCAAGCATGGCCAGATTAACTTACTAGGGCCCCCGGGACAAAGTAACTGTGGCTCTCCCTCTACATGAACAGTATTCCTATGCTGGAACAACATAGATCCTTGTTTACTGTGTGATTGTCTTATTTAACACAAATTAATTTAGGAATGCGCACCATTTAAGCACAGTATCTTAAAACTAGCACTGGACTATTGGACACTTTTCAAGACTACATCTACGTTTAAAGCCCTTATCACTGCCAGTTCATATTGTGCTTTAATAAGGCATCTATTACACCTAAACAAAGTTTTCAAAAAAACAATTGCCTCACTGGAAAACCCAGGCTTTAGGGGATCCTGGTGGCCCACATTGTCCAGCCCAGACCCTGGGTTTAGAGAATTCTTTTTTTGTGATCAAGTTTTTATTTTGTTTTAAGAGAAAAACAAAAAACAAAACAAAACATAGTTATCTGTATGATATAAAAATAGAGCGTAAAGATATACTGGCATAGATACCTGCATATATGCTCATATACAGATACATGTATTAGACAGCTAAAACAAAAATATCAAATAATATTAATAATAATAGTATTAATAATAATAACAACCATAATCAATATATAAAACCATAGTAATAATGAAAAAAAGACAACAAAAAAAACCCATCCACCCACCCCCTGGATCCAGGTCTCCATATCTCAGTCACATATTAAATCTGAAACCCACAGAGGATAGTTAAGGGTGAATGCCAAGCCTCTATTGCTGACTCTTTCACTCCGTGGACTCTAGCTGTAGACAACTCTAAATAGGCAATATCCAAATATGTTAAGACCCAAGCTCGAAGAGAGAGTGAATGTGGAGGTTTCCAACGTACGCCAACAATGCTCTTTTCTTGTCCAGTGTCAAACCCAGCCTTGACAAATCATTCAAAATGAGCGTAGCAGGCGAGCAGAGCAATCTGATTTCAAACAACTTAGAAAGGTTAAAGGCAACCATCTTCCAAAATTCTGTCACTGGGGTACACTCCCACAACATGTGAAAAAAAACTGCCAATCGCTTAGGAAGAACAGAAAGTGCACATAGGATCATTAATAACCTTCATCAAATGAAGCTTCCTAGGAGTTAAATGTACCCTGTGTATGTAATTATAATGTATTTGCTGATGATCAGGGTTTCTGGACGCCAAGCCCACACTGATCCACACCTTATCTGGGTTTAGAGAATTCAAAGTTATGACAGAAAGCTTTAAAAAAAAAAATATTGAGCCATGGAGTAAAAAAAATAGAGGCACAGAGGATCTAACAAAAAGATGCTACTAAGTTGCATTATGGGAAGTGTAGGATACAGTGTTTTTAGGGGTGGGAATCACCAGAGGCCCCACGATACGATATTATCACGATATTTATGTTGCGATTCGATTTTATTGCGATTTTAAATATAGAGATATATTGCAATTTATTACCTTTTTCCAACTTCCAATCAGGTCCCTAAAGTCAAACTTTGTCAACATCTGTTTATCAAATCTGTTTATCTGTTTGTTCATATCACTTTTTCAGTCCTCTATATGGTCCTGTTAAGTTTTCTAGTGGACTAAAAAAGCAATAGATTTTATTATTCTAGTTCCAAAAAGTTAAAACTCCCATCTGCAATTTATATACTAAACTATCGATACTCGGCGTCCATGTATCGATCACGATATTATGCTGTATCGATTTTTTCCTGCACCCCTAGTGTTTTTGACACTTGATCCATTAGGGTCTGAACTTCAGTATATTGATCATTCCTTGATTTTGTCCCCCATCTGTATATCTGGCATGTCTGTACTATAATTTCTTCTTACTTATCAGCCAACATATTTGCCAATTAGGCCACAACAAGCGATTGTTTTCATTGTCGATTAATCTGTCGATTATTTTCTGGATTAATAAATTAGCTGTTTGGTCTATAAATTAGAAAATGGTGAAAATGTTTCCCAAAGCTCAAGATGAAGTCCTCAAATGTCTTGTTTTGTTCACAATCCAAAGATATTCAGTTTACTGTCACAGAGGACGAAAGAAACCAAAAAATATTCATTAAGAAGCTGAAATCAGAAATTTCCTATTATCAAGTTAGTAGGAGATTAATTGATTAATCATTGCAACTCCTTCTTGCAATTCCTACTCTTTTCATTTTTAAAGTAACATCAGTTCCTTGCCATTTCCCTAAACCTTATGAAAGTAGCAACAGTAAAGTTATTTTTGCTCTTCGTTATAAATAACGGGTTAGCTAGCTAAATTGACCAATTACTCTAAAAAAACTGGGACTCAATCTGACAAAACAATGACGAGTGTCCACAGTTTAAACCCGAGATATATTGATACATACGAAAACATTCAAGTCGGTGAAGGAAACGTCTTTGTCTCCAGTTTATCCTGTTTTTAGGACACCTTATCGTTTACTTACTTACTGCTTACATACAGGTTAGTAAAGGGGCAGGTCAGGGGAGGTACAACACAAAATATTCCACCTAAGCAGCCTCGCTTACCTTTTTGCACTCCGCTGCGGCTGACCGTCGCATCGCGAGCTTGATGTGCTTATTCGCCTAATTACGCAGGAAGCCTTTGGATACAATATTGATATCCGTTTATTCATATTGTTTAGCAGCTCACTTGCTGCAACAGAGGAGGCGGCCATGTTGTAATTTTGCAATGAACACGGGAGCTGTAGTTTTTTAAAGTGGCATACAATATGTGCGCAAGCCGCTACTTTTCAAGTTAAAACTACAAAGCCCAGTCTTGGTAAAATTCCGGTTTCCGACATAAGTTGCCTAATTTCCGTTTTAACAACTGGCGGGACTTCTTCACGTGCTGGTTGCCGAAGAGGTTGTTTACAGCTCTTGTAAAGTTGTTTGTACGCGCAGCGCTGATAAAAGTCGTACACCATGATGGCCACAAACGGAAAGGAAGCATGTGGGCTAGCAGGTGATGAACTATCGGTGTGTTCAAATGGCAGCAACGAGGCTTTTGCTAACAAGTCTCACTCTCATGTGGTAAACGGAGCAGCAACGGAGGCATCGTCTAATAACTCCAAGTTGCAGAACGGAGGGGCCGGAAAGGCGGAGGGGTTCTCCTTCAGCCCCAAGCCCACCATTGAGGACATTAGGCGGATGCAGGCGGAGTTCACGGACGAGCGGGACTGGAATCAGTTTCACCAGCCCCGCAACCTGCTGCTGGCTATGGTCGGTGAGGTGGGCGAGGTAGCAGAGCTCTTCCAGTGGCGGGGGGAGGTGGCCGAGGGCCTGCCGGACTGGACCGAGTCCGAGCGAGAGCACCTGGCACACGAACTCAGCGACGTGTTGATCTACCTGGTGGAGCTCGCCGAGAAATGTCGCGTCGATCTTCCCCAAGCGGTGCTTCGTAAAATGGCTCTAAACCGACTAAAATACCCGGCCAGCAAGGTGCAGGGATCGGCCAAAAAGTACACTGAATACAAGGACTGAGTTTGGGTGTTCAGAGAGGCAGATGACAATCAGGGAACGCTGGTTGCACTGATTCCGGGTGCTGCTGTTCATTCACTGACAGCATGCTGCAGTTTAACTACGGCCTACTACTGAACAGTTTATCATCCGGTTTTAATGTGTGTTGTTTGTATTTTTTTTTTTCCTCCTCTGTCTTGACTTGTTACATTACTGCTCATAACCTTTGTGTGTGTGTTCTGTGATCCACACGCTTTTGTCTTATGCAAAGTCACATTTAATGGACAAGACACTTTCAGGAATACTTTGTTGGCTTTTATTGATGTTAACTTTTAAATCCTGTTTTTAGTCAGATCTAAGTGAATTTGAGGCAATACATACTCTTTTCAGAAAATATTACTGTTGTGCAGTGCCTCCGGGGAGTATTTAGTGGAATATGTTTCTCACTGAACGTTTTAGAAGTTATGGTTTGGCTCCAGTTTAGGAGTGTGACAGAGTGGATTAGAGAGTTGAAACATGATTATTGTCCCCACCATCCTTGACAAAAGAGTAGTTGTGAATTGATTTTGTGCCATCATGTTTTGGATTTATCCTCATTTGCCATCAGGGTTGGATCAACTCATCTTCTGTTTTGTTCATGCTGTCACATTTCTTTCCTGAAGTAAAAGTTGCTTTAATTCTGTCCTTTTTGTATTTGTTGCTCATTTGTCAGTCCGTTTATAAATGGCTGTGATGGGAGCAGAAGCCTTGTAGGATTTTTCCACTAAGATACCAGTTTATTAGGTACACCTAGCTGAGACTATTGGTCTGATAATGTAATGACCCTGAAGTATATCCTAATTTCTTTAAGGTTATAGACTTTAAAATGTTGAATTGTATAACCTACCGAGAGGTATTGCTAAAGCTTAGTCTACTGTCATTGATAGAAATGGGCTGGCCAAAATATAAGAAACACCTCTGTGTAACACAATAATATTCAAATGCACCTCTGAAACAAAGTTAACCTAACTTCCCTTGACAAGATTCAACATTACCAGGTTGCCTAAAAATGGCCAATGTTAGGTGCAATAGAACATCATAAATATTTACTTACTATGTAACTTGCAGTGTGGACTGCACTTTAATTCAAAGGGCTTTCAAACACACACATTTACAGTTGGTGTGTGTGTGTGTGTGCAAGATTGATTTAATTTAGTGTAACAAAGTGATGAAAACGTCTGTCTGATTTTTCATTTGATGTGTTTTCGAGACACACAATGCCCTCAGCTGTATGTCCTGGTATTCACTCAGAAGCATGAGTCATCCACAGGCTCCGAAGGAGAACAGTCATGCATCACTAAAATGTTGTTCTGTGTGCAAAGTCGAGCCTCACTTCAAAGTAAACAGATTTTTACTTAAGCGGATATGACATGGCATGCCACATTAAGAATGAACAGTTGTCCACTTTCTTAGTGTGTATCCTAAAACTTGGATATGCAAAGTCTCTTCCTTTTCTTACACTGTAAAGTGTAAATACATCATTTTAATTTTAAGCTCTTTTGAGTGAGAGTTATAGTAAAATGGGGGGTAGGCTTTTTTTTTTCTTCATCAAATGAAGTAGAAAAACCTCCGCATCTCCCCAAATTTGTTTATCATGATCAATAATCCTTAGCATCTACATTGTTCCCCTCAAATCCTGCAATGCTTGCTCTACAGCAGGCAGTTGAAATCATTTTCAGCAGTAGTTCACCCAAAACATAAGCCATCCCCCTAACTTACCGTTTCAGTTGTGTAATGCACAGTGAACATTATTGCAAAACAGCGTGCACCATCTTAAATGGGAGATTGTGACACTTTGTAGGCGCTATCTCAATATTCTCTGTCTAGATGTGTGCCAGTAAGGTAGCAAGCTGCAATTACAGCTGTCTCAGGAGAGTAAAATGTAATGATTTTCAGCCTGCATTGCTGTTCTTCCTGCAGTCTTCTATTGTGCCGCTTCTCTGCTCTGTGTACACAGGCACTGCCAAAAAGTTATTCTGAAGAGGTTTGGTAAAAACTCTTTACTTTGAGAAATCCTCATGCAATTTTTCAGACTGGAGACATAATGGGCATGTAGCACATTTCCAGGTTTTGGTTTTGACACAAACTGCACATATATATATTATTGTATATATATATATCTAAATCTGTCCCTGAACCCAGCTCTAATCTGAATGACAAAGGGTAAATATAAAATCAGTGTTTGTTTTGGCTAGGCAGTTATATACATATACAGATCCAGAGCAATACATTTTACTGCCTCTTATGTAGAAGGTTAAGTGTAACTAATTGTATATTGTATTGCATGATGTTATATGTGAACAATTATTTTTCAAAACTTAATTTGACACAGCTGAGTTACACAGTAAATCAAAAGGAGGTACACCCAATCTTTATCTGCCCATTGAGGCTGTGAAATAATTTTCCATTCACAAAATCTGCCTTCATGTTTCCCTAGGCTGCAGTGATGGGGATCCTTGTAAGTCCTTAAAACTTTAAGTACACTAATGGTGGAGTCCGGTTGTTTTTGATACGTCTACTTCATGTACTCTCTACCTGCTGTTTGATGGAAGTCGTTTTTTTATAGCCAGAGTGGGTAAATGGCTTGCAAACGCTACCAGTACATCAAAGTTCTCTGAGAGTAGGAACCATCTCACAGATGTCATGGTAAATTGTACGTTTGCAGGCAGATTTTTTTATGCTTGGATTGCTCCAAACCAAACAACAAAGACGACCTATAACTGCAAAGTGCAATAGTAATAGCTTTTTAAGGATTGTTGAATTTTGTTTACTTAAAAATGGGAAATATACCTACAACTGTTCTCGTAAAGTACATAAGTCTCACTGTGTATTTATGCTGATTTCCATGTCTGGAGAAAGAAGTTAGAAGTTTTCCATGATGCAATTGCTCGTCTGAAGACAGCGCTGAGGGATTAATTACACTGAAGACTATTGATGAGTTCAAATTTGAGATTTTACTCGACTTTATAATGGTCAGCCCAGCAGATACCATCAGGCAAATTGTTGCTTGTTGTGGGTTTCAAAAGGATGTGGGAAGTCTAGCTTTTCATGCACACGCCGATATGCTCACAAAGAGACATTTACTCGAGTTAATGCATTTATTATTCATTTTGTGTGAATAAGCTATGGGTTCTCTCCTTCCTTCTGGCCACTTCCTTCTCCTTTCCACTATCTGAGTCACACACACATAGCAACTCTTTCATCTTGTCATAGAGACAGCAGTGGGAGCTGTCAGATCTCACACAGTGGGGTTACACAGCAGCAGGGGTTCACATCACATAACATCCCACACATACACGTGTAGACACACACACATTAACTTATTTTTTTGTACTATGATGTCTTCCCTTTTGTGTGGTGCTGTCAGAGACAATCACATCTTGAATACCCCAAACTGATCCATTCTGAACATCAACTATTTGGCATACTCTTCCTTTTCAAAAACCGTGCAGCTCAGCCAATGCAGCAGTGTTTCAAGTCTCATTCCCTGCCAACCATTAAACACTTACATGAGTGTCTCCATGGTTTCCAATCAATTCAATATTTTAATGTTCACACAGCGGGAGTTTGGTCACAGGCTATTACTTATCTATAAAGTACATTGCTGAAGAATATTGTACTTCATAATAAATAGCATTCTGTGAAAGTTGTGATGTAGAAAAAGGCTGCTTTTCACTTACATGATAAATAAAAATTAAAAAGATGTCCATTTCCTGCTGAGTGAAGCAATGAGAAAATGCAATGTTTTTGTTGTTTAACTTATTTTCCTGACCATCACAAGTCTAACACTTTGTACAACCTGTGGTTTTAGAATGCCTGCAATAAATAGCTTTAATTTGTAGCTGTGAATGTCCTTTATCCCGATAGCCATTAAGCTGTGGATGTTTTTTGTTATTCTTTTTCATGGCAGACATTTCGACATGTAATGCCTAACAGAAAAAGTGCAGGTGTAGTCAATAATATTAATTAAAGCTCCATTCCCAGTTTCAGGGCCCTGATGTTGTGTATGCCAACACACTGTCACAGGTCAATGGAAGGGAGGCATCATTAAAGTTATTGGATCCACCTGTGCCTTTTCTTATCTGCTGTGGCTTTTCCCTTTTTGATTGCTTTATTGAACCAGCAGCATTTGCAGACACGATGGCAGTCTACAACTTCAGCAGCAAAAAGACAAGAACATGTCTTGAGGATTTGTTTGTGCACTTATGTTGTCCCCAATTGATTATTGCAATTCTTTGTACTCTGGCATATGTGACTCATCCTTATCACACTTGTTGCTCGTACAGAATGAGGCTGCTGGATTGTTGACTAGTACCAGGAAGGGGGACCATATAATCTCCATACTGGCCTCTTCTCACTGGTCACCAGTCGAATCTAGAGTTGATTTTAAGGTACTATTAATTGTTTTTAAGGCGTTACATGGATTGGCTCTATCGTATATTTCAGATCTCCTTACCTTGTATGACTCTTCCATGCCCCTTAGATCATCAAACTAGTTTCTTTTAGCTGTTCCACAGTCTCTGATGAAAACAGAGTGATGGTGCCTTTTCAGTTGTGGCTCCATGACTATGGAATAAATGTGCGTTTATTATCTGGTCATCCCCCATGTTGAAGTCTTTCCTTTGGTGCTTGAGTCAGTTTAGGGACACTTAAGCTTAACTGTCTTTTTTTATTTTAATGTTTTGATTTATTGTTGTATGTTTTATTTTTAAAATCACATAACTTTGTACAGCACTTTGTTCAACATTGGTTGTTTTTAAATGTGCTTTACAAAAAAACTACTTACTTGATGTTATATATAAATCAAACAACACAAACAATTGAAAATAAAATAAATGGAAGAAAATGGTTTGACCAAAAACAAAAGCAAGTTAAAGTAGCCTATCATAATTAAGTTCTGGTGTCACACATATAAGAGATGAGAAAATTTTACATTTCATTTTGGAATGCTACCAAACAAGGCTGCACTCTACACCATTTGCAGTTGTGAATAAAGATCCTGGCCAAAAAAATTAAAAGGCCCCTTTTCACAAAACATTTTTGACACATTACAGAGAAGAGAAGCAGATAAATGATGGCTGAACTTATTATAGTTCTATGACAACGGGCTGTTTTTGAGAAATTCAGCATGAGCAATCCAAATTTACCATTTTGTAGTACCATAAAGTCAACAGAGGAGCTGAGCTCCAGAGGTTTTTTCTTTTTTTTAACATCCATGATGGGGAAAGCCTGCCTTCTACCTTGTTCAGGTAGTGAGCTCCAGGTGGTTGCTACACTCACGTGACATTTTACACCGGTTGTTTGAAGCAGCAGGGCGGTTTATTTAAGCTAACTAACTATGCTCTCTGTCCATTGCTGCCATCTGCTGCATTTCAAAATTGCAGTTACAAAAGAGTCCACTCCAGTAGCTTTTTTTCTTGGCTACGTGGAGGAATATTTATGAATAAATAAATAAATTCAACCGACTCTCATTAGCATTAGCTGGTCATTTTTAGCTTCGTCTGTTAGCAACAACTGGACAAGGCAGATTATTTCCTGTCACACCAGTTTGCTGCTCCCGACCACAATTCTTACCAAAGGACCAGACTTTTTCACCACTGTGCTAAGATGTCTTGGTTACTGCTCCGTTTCACCAGTCTAAGGTAATACATTGCTGTTTTATTTCAAAGATGCTGTTGGCAATTTATTGGCTCATGCTGGCTGCTAACTTCTGCTCTCATTCTGCTCCAATCTAGTAGCTATGTGCAATGTTTGTATTGTTGTTAGTTGTGAACATAGGTGTTATTTACGCTAGGGATATGTCCCCACCGCCTTTTAAAATGGCTGATGTTGTCCCCATCACTTTTTGAAAGCATTTGTAAAAAAAAAAATGTTTGCAAAAAGAAGTGTTGCAAAACAAATGAAAATGCTTTAGGAAAGGTTTATGTGCACAACAAGAATTTAATAAGAATTGCAATGCAATGTAAATATAGAAGATCTGCGTTGTCCAAATAATTTACCTAAGTTCCTGATTACTGCATTATATTGAAGTATAACTTTATATTTTGAATTGTCACCTCCCACATGAATTGTGTTTCCCTCCATATAAAGACAAGGTCTCCAGAATGCTCAAAACATATAGAACAGGTATTCACATCCTTATTTCCTCTATATAATTTGCATTTAGTTAAGCAGGTAGATTTGAACTCAAGGAATTTGGTAATTCACAGCTTGCGTTGTTAATAGTTCACTAGTAGTTAGTAGTTTGATAAACACAATTAACAGTTCATAATGAAGAAATTGTTATGGTTTTAATATGCATAAATATTGTTACTTATGTTTAACTGTGTCTAGGCCTGCTGCCACAAATGTTATGGATTGGTGGTTTTGGGATGTATCAAAACTCAAATCACAAGATGATTGTCTGAGGTGCAAAGTGGGATATTGGCCATTCGGCAGCTGGAGCTCAGTCCACCCATACTGCTGCAAACACCACTTCAGCATTTTATAAACCCCACCTCCACCTGGAGGCTCTTATTCCCCAGTGGAGGACTTTATCATTGTCACTCCCCAATCATCTCTGTGCTGAGCTTGTGCTTAGTGATTGAGGTCAGTCACTAGACTCACCAGATACACTCTGTATTACTCTCTATGCATTTAATAATACATCCGTTCAATTGATAATGTGGGTGGCTGAATGAACTTTCCTTTCCTTTTCTGCAGGACATCAGCGCATGACATTTCTCCAATACACATATTAGCTAGTTACGTTTTTGAGTTGAATCATGGCCTTCAGGCCCCTGTTGCTGTTGTGATCCATCTGGGTCTCTTTTGCAGGCTGTTGTTTTTGAATTTATATTGTTTTGTATTGAATGCTCTTTCCTATTGTTTTGTGTATGGTGTATTGTTCTGATGCAAACAAATTGCCTTTCTGGGACAAATAACACTAACTGTGAATTGAACTGAACTCAGTTAGAGTGAATGAATAAATGAATGAGTGTCAAGTAGAGGCCAATCTCAGACTACGCTATTTAAGGATTCTCAACAACAACCGTTGAGTGAATCTTTTTTATTCCTTTGCAGCATATTGTGGTTTTGAAGTTTATTTAAATATGGAATCTGGAACTTCCTTCTTGCACAGCGTTGCTCTCTTGATGCAATGAGGGATGACTGAAATGATGTTTCAACCGCATCAGAGATGGTGGAGTTGTTGAGAGAGGTTTTGTGAAAGCCTGCTGTTTATTTGAATCAAGCGCTGCAAAAGTAAAAATAGGACAGCTATTAAAGTCTGAAACTGATGTGCTAATGCTGTTGATTTCAATGTGTGACAAACTTGGTTTAAAAAAGCATAGCAGCCAATGTGTTGTTTTAACAGACTTTATTACCATTGTCAACAAGGACAAGTGTGACCTGACAAGCTGTTCAACATTTCTTAGTAGTAGAGTATGGAAACCATCTATAGCCACACAACATACCAGTTTCTCTCTTTACCAATCTCCTCCTTATTAATAAAGACATTGTTTTTACACATCCCAGGTTTGATGCTTAACTACATAGTCTCTCATTGTGGAGTAGTGCTTCATCCTGCAGTCTTATTGTTGTTGTATCTGGTGCTCACAGTAGGTAATGGTTAATTTATTTATCTATAGATGTATAAATTATATACATACAGTACTGTGCACACATTTTAGGCAGCTGTGGAAAATATGTTGTAAAGCTTTAAAAAAAATGGGTTAATAGATTATGTTTATCAGTTAACAAAATGCAAAGTGAAGGACAGAAGAAAAATCATAGAGACTCGGCAGGTAGGTTGGCCAAACATCTTGGAGAACAACCCTAGATTCTTCTGTGGATTTTAGGCAGCCTCAGCCTTCATGGAATCCCAGTCAGAGTTGATTATGTTGAGATCAGGGGTCATACCACCACTTCCAGGATTCCTTGTTCTAGGACTCCTTGTTCTTCTTTACGCTGAAGATGGTTATTAATGACTTTCGCTGTATTTTTGGGTTTGTCATGCTGCAGAATAAATTGGGGGGCCAATCAGATGCCTCCCTGATGGTACCACATGATGAATAAGTATCTTGAGAAAGAGAGAGGTCAGTATAACTTGAAAATATATAAAAAATGTGGAGACCAGAATTCACACTATTAACAGCAGGAAGAGGTGAGAATCAGTTTTTAGTTCAGTGTAATTTGACATTTCAGAATTATCACTTTGTCAGCTAATAGTTACCTGACTTTACATTTGAGAGTGGATGAAACATGAAACGAACATCTATGCAGAGAAACGTCTGAAATTCCTCAAAAAAGGGACCAGATAGTTTATGATAGAAAATGTCTGTTTTTGTCTACAGCTGGGCAAAGAATTCCCAAAGTGCTCAGCAAGGTAGTGAAGCTATATTTCCACTGACAGAAGCATTCAGATCTGTTACCTTTGACATCCTCCTATCTCGCTCTGTGTCAGTGAGACATGGAGCAGAAAGGGAAGTACAGGAGCAAAGTGAGATAAAGAATAGCAGACTAAAAAAATTAAGCAATGCATATACATTTTTTTTTTTTCTATTTCAAAAAAAATGCATTGAGGTAGTTGTTAATGTGCATTATGTGAAGGCAAATGGAAGACAATGAGTTAGAAGAGGCTTGCATTAAACTACAACCTAAAATTATCACACACTTTGGACACAGTCTGAAAAAAGTGAAGTATTGTCTTCAAAAAGATTTGAAGCGTTTGTCGCAGGGCTGCAGCACTCCATTAGATTACACAGGTGTTGCTGGTATAATGTATCCAACCCCTGTAGGTACTTGACACTGTGATTTGCAGCAGGTATTAAATTGTGTGAAAGCATGACTGCGAAACGCATCGGAGAGATGTATCTGGTGAATAGTTAATAACAGGAATGATCAAAGTGTGACAGAACAAGCACAGGTCCCATTCACAAAATGGCCACAGGGAGCCACGAGCAACAAAGCTAATGTGTGACAGTGAGAGGCAGGAGGATTGTCTTTTGATTGAGCTGTGCAGCATTAAAAAGACTCATGACTAGCTGATACTGTGCTGGTCAAAGTATACACTTCTTCATGTGGAGTGAAGGACATAAAACGGAACATGGAATATAGTTTTTGCATCTGAAGAGCCTCTTACTTTTTATTTTTGCCAGTGGCAGTCTATTTTTCTGTCACATGAATATTGTATATTTCTCTTCTGTCAACAAATTCCATGAAAAGACCAAAAACACCAATGTGTCTCCTTTCCTACCCTGTCTGTGGCTCTCAATCGTATTTCTTCCTGCTGAGAGAAATTGTTAAAAACAGGTCACAGATATAGGCCTACACGTTAATGAAAAAACAAAACAAAACGTGGCACTGTATACTCAAACATTATTCAATAGTGTATTTGCTGGGGACTATATTCAGAGCTCTAGCGTACCAGAACAGTCCATGTGGGAAGAAATCGCAGTGCCTATGTTCATCGTAATGAAGGAACAATTTATGTATTGCCAATTATGTATTTTTAATAGTTTCTGGACAACACTAAAAGCTGATGATACACAGAGCAACTTTTAGAGCAATGGTGCTGGGCAATGTTCCCGTCAATGGTAATGAGTAAAGATTACTACCGTAATCCCCTTCCCCCACCACTCCACCACTTGCCCCGCCCCAGCGCTATCCGTTCAAAACATGGTCGGACTTGCCTCCAGCAAGATTGGCCAGCAACATTGCTCAAAAAGTTGCCCCGTGTATCATCAGCTAAAAGGCCGTTGGCACAGAACAATAAGCTACATTACAGTGTATTGGGGTCTGGCTCAATTCATTGTTGGTTCTTGTCTTTTCATGAGATTTGTTGTCAACAACAAACATGTAGAATATCACCAGACTTATCCTTTTATACTTTGGAAGAGATACACAGACAAATTGAGTACTACCTCATTACCACGCATCCACTCGCTATACATGACTGATAATGTTGCCAGCGCATTTTTGGCCTGACGTATAAGTTTGATTTGGAAGTCAGCCGCCATCTAGTATCACCCTACTCCTGCTTTCCTGGCATATCCCAATCCCAGCATGCTCAGCTCGACTGCTCCTTGAGGGGCTGCGTGGGAGTGATAGACAGTTAGTAGTGACATCCTAAATCAGCCGTATAGACTGATCAAAGTACTGCATTGTTGGACTGAAATTGGACTTGGGCTGGCTGCGGAAAGCTCAATGTGAGGCAAGTTTCTTTCCTGTCTGGTCTCATTTTGAGCTCAGCGTTTTGAATGATTCATCATACGGAGTGTGGAAATGACGAAGGAAAAGTTCAAAAAGAGAGTGACAAATTCTTGGTTGAGAGATTTCTACCAGAGGGGGCTAAGAGGTGTTGTTATTCAAATGCAGATCTTAAGTCTTTGAACGCTCTATGCTAGCCATTTCTGTTCTGAGTAGATTTCCCACTTTTTGTGCTGCAATTTTCTTTTCTCTGCCTAGCATGAATTGGAAATTACTTTTTTTATTTCACCGCCTGTAGTTAGAGTGAATCTGATACTGCTACATTGTAACAGCATGCCTCCACTTGTATAAACCAGATATGAAGCAAAAGAGACCACTGAAATTATGCTAATCAGCCAGGATATGATACATCACTCCCTTACAATGTGGAAAAAGGTCTGAAAATACGAGATACTCTGAATTGAATCCAAGGCTATCTTTATTCAAAGAGACTGTTGCTATGTAGGACCGTTGCTATGGAGAAGTCTCTTGCCCTCTCATTGAGATGGACAGCTGTTGCCTCACCACAGGGAGGAGCCCTTTCTCTCTCATCTTCCTGTGTGATGTTTCCTAAGGAGCCCAACCTGAGGGAGTCAGCAGGGGGGTTCCTCCTTCGCAATGATAAAAATAAAACAGTGACTCACTCCCGCTGAGAAAGAAGGAAACTGACCCAAGTTTAAGCAGTGACCAAAGTTTGCAGCAATGGAGCGGATATTCACAGTGGCTTTCAACAGGTGAATGCTCTTAATGCAACTTTGCATTTAAATTCCGAATAGTCTAGAGCCCACCCATGATGGTCATAAACTTTGAAATACGCTATATGAGAGAGAGAGAGCTTGTGCAAGAGGTATGTAAGAATGTGCTGAAATATGGCAAAAAATTGTTTACTTCAGCTTTGAAATAACAAATGGTTGAATGGCTGGTTAACAGCCCTGTCCTGTCAAACTGTTTTAACGTCTGCGACAGTTGCAGCATTTCGCCATATTAAATTTTACTGAGTGTAATAACTAATAAGATTGACGGTGTTGGATGTTGCAAGAGAGTGTCACTGTAATATTCTGTTTCTACATAGACAGCCAGTTTTTAAAGAGAATTCTCACTTTATCCTCTTTTTCATTATGACAAGAGGTGAGATTTATTAGTTTTATGGATTGGAAGTGTGTGTCTGAGGGACACACTTAGTACCAGCCATAAGGACATAGGTGTGTCTCAGTTACCTCTTTTGTTGCTGTCCTAATAAATCCTACCTTCATGAACATTCTGATGTTCAGTTTAAAAAAAACAAAAAGAAACCATTTTAGAGAGGTGTTAATTCAACTGTATGATCGTGCTGGAGGCTGCAGTTTTGTGGTACTGTTAAACTGTATTGCATTACACATTAATTGCATTTTATATAAATGGGGTGGACAAAATAAGAATATACCTGCAAGTATAATGCCATAAAACTGAATATTATAACCTTCATTAATAAAGTATTTCTTGCAGGACTGTTATATTAGTCTACATTAGTTTTAGCTAGGTACCTAATAATAAAATGGCAACTGAGTGTACCCAACATAGACTGCAAACTACTGTCATGCTTAAACAACAGGAGTTTATATACTTCTAATATCTTTTGCTGTTTACATTTTTGAAGGATTATGTTCAGCGGCAACTTTTTTTTTTTTTTTTTTTTTGAATAAGGAAGGGCAAAATTTTTGATTCGCATCATAGGGTGCCATTAGGTGGTTGTCAGTCTGGATGGTGCAGGACTTTGTCACAGAAGATCGGGGTTTGCATTCTAAGTCCCTCATGTGATTAGGTCTAAGCAAAGCCAGCCACCATAGTTTCTCCTACATGCTTGGAAGGGGAGGGTGAGTCGAGTTGAGGGGTAATCTGTTGGTTGCAATCTGAATCGCTAGATGCGACTAAATCCTACACACTGCTCCCTTTTTAAATGTTAATAAATTAAGCATGTAGGCCTACTGTCTCATGAATTAAGTCACTTTGGACTACTTGAATATTTAACCAAGTCTTTCTCTAGCCTAACCTTAATTAAGTGCATTTCGCAGGTAATGTCTGTATATAATATTTAACACTGTGACTTTGCAGATAAAATCAATAAAAATGTTTTCTCATTATCTTATAAAAACAATATTGAGCCTGTGAGAACATGTGCTCTGGTTTTGGAAAGTATGCCAGTTGGTCAGAAGTTAATGAGTACTAGCCTCAAATGCAATGTGATGCTTATCAAGTATACCACCCCACCTCCTTTACTGTATAACGTATATGTTCAATTGAATATCCTAAGCTTTCACTATATGGAAAAGTACTTCCTGCAGGAGGAGAAAGTGCGCATTATATGAGGCAGGTTTTGAGCATTGCAGCGCTGCCCATCCACAGAGACCTGAAATCCGAGGACACCTTGGTCTCACAAACCAACCCCAAACAGCCTGCTGTAGCACTTTGGCTCTGCTGCTGTGCTGAAAGATCAGCCCTCCAAGGACATACTCAGAATCCCAGAGTGCCTACCTGCGGCAGCTGTTTTGACGGAAGCCAGTGCTAAGCTGTGCCAGCTGCTGGGGATACTTCTGTACCCTTCTGGAGTAAAACGGGCGTCATCACGGCAGGCAGTCCTCAATGTGGAATAACCAGAAATTTACCACACCTGATTCACTGTTGCTGCCAATACACACGACAAGCCAGCCATTTATCCAGGGCCAGCCGTGGATGCAATGTCTCAGGCAATTACCCATAATCAGCTGCGATTGTTTTGTTGCAAATCACTGCTCACTGGAAAAGGACATTTTAAGATCAAAACTTCTCAGGCTTGTTTGATGAATTTAATTTGCATATGTGCCTGTTGTAAAGATTTTACACTAGTAGCGAACAGCCGTCAGAATTACATCACCATCCAACTGTCAAGAGTTCATTCAAGTTTACTACAGTTAACACTCGCAACTCCTTCATATATGGTTGTAGAGTTTGTTGTTAACTCTTGCTGTGAAGGTGTTTTGAATTCTTGATCACACTGAGTAGCAGCTGTGGCCTGATGCTCTTTGTTTGAATACCACCCCCGTGTGTTTGACCGAACAGGGCCAGAATACAGATTAGCCGTGGTTAGACCCCAGCAAACACTTCACCATTAGTTCCCCTGGGATAATGTGTGCTTCCCTGTAGTAAAAGACACACCTGCTATGGATGTTTTTAGTGCCTGGCTCCATTTATCTTTCGGAGTTGGACCTCCTTTCCCTTGTTTTTCTTCCTCTGTCATTACACAGTTGCCTCTTTTGCTCTTTACCCTCATTCAGTTCCTCCCCCCTTCTCTCCATTGTTCCCCGACTCCCTCTTCACTCACCCTGCTACTTGTCTAACCTTTGAGGAGCTTCCTCACTTTGGCCTGTAACAGGCTCATCAGCTCTTGCCCGGTGTTTCCACTGGCAGGCTATCACTCAGTGCCAGCGCAGGGGAAAAAAGACGACTACTTATACCTCACACCAGCACAATAGCCCCCACCAGCCACACAAAAAGGTACTAGAAGTTGTATTAGAACAGTGAACTTTAAATAGAGTATGCTCACTTGAGATGACAGGAACAGGGTTATGCTACCAAACAATATTGTTCTTGGAGAGGGACTATAAAAGCCCTTTATGACCAGCTCAGTTGTACCATACTCTAGAGTCAAGCACCAGTGTGAAAGTTATTAGGGATGTTCTGACTCCTGATTCCGATCCTTTTAACATTAGGTAACTGCCAATACAGAGTCGGGGGGGGGCTTAAAGAGACAGGCGCATCTATAGCTTGTTTCAGACAGAGGCTGAAATGAGGGCCTGTATAAGACAGAATTTTTTTTGTTTTTGATCTTTGAATCATTCAAAGCTACCACAGATGATTTTAATTATTTTGCTTAATTAGAGATCTTTTTAGGGCTGGGCATGTACAGACTGCTTGACTGACATCTTTCTGACTCTCCTGTTAGCATTGCTGCACCTGTTAAGGCAGGACTTATCATTATCTTATCATTCTTAGTAGTACATATCTGGCTTTGTGACGTTGCATAATGTACAGCGTAACTCCACACACCTTCAACCTGACCAGAGGGCTGAATTTCTCAAATTACAGGTAAATGGCACTCTAAAATATGTTTCTGTAGACACTGGGAAATAAGCAATGCAGTAGCACAATCTTGATTCATTGTTGAGCACTGCCTAGTTTGACGATTTGATCTGCGTTTCATGAATCGTGAGCCTGGTGTGTTGCACTGGGTGGACCTGCACACTGGACGCAGGTCCAGGCCGACAACCAATTAGAGCAGCGTAGTGTGTGTGTGGGGGAGAGAGAGGCTTTGATCATGAAGCCTAATGTTACTCTGCAGTTCTGTGGTTTATCAGAGAAGTGTGTAGTAGTGGTGGTAGTAGTAGTAGTAGTAGTAGTATTATAAACTACAACGAACTGGTCATGGGTCACATCTCTGTCTTGGATGTCTCTTCCTCTTCATCTCCTGCGGTTTTCATGCATTAGTTGCTGCTGTTGTAATTTGTTTAAATCCTATTAGATATAAGTTGTCCTGGTCATTCAAATTAATGCAAAAAACACAATTATCAGTCACTATTTATCATGACGACATTATACAGACTGACGACCTTTAAGCGTCCCTGTGTGTGGGAGTCTGCCTTTTACAAAAAACACTTAAAGAATTACCATAGAAATACCACAAAATTATAAATAAAAGTAATATCAGTATTACTATAGTAATTCTATTTTTCTTTGGAACGCATTAGAGAAAATTACAATGTTATTACTATAGAGTTGGCTTTGGTGATCTTATAGCGAAGTTATACTATAGAGTTTTTATAGTATTACTTTATAGTTTTCTGTTTTTTTTCCAGATGCACTATGATAGTATTGCTGTGTGTTTAAAAAAAACAACTACAGAAACCCTAATATACTATAGTAATAATATACGAATACTACAATATGTATACAGATAGTCACACACACAGACAGAGAATATCATAAGAACATAGCTCGGGATTTCCCTTATTGACTGCATCATTTTATTTTCTGTGGTTATTTTCTTAAGCAAAACTAACTAACTGAGGGACCTCATAACTAGCCACCGATTTATGTAAATGCTAACGTAACCTGTGTCGCATTCGCTCAGCATACTGCATAGCAGAGTAGTTTTACAATCTGCTCCATCAAATCATGTCGTCATTTGTCCACAGCGCATTGTGCGACAGTAATAATCATCCGTGCAAAACACTACGCTGTATATAGTTACATGAATTCTTAACATCAATAATTTCTTGTAATCTAGTTACTCAAGTTTCTTGATGAATCGTTTCATCCCTAGTTGGCACACTTTTCAGTCTTTTCAGCCATTTTTCTCTGGCATCATTTATTGACTCTTGACTCTAGTCTGTTCTCTTTCTAAATGTAAAGAAAGTGATATTTAACTGTTAGTTTAAAAAAAAAAAATGAAGACCAGGAGACACCATCTCCACCTCCCACCGGCCTGTGAAATTCTACATTGACTTGGATGTCCTGAAGCGTCGGCCAGAGTCTGGCAGGGCAACTGAGCGGCTCAGCTATCCTTATCTCTATTCAAACATGGCAGCTCATAGATTATGTATGGTTCATGTGGTATGGGGCCATGTCCTCCCACAGATCATGGAGAGGCAGAGTACTCAAAACACACCAAGTGAGAACCTGCAGTATACATGGCCCCTAGCCATTATTAATGCCCCTGGATAGCTACGACAGGTACCTACAGCACATTGCACCTCCTGGTTGGCAGAGTGGAATAGATTATAGGGCCTGACAGGCTATATTTGGTGTGATTACTGGAGCTAAATAATGTTATTAGGAAAATTATAAGGGAAATCTTGACAGGTATACATTATAGTCCAAAAGGCTTTGACGATATTGTAATTACCTCTGCTGTAAATTACCATTAATATACTGCACAACATGGTCTTCCTGTGCATTATCATACAAAAGACTTTTCAGTCTAACATTAAAGAGTTATAGTGAATTAAAACAAAAACATTCAAAATGTGACATTGCATATTTGACCAGTTTTGATTGTGTTTCCCTTCCCTCCTTTTTTCATTATATTCCTACTTTTTCAATATAATATGAGATCTGACAGAGTATTTAGAACTTCATTTAGTCATTCATCTTAGAGCCCTCTGGCTCATTAGTGATTTCCTGTTTGAAGAGGAATCTTTTGAAAAATCAAAATCATTTATTGGAACAAGAGCATTTGAAGGCAATATTATGTCACTTTTCAATCTGGGCTTAATTACATCTCCAAATTGATTTTCATATTCGACAATAAGTTTCAAGTTATTATATCAGTGATTTGGTTATTGGGCAAAGGGATCAAGGGAACAGATTTCACACAAAGGCTTGCAGGCATGCTCGCACACAAACATGGTATCTCTTTTTCTGTCGCACATGCACATACCACACACACTGCACACACATTTTACTTCATTTTACCCATCCATCTGTGTGGCAGGCTCTATTGTCCATTAATGGTTGCTGCCTAGACCCCGCCTCCCTCTATTATCCCTCTTCAGCCTACCCAAAGACACCTTTGGGAGGGGGGCGGAATGTTGGCCAAAGTGAGGGGCCCACATCTTTATTATAGGTGGGGTTAAATGAGCCCTCATCAGGAACTTAAATCACTATGGTTAATAGACTTGGTCTGTTTCAGTATGTTTTAGACCACCAGGGCCAGTAGTAAAGGAGGAGGGACGGAGGAATCTGTGCCAGCCCCCCAAGCCAGCTCCAAGTGACCAAGTCTAGCCCGCCACAATACAGATCTCAGCCTCTCTGGAAAGCTGCTGAAGAAATAACTAATGATTACACACATCGGGTTCCCTCGTCTTCTACCTCTTGTCCTAATAATTCTGAGAGAAGAGAGAGAGAGAGAGAGAGACTGTGATAAGTGTGTCTATGAGAGAATTAAATAAGTTGAGTGTAAAGAGGAGAAAGAAATGGTCCAAAGCCTGTTTGCTGGCAGGCCCACTTAGGGAGCGCTAAGGGGCGAAGGCCCCCTATTCAGTATGTGCCACCAAGTGGTCTGTTCCCACAGCTAAACACAGGCACAGCCAGGGGCACAACGGAGGCAGGAGAGAGGAGTCCTTTCTCTCAGTGAAAAGAAAATGTCCTCCTGAGCAGGAGTACTTGGACATTTTTTCATTTTCTTCTCCTCTGATTCCTCTCTGCCATGTTTTTTTTTTGCTCTTGAACAGGCAGGCATGGTAGTAATTCAAACAAGAACTTCTAAAACACCTTTGGAAAACAGTGTTTCCAAGAGACCATTCCTACAGACTCTTTCATCTTGTTAAGAAATAAGAACTACTGTATACAGTTATATTGCTACAGTGATTTAGCACTGAACTTGCCAGAGAAGTACTGTAGATTGTTGGCTTTTGTGCTGCTGAGGTTTAGATTTTTGGTACAGGTAATTGGTATAGCGACCAGTTCTAAATTTTGTGGACCGATACCAATATATTACCAAAATATTTGAAATCAGATAATGATAAATTGGCCGATATTTATTCCATAAATGTATAACAAGATATACAGACAGAGAGGGACATTTTACAGCTGAAAATAAACTTGTTAGGGCTCTCTGGTGGAACAAACTAGACTCTTAGTGGAACAAATAATGTTTATTTGGACCCCATTAGCTGCTGTATAACATAAGCTATTTTAGGGGTTCAAATAAAAACATACATAGTGACAAATACACCACACCAACACCAGTTACACAAAACACACAATTGCATAAAGACGATGGCAATACAACACACAACAGCTACATCCATTAACCTAACTAATGAAAAACATAAAATAAATCACTACATGCAACATTAGACACGAGAGAGCACACAGACAAGCTCTGAGAAAACAATCAGTACTATAACAATCAGAAAGAAGACTCGAAGACAAATTATTTAACAGCTGATTTATTGGTTAAGCTCTTTTCTCTGATTTTTCCAGCCACAATTATGGGTCATACTGTTTATTGTGAACAAATAAAGAAATGTGTAATATTCTATATGTCAAATCTACCAGACTGCAGATTGTACTTATAGAAATTCACTTCTTCTTCATCATCTTTAGCCCGATTTTCCACTTGGCGACCTCGGCGACCATCAGGCTGTGATCATGGGGAAAACAGCGATCGGCGGTTGCCAGTTATGTGTGAACTATTCAACGACTCATCAAAACAGCTCCCCGACACATTTCAGACATCTGCCAGATATCTAGCATGCCAAATATCTGGAGGAGTCAGCCGACTCAACATCCAAATCCAGCCAATGAGAGCAGACAGCTGGCAGAGCAGGCAGCTACTTTTTCACTTCCCTCCAGCTCTTTCTGTAGTTCAGACAATCCCTGCTACCTGCGTGTGCTAATCCATTCTTTCACCCATATTTTTTGTCTTTATAATTGCTATCTTTTATAATAACAAACAGCTGTTTCATAGGTTTGCATCATGTCACTTTTCACTTGTGTTTTCTTGACAAAACGTGGTTTGCAGACCAGCGTCTGGTGACAGAGCATGACATGGCAGCTGCAATAAAGAATAGCAAAACTGATGCATCATTGAGCATCATTGTGAATGATAAACCAGGAATGGACGTTTGTCTAATGAAAGGGAAAAGATGGTGTAAGGAGCAGAAAGTGAGGGGAAAGTAAAGGAAACATTCACAGTCTCATATTGAGTTTATTTCGTCATCTAATGGTTCTGTCTCTCAAGGTAGTGAGCTAGAGTGGAACTTCAATTTCAAAGAAATAATTTTTGAACTCACTGGGGCCGAATATCCATTCTCAAGCTGTTACACACTGTTCAAAAACTCTGAGACACTGGAGCGTTTTCTAAAAGCCCCAATCTAGAAGCTCCTCAAGTCCCACATACCTGTCGCCAGTCCTATAAATGTTGTCTCTGCTGATGTACAGTAGGTACTCCATATCATACTGTAGCAAACCTAGATTTAGTTATGCATTTTAATACATTTATGAGAATTAATACCCAATTATGAATTTTAATATTCATAAAATCTAATTTTATTCCTCGTTTCAGGGCACCACCGGAGTTGTTATAAACCTAGAGTCTCCGGACCTCTTGGTAGTTTTAATAATTATACAATTATTACTAGTGATCAGTTTGCTGGTCCCACGCTAGCTGCCGATCCTGGCTTTTTGCTAGGGATTCTCCGGGGTTCTCCGTGTCTGATTGAAAATGCCTCCTCCATCTGTCAATTCGGCTGTTTTCAGGTTTCCTTTGTTGCCGCTGGCGAGACCACGTGGCTTGGTCTGACCTCGGTGAAGTTGGTTCGACGAAAAAGGCTTAAAATGGAACTTGGTCGTTCCTGAATTAGTCCAGTGTAACTTAACGGACTGATAACTTTAACAAAACAAAAGAAATAAAGAAAATAAAACAAACTGAGGGGCAGATCGATGTCTCGACACTTCACGTGTGTAGCTTCAATCGAAACAAAAGGCCTGTCTTGCTGGCTGACTCTTGGGCGTTGCCTGGACGCTTCGGCACGCCGAACGCGTGCCGAAGCGTCCAGCGAGCCGAGGGGAAGAGCGGAGTAGAAGAGACAAGAAAGAAGAGAGCCAGAACGGCGTCGCGTGTCGCTCTTTTGTTGCCTGGGGCGTGGTTCCCCAGGGGGCGTCTCAGGTTTCCCAAGGGACTGCCTTTCTAAACTTAAGGTCTAAAGAAAAGAACTCTATTTGCGCGTATTATAATCAAATATTTTCCACAATCGAACCTCAATGGTCAAACGGTTGTACTGTTCTAAGTGAAGCATTTGGTAACAGGAAACAATTGTCACATTATTAGTCAGGATATTTATACATTTAACGGCATTTCCAACGATGGTATGTAATACTTATTTTGTCCACTTGGGGGAGCTCAGGTTACATGAGGAAAGCTTAGATTAATCCAAGATCATCTCTCCTTAGGAACTGGGGAATATCGTTGATTGATCCTTAAATTCAAGCTGGCGATTAAGAGTATAGTAAGACATTTCTTTATCATCATTTCTAAAGGAATTTTGTAGGAAAGTATTATGAACAAGCATTGATTACATTAGATGGAGTGTCTTGCTGAAAATAAAAACTGCAAAAGTAACTTTCTTTTCAGCATTAATAGCAACAACATGTTAACATAACTACTCAAATAGAGGCAAACGCAATCAAGTAACTAAAGATTTAATTAAACTTAATTAAATGCTTTGAGTCTTCGGAGACTGCAGTCCTTGGTCATCCAAAGTTCGGCTACCTGGGTCATGTCACACTTGGGTGAGACAGGGGTTTTCTTTTGATTGCGTAATAAAACAAAGAACAAGGTAAGTTGCCACGGCAACATGTGGGGGTGGGGGGGGGGGGGGGGGGGGG
>NC_060153.1:6674672-6711793 GCF_021292245.1 Micropterus dolomieu | reverse complement strand
GATATTTATACATTTAACGGCATTTCCAACGATGGTATGTAATACTTATTTTGTCCACTTGGGGGAGCTCAGGTTACATGAGGAAAGCTTAGATTAATCCAAGATCATCTCTCCTTAGGAACTGGGGAATATCGTTGATTGATCAGTTTTGATAGGCTGTTCAGGGAAATGCTAATCGCTGGTTCGTCCCTTTTGTCAGTTTAACAGTCAGGCCCCGCGTTATCAGCTTCGGAATCAAAAGGGTGCCAGTTTTATGGTCAGGGATAGCACTTAAAGCAACTTTGACCCCTCCCTTGGGGAGGAGAGAGGAATTTGGAGTAGCTCCAAATTTATTCAATATAGAATGCACAAATCCACACTGTTGTTCACTAAATTACATTGGAGTAGAGTTAGAAAACATTAAATTATATTGATTACAAATCTGCGGTATAAGTAGACCAAAGTTGTTGTACAAATGAATTATCGATGGTTTATCGAAGATTCTAGCAAATCAACACGGTATATAAAATAAGCACAGCAGAAATGTCGGATAGGTTGGACCAACATGTTTAACTATACAGTGGTGTGAAAAAGTGTTGGCCCCCTTCCTGATTTCTTATTTTTGCATGTTTGTTTCAGATCATCAAACAAATTGAAATATTAGACAAAGATAACACAAATTCAGTTTTTAAATGAAGGTTTTTATTATTAAAGAGGTGGTATTATGCTCATTTTCAGGTTCAAAATCTTAATTAGGGGTTGTACCAGAACAAATTAGAAGCAGAGAAGGGCGGGTCGTAAGAAAGAAGGTAGTGAGATCCAAATCAAAGCCGCTTCAGACTACGACCGTAACCTAGCAGATGGTATAAGTTACTCACAAGTCCACAACCACACAGCATCATTGTTCCACATCTTACCATAAACCACTACGAAAATCACCATATTTCAACTCAATTTTACATAAAAATTGGCCAAACAATTTGAACGTTTGCTCAGTAGCTTTCACATCAGGTGTAACGTTAGCATTATAGCTATAACTTTAGCTGTGTTAGCCAATGTTTACAACAACTCCGCACTTGAACAGTCTGTGAAGTTACATTGCCGTGTTTATTTTAAATATAATTCAAAACCAATAAAGCAAACTTACAGGTTGTGATTGTGAATTTCCAGGCCCAAACAGAGTCGGAGTTGCATTGTCATTTAGGACTAAACGTTGAACTGTTGCCGGTGTTCTGACGATCTATGCTGCCTTGCCAAAAAATGCTACCATAGCGCAAATCGATAGACTCGACTCTACTCGGCCCTGCTCTGTTTTCCATTGCAGATAGTACCCAGAGATGGTACGTAGCTTGTCATAGCGACGCCACACACAACTGCCGCAACGTAATGTTCAATGCGACACGCACACCAGCGATCCACACAGCTTTCTCTTTTTAAGTTAAAATGTTTCAACCTTACTCAGAATGTAAAGACAGATAAGCGGTATGAAAACCTTCCAGCTGTGTTTTCCTCTGCCGTTGTTGCTTCAGCGGTCCGTGTGACGGCGGGAGCACAGGGAGATCTGTGAGCGGGCGGCTGGCCGGCCTCACACGCTCCTACCGCGGGTTGGCGCAGGCTTCCCCCGCAGCAACTTGCGGAGCTCCTCAACTCCGACAATATTCAAGCACATTTTGTTCCGCCATCACTTCTCGTAACTGTCAATATTCGAAATCTACACAGCTGATTTCTCACCTCAAAACTTCTCAGAAGTGGATTTAGTGATGAAATTCCATACGAAAACTGTAAAATATGGCCTCTGTCTGGCGCACACAATGATGATGCATTGAATAGTGATGATTCTCTCTGACCAATCAGCAGTCTGTCCTGTTTTCACATTACATTTTAGTATCCCTCAGCTTGCTTGGAACCTCGATGGAGGTGATAAGAAAAAAAAGTACCTGGGAGCAGGTACAGGTACAACATTTCTACAACAAAGGCGAGTTGAGCCAAGTCGAGCTGGTACTGTGCTGTGGAAAAGGGGCTTAACTAAAATCAAAGGGCCTCCGCTCAGACTAGCTTGGTGTTGAGTGCCTGACCCCCGCTAGCCGCTTGGCAAGCTTTATGACGCGTTTTCATTGTGACGTCACAGTGAAGGAAGGGAAACTGCTGGATTACAAACGAGCTGGTTTCAAGCAGTTCAGAGCAGTGCTTTCTGCGGGAGATGGGAACTCCCTTTGGGCTGGACTTTGGGCTTTTTCACTTCGCAAACCTATTACATGCACAAAAAAGATAAATAAAAATAAAGATCAATAAAGGAGAGGGGAAAAGCCAAAAATTATGCCACCTCTTTTAAGGGAAAAAAATCCAAACTTACATGGCCCTGTGTGGAAAAAGTGATTGCCCCCTAAACCTAATAACTGGTTGGGCCACCCTTGGCAGCAACAACTGCAATCAAGTATTTACAATAACTGTCAATGAGTCTTTTACAGCGTTGTGGAGGAATTTTGAACCACCCATCTCTGCAGAATTGTTGTAATTTAGCCACATTGGACGGTTTTCGAGCTTTAACCGCTTTTTAAGGTCATGCCACAACATCTCAATCTGATGCAGGTCAGGACTTGACTAGGCCACCTCAAAGTTTTCATTTTGTTTTTCTTAAGCCATTCACAGGTGGACTTGCTGGTGTGTTTTGGATCATTGTCCTGCTGCAGAACCCAAGTGCGCTTCAGCTTGAGGACACAAGTGGTCCGACATTCTCCTTTAGGATTTTTTGGTAGACACAGAATTCATGGTTCCATTTACCACAGCAAGTCTTCCAGTGGCCTGTACTACGAAGGGAGGTAACTGGCTTATCCAAGTAACTTCAGGAGTAACTTTGTGACGTCGGGTGTAACTTCCCGATTAACCTGTACTACGAAAGGTGGATAGGTGTTACCCGAGATCTGTTGCCATGGCAATTTACGCCGCATCTCTAAACTGCTCCGAGCAGGTTTTGTCCGTGGTTAACTCGAGGTTACCCTGTACACGTGGACTTCACAACACATCTGTACTCAGTGTTAATGATGAGAAGTAGGATATTAATACACACAACTTCATCAAATATTTTCAGATTTCATCCTGACTTGTTCCACTGTGATCGCAGCTGAAATTAAGTTAACACAACAGCATTACGTTCATACAGCGAGCCCTGCAGCCTCTGTAATTATAAGGAGATCTTAATTAATTAATGTGACAGTTTCTGAGATGCAGCCCATCTGTAGGCTATAATTGATTTCTCTTAAGTGAATTCACATATTTAGATTGACTATTTTACGTGTCCAAAAAATACGGAGCCAGGATGGCGGTTAATAAACCGAGGAAAAAAAAAAATCCTAGATGAATGTGTCAAATTTACAAGAACAAATATCTGAAATTAAAGTCACAAAAAAATCAAAAATCACTCTGGTGTTTTCTTCTGAATACACCCACTCCAAAGTCTCTTAGGTGCATGATAATATAGTGATCGTGGCGTAAACTCGCAAGTATTTCCTCACTGCTAAATCCGATTGCCAAGTCTTATTTATATATATATATCCACAGCATGCATAATACACGGCAGAGGTGTGTGTGTGTGTGTGTGTTGCAGCCTTGCAAAGTGTTCATAAATGTGACTGTAATGTCAGAATATTCAGGTTCTTTACTTGTAGATTAATCTAGGAAATTTTTGTCTCTGATTAATTAGGCTACCCTTCTCCGCTGGCTCCTTTTTTTTGTTTTTTTTTCTATTACAACGGACCATATGTGCAGCTGTACGTTTTACATCTTAATCATAATACACATAAAAGAGAGCCCATAAAATACATAATAGAGATTTGAACTAATATAAGAAAATTGTCAAGATAATTAAGCTACAAATTTACTTTCAATGTGATGCCAAAAAGCCTGGCTTTGTCAGCCGCCACGATATTAGATTTGGCTGTTAACGTGTCTTTAAACTTCTCATATCCTGACACAATCAGTGTGCATTCTTCTGGGGAAAATACGGAGCGTGTGCCGTTGCGAAAAAACTCTCCCTGCACGACCGAACACGCCCCTTTTATGCGACAGTGCACCAACTCCAATTAGGTTAACACAGACTCAACTAACCAACATCTTATTCACTGTCGTAGTACCGTTTAACTCCAGTGTAGGCAGTCAGAGTTTGTCAACCCTGAGTTTGCTTGATAACCCCGAGTTAACTCTAAGTAGGTTGAACTCCCTTCTTAGTACAGACCATAGGTCTTGAAGCAGCAAAACAGCCCCAGAACATCACACTACCACCACCATATTTTACTGTTGGTATGATGTTCCTTGTTTGAAATGCTGTTACTTCTACGCCAGATGTAATGGGACACACACCTTCCAGAAAGTTCAACATTTGTCTCGTCAGTCCACAGAGAATTTTCCCAAAAGTCTTGGGGATCATCAAGATGTTTTTTGGCAAAACTGAGTCGAGCCTTTTATGTTCTTTTTGCTCAGCAGTGGTTTTTGTCATGGGACTCTGCCATGCAGGCCATTTTTGCCCAGTCTCTTTCCTATGGTGGAGTCATGAACACCGACCTTAACTGAGGCAAGTAAAGCCTGTAGTTCTTTGGATGTTGTTGCAATTTTGGTTGGCTGGCCACTCCTGGGAAGGCTCACGACTGTGTTCCATGTTTTCCCCATTTGTGGATAATGGCTCTCACTGGTTCGCTGGAGTCCCAAAGCTTTAGAAATGGCTTTATAACCTTTTCCAAACTGATAAATCTCAATTACTTCATTTAAAAACTGCATTTTGTGTTTACTTGTTATCTTTTGTCTAATATTTCAATTTGTTTGTCAAGAAAATAAGAGATCAGGAAGTGGGCAAACACTATTTTAACTCTACTGTATATCTTTAAATGTTACCGTTAAGAGTAGAAGTCGACTGATCTGGGTTCTTCAACGGCCGATGCCAATATTTATAGAGCAGGGTGGCTGATATATAATGCCGATTTCAAAACAAAGAAAAGTTATGTATAAATCCATTATTCCATGCAGAATACAATCTAATATACATGGTCATCCTAGTCAGTAACATGTTGTTTTTAGATGGAATTTTTATTAATGAATGAAAAATCCACTGGGTTCTGCTGTAGATTTCAGAACATGACAGTTTGTCAGAAGTGACGTCATTCAACTGCATTAATTTCAACAGTATAATATATATTTAACACTAGCCTAGTAACTAGTAATGGTTTTAGATTAGATTTGTTGTCATTAAGGATGGGAGAACCTTTTAACATTTAGAAAAGACAATGGTGAAATTTACCTTTTTCACCGCAGATGTGTCTGCAGACATTTTTTGTTTATCGGCCTTGTGAGTGCAGGTATCATCCGATGCCGAGTCTAAACATGTCAGCCCGATTAATTGGTCAACCTCCGGGTCCACATTCTGTAACCTCAGCCTCAACAGATGAGGACGAAGACACCTGGTAAAATGGCATAATGTGCTTCTAGTGAGAATTATTTTACAATCCAGTTCATCCGTGGCTTCTTTCAGATCCGGAGCTCACCTAAATTTCATCTCCAGTCTTAAAATTCACCATCCTCCTGCTTTTTGAGTTTACAGGCTGTGTCGCTTTCATTGCTCTCTACCCATCTCATCCATTTTTAGCTTCTTTGCTCCATTTCTGTCCCTGTGCAAATCGCAGCATAAATTAGAAAGGCAAACAGTTTTTGATGGTTTGTGTTTTGCTACAGCAACAACTGAAAACTTGTGTTAATCTCAAAATCAAGTATGTCAGTGCTATGGCACTACAGCATTTCCAAAGCATGTATGGATGTTATTCTTTACCGTCTTGTCTGAGATGAGAATTGTATGAGGGCTGCCATTACTAACAAGGCCATAACATTTCTATTTACCAGAGATAGGTGGAGCTTGACCTTGGTATTTTCTGGGAGGCACTCTTGGGTGGTTTCTGATGAGAAGCAGGCGATATGGTGACCCACAGGTCAGCCGCTATGAGAGATTGGACTTGTGATGCTGACTGTCAGTGTTTGTAAAGATTTCATGCTGGGTGGGATTCATGTTTTCCAAAGGGACTGAAATGGAAGGGAGTGATGGAAACAGCAGAGAGAGGTGAGTAGTGGTGGTTGAAGAGTAATGGCAATAAATTATTTTAAAAGTGTACACAACTTTTGGATGACTACCTAGCACTTCTGATGCTTGTATAAAATAGTTCCCTGGTAAGTTCTAGGTCAGTGGTTGTTTTGTAGAAATTCAGCCAAATGATGATTACATGATTTTCTTTTCTGATTTGATAGTATTACATTTGCTCTAATTGCCTGCCCCTTTCTCTCTCTTTCCATCCCCGTGTCTCTCTCCTATTTTTCCTCATGTTCCAAAATAGTAATTAGTACAGAATTACTCTGGCACCAGAACACAAAACCACAAAAACATTGAATCTAAGGCTTTGGGGGCAGCTGCCTCTTCAGCAGCAAGCATATGGCAGACGCCTTTTTTGGAATGCAACACGCTGATTTGAGATTGATCCTGAACACCCCCCCCCCCCACACACACCCACACACACCCACACACACCCAAACTCTCACTCTGCTCCTTATCAATAAGTACAAAATATGTCTTAAACAAGTCTCTGAGCTGTGTATATGTGTGTGGGGGGATCATTAGTTTCATTGATGCGAGAGTGCTGATTTGACATAATTTTGAAGGACAGAGAGACAAGCACGCACGCACGCACGCACGCACGCACGCACGCACGCACGCACACAGTTTGCTTTGTGCATTCCGCTTGGCCTCTATGATAGGGGAATGTTAATGAGTGGAGCTAGCCTTCGAGCTGAGCTATGTGCCATATGGACCTGCCACGGGAGTGGCACAGATCCCACTGACTAATTTAACTCAAATACACATGCACACATGCTTACTCAAACACACATGCATCTGACAAACATGAAAGAATCTGGGCTCCTCATTGTGACCTTTGTGTGGCTGTAGATTTGCTATTATAGAAAAATATGTATGTGAACAGATTTTTTGGCTGTAAATTTAATGCAGTTTTGCACACATGGATAACAAACATCCTTGCTCAATAAAATGTAGTGTGTTTTTAAATAAAAGCATGTAGGCTACGTGTGGCATATCCCGGGAATGTAGAGACTACATCTCCTATGAAAAATTGTTGCAGAGCATTTGAATTTCAGTGTGTACGTTACATCTCCTGTCCCCTTTCTTCTCCTTCCCAGATTCTCTGTCAGACTTTAAGCCCTGGCAGGGGGCAGGTTTCCCCTCAGCGGAAGCCAAACTCAAACACTCCAAACACTTGTTCACACTGAGTCTTTGTGTGACTCTCTGTGTGACATCCACAGACTGTAATGTGTTGGTGCCATTGTGATTGACCCCAGTGTAAATAAATGTGGTCTTTAGTAGAGATCCCAAAATCTTGATTATGTTTAAAAAGTGAATGTTTGCAAAAGAGACGTAACCAGTGTAATGAATTGCACTGCCACTGGATATGTCTGTTTCGCTCCCTTGTGCTTGCTTGACTTGTATTTGTTTCTATATCCAGTGTTTTGATTTTCCTGGCCCCACCATATCTTGTGTGTCAGATGTACATGTAATAAGTTATCCCATGCAAAGAATTTACATGAACCGTTTTGTATGTTAAATGGCACAAATACTACATGGGAAGATTCATGATATCCTAAAGGCTCAGTCAGTTCTTCCATCTGAGAAACATTTACATGGTATGTTTAATCAATTAACAGCCAACTGCATTCCACCTTAAACTGAGAACCTATAAATGTGACTTTTCCAAAATTTACAATGACAGGTGTAGTTTCTATTGTTTTGTCTACCTCATTTGTATTAATGAGTGTAGTGGGTGAGAAACAGAAACAACCCTCTGTATAATGCAGTACAGTTCAAAACCACCACAGACTACATCCTGAAAAACAACCATAGAAATCCCCTCTTAAACAGTTACAACAAACACTGGACAATATAACTTTGACGGTAGGATTTATTGGAGGACTGAATAGGTTTTAACTAGGCAGACCTAATAAACTGGCAACTGAGTGTACAGTATAACATAATATATCAAACATGCTAAACACCACCACTTAAAGTCACATAAAATACAATGTGCGTAAAAGCAATTACATAACATAAAACCTGGAGTACCTTCAGCCATCACCATCTAACCCAATATATAGTTAAAACATCATCACTATCACCAACCCATGACTGTAAACCCACATATTTTTTTTTTTTTTTATACAGAAGACTCATCAGCTGGACCACAAGCCTTTTAAGTATTTGATGGCTTTGGGAGATAAAGGAATTTCATACCCTGTAATACCTGGCCTTTAGCAGTCTAAATCTCTGTCCAGAGAGGAGAAATGCCTGATACAATGGAGAGGGCTCTTCAATAATGATTAAAGTTTTTGAAATTGCTCTCTTTGGAAAATGTAAGACAGATCAGGCGGTTAATCACCAATGATCACTGGGTACTCTCACTGCACTCTTGGGATGTTGTTTCCCCCCCCAATTGCAATCAACAATTGGTTCTCTTAAGCCTTTCAAAAATATGCAGCCAGTGATTTTTGATGGTTATTTTAAAATGAATAAACACAAATACAGTTTGTAGTAAAAGTCTTTCTACGCGTAGTGGTGTTTTCTTTCAAAACATTATGTTACACGTTATGCGTGTTCATGGGGCACACAGAAGCAAACTGAGGAATCCAAAATTTAGTCAAACAAAAACAGAGTGAAATACATAATGCTAAGTAAAGTTTAAAGCTGATCACTGGGGACTGCTGCTGCTACTGCTGCTATTTGAAAACTGCTGAGCTCTAATCATGCATTCATCCTGATGTAACAGGTTACACAGAGCTGGGGAATACACTGCAACATATCTGCAAGTCAAATTTCTGGAATCTACAAAAATATGCAAAACTGTGAGAGAGGATTTGGCCTTTGAGATTCCTTAATTAATTCAGATATTTCTCATTTCTGTTTCATGTTGTCAAGATATTTTGTCACTTAATTACACAGCAAGATTGCATTTATCCTCCTCCCAAACTTTATTGAAGGGCCACTTGCTGCTGGACAGGATCGCTACTTCTTTTTGTTAAGAAAACACATTTTTTTGGTTAGAACATTTTTAAAACCTCAAACATATAGAACAATGGAAAATTTGACCCTTGCAATTTCGTCTATGTCGGGAGTAATCAAATCTTTATTCTCACGCGCTCTTATGAACTAGCTGGTGACTTGATTTGGATAATACATGGCTTTAACTTATATTATTTTTTGCATTTGTAGCTTTGTTTATCGATAATAATTTTTACAGTGTCAAGAGTTTTCAGTATGCAGTCTTTGGTCCAAGTAGAGCCTGACATGGCTGACTTGATGTAGATTTGTCAGCTGCACATTCATATTGCGAATGTCCCAAGTAGCCATTAGAATATGGGTAGTCTGGTTTTAAGGGGCCTAATGTGTGCTAAGAAAAGTTCCCCACACAATTGCACACCACAAGCAGCCTGAACCGCTGACACAAGACAGGATAAATCCATGGATTCCTGTTTACGCTAAATTCTGACCATTCCATCTGCATGTAGAAGCAGAAAGCAGACCTAAAAAAAAGTCAGGCCAGGCGGCATTTTGCCAGTCCCCTTCTGTCCAGGGTTGGTGAACATTTTTCACCCTCTGTAGCCACAGTTTTCTGTTGTTAGCCGACAGCATTGGAATCCGTGTGGTCTTCTGCTGCTATAGCCCAACCACTTCAAGGTTCGTACATGTTGAGCTTTCAGGGAGCTTTCTTCTGCACTGCACTGTTGTAACTCGTGTTTTGAGTTACTGCTGCCTTCCTGTCAGCTTGAACTAGTCCACCAATTCTTCTCTGACCTCTCTCATTAACTAGGCGGGGTTTTTTTGCCCGCAGAATGTTTTTCGCACTGTTCTCTGTAAACTCTAAAGACTGTTGTGCATGAAAGTCCCACAAGATCAGCAGTTTGAGATACTCAAACCACCATGTCTGGTGCCGACAATCATTCCACAAACATTTGAGTCATTTAGGTTGCATTTCTTCCCAATACTGATGTTTGGTTTGAACAACAGACCAGTCACTGCCACATGATTGGCTGATTTTAGATATTTGCATTAACAAGCAGGTGTACAGCTATACCTAAATAAAGTGGCCTCTGAGTGTATACTAAATAGTGTGCCCTCACACACACTGTGGTTTAATGGAAATCACAAAGCAATTAGTCAGCACACTGTTTGTTATTATACCAGGAAGAGGGCCTCAGTTATTTTGTTACTGCTGGATACAAAGCAGACTGGTGTATAATTGTATGCAGTTATTGTGTTCCTGATCTTGTCGTCCCGCAGAAATACGGTGTCAAGGTAGAATTGATTTAAAGTTTTATCTAGTACAGTCTACTACACATCTTACCCCCTACCTTCACAGTACATTTATTCTAAAAACCTGCAGTGCCTTCACTGATTTACAGCTGTCATCCTCACACTGACTCTAAACCATGACACGTGCCTTGCTTTTGTCGCAGCTGCTGTTGATAAGAGCTTCTTTCACTGCAGTCTCTACCTGTTTTGATTTTCCTCTGCGTCTACACACCCTGGAGGGTCTTGAGGGTTGATTGTTTGCAGTCCTCACTGCATGTTAGCTATTTTGTGTTTTTTGTATAATGTTATGCAGTACTGTTGTCCCCAAGACTACAACCGCCATGCCAAATCATACTGTCCCTTTGCTATATGTGTTTCTGAGAGAACTACAATAGGTGACTCTAAAATGATGTTAACCTTCTATGTCACAGAGAAAACACTTGTTACCTAATGACTTGATTCACTTTGTGTTTCTGGCTTCAGTTCCCCAGATCCCAGTACTTTAAAACTGTCCAGTGTGTATATAGTCCAGAATATGTACTTAAAGCAACTATAAATGATATTCTTTAAAAAGTGACTATGTAAAAACAGTGTAACAATGCAAAAGGAATCTCAATTTCTTCAGCTCCCCTCAGCTTTACCAAGCTTTATAACGAGTTTCAGCTTATTCTTTTGCTGTCCGGTCCGTAACATTAAGTTTTGGTTCGGTCTCACCGCTCTCATTGTGTAGTTTTCAGCAAAAAGCCTCAACTCAACCATTAATCATGATTTAAGTCAAATGCTAAAGTTACTGTTACCTTGTTTGGGGTCCACTCCGTGGACTTAATGCTAGACCAGGTGCTTTCTGATCAGATGCTAGGATGCGTTGCCGTTGTGCTGTTGCGGTATGCTACATAAGTTTGGTTTTATGGTGGACAGACTGCAACATCAGAGTTGTTTTCTTTTAGCCTGAAATAATCCCATACTTTGAACACTTTTTTCCTTGTCTGTTGCTATTTTCTCTCTCTTCCTCCACTTTGCAAACAGCGCCAACATAATCAAGTCGTATTCACACAGTGTTGGTGTGATGTGCGACAGTAATAATTGTCCATTAAGCGAAGCAGCGATGCAAAGAATTTGTCCATGCTTTTTAGTAATCAAATTGATAGAATTTATCAATAAATTGTTTCAGCCCTAGTTAATTTTAGCTTAAAAATAAATCTTTGCATAGAAATGGCTTAGAAATCACTGGCTTAAAAGTAATTATTGTTGCAGATTTATTTTCTTCTTTCATCAACTAATTGATTTAGTGACTTATAATTTAAGATCTGCACTCAATAAAAAAAATCAAGTCACACTATCTATGAAAGCTGCTGCTGCATGCAATACCATATATTTCTAAGATCATTTTTTAAAGTTTTGTCAGTGAGCAAAACTATTACTTGACAGCTATTGTGTATGTGAAAGACAGGAGAGAGGTAGTCCATGAGTGCGGTAGTTTCACTCAAAATTAGATAAGACAAAATGAGAGAAATCAGAGAAGTAGAAAATTGAAATAAGAGATAAAATGAATCAAGGGAGAGAGCTGGTTTGAAGTGAAATCAGATTAACTGGGAGAGATGCATGGGCACACAATGTAAGAAACAAAGAGTATGAAAGTGAGACAGACAGAAAGAGAGGATGGAAAGAGTAAGATGGTAGTCTCTCTCTGGCTGTCACACAATCTGGCAGTGTTGCTCGGTCACAGGCAGAGGCTGTGCACCCATAATTCAGTCTGATTTAGGACCGCGATAGAGCGCTCACGGATAATAAGCAATATAATTTGCAGGAAGGTGTGACCAGACTAGATAAGAAGGATACTAGTGTTTGCAGCACGTCTTGTTCTTTTCTTGTTCTCTTTCTCAATTCAAAGTCACTTCAGTTCTGTTGCTTTCAGCTCTGTCCAGTTCATTTCACTTTTTAATAATGCAAATTTCAGTTCAGTTCAAATCAGTAAATTTTAGTTTGGTTAGTTTCACTTCAGTGAAGCTCAGCACAGTTCAGTTTAGTTTGACTCCGTACAGTTTTGGTGCTTAGGATTCTGGATAGACAACACACTATAGTCTACAATATTCTGATAAGAAAAACATACAAAGACATACATCAGTCTGTCTTTTTTCTTTTTCATTACGTGCATACCTAGTTTTAAGAATTCCTAACAGTGCCTGGAGGATCAATATTAAAGGCTTTCAGTACAGCAAACCCAAGTGTTTCTTGTCTCATGCATATTGATTAATTAGGAGGAATGGTAGAATGATGGCTCGTCAATGCTCAATTCTGCATTGGTTTTATTTGAAAGTTCGAAAGTCTGTCTCTGAAATAGTGATTGTACACTTATAACTCGGCTAGTGTAACTAGGCACAGCAGGCCCGTCAAGCTTGGGATTTTATATTTTATGGCGAAGAGATGTCTATGGGGCTCTAAGAGCGATACTCACATTCATAGTTCAGAGGGTGGTGTCTTTCCAAAATCTCAAGGAATGGATTAACAGTGTGTTTTTCTCATAGATGTATAATGAGACCTGGATACGGCGCTGTTGCTCAGCCTTGCTTCCAATTTGTCCCAGTGACCATTCGCAGTATTGCAGCAAACAATAGACCGGCATAGCAGCAGTAACTATAATAAGGGAGGGTAACAGGTAACTCAGACGCTTTATCATCCTGCTAGGTAAAGCTAGGTTTAGGGTTGAGGGACACTGTATGATTTCTCTATTAAAATGGTTTTAGTCCTAACTAGGGCTGCAACTAATGACTATTTTCGTAGTCGACTAATCTGTTAATTATTTATTCGATTCGTCGACTAGTCACGATTATTTTTGTCACCCCCTAACCCTAATTAAACCATTTAACTAATAATTTAATTATTTTCAATTATTACATTATTTACTTTCAAGTGGATTACTGATCTCCAACACACAGCCTAACTAGCTAATGTTACCATTAAGTGAACGAGGCGTAGGCTACTCCTATAACTCACTGATTTATACAAGCTTTTAACTATTTAACAAAGATTTTTGCTTTGGAACTATATAAAATAAAAGCAAGTACTATATCCACAACTGTACACTAACAATGAAATGTCTATTTAGAACAATAAAGCAACAGTCCCCTTTCATAATACTTCTGTAGTTTATTTGTCAAAAGTGCTTATAGGTTTTAGGCAATAACTCAGGGGAGAATGTTCTGTAGGCTACATCACAAGCCAGATGTTCCTTGGTGTACTTTAAACCATTACTCATTACTAATAACTTTTGAAAGCTGGGTCTCCGACATTGCCAGCATTGTGTTGGACAGATTTCTGCTGCGGTGTTAGAGAGAGAGACACAAGCAAGAGGATGTGCTGAGCGAATGCGCTACTGCGCTGATCTGCAATCAAATAAGATTTTAAATAGACCTAGTAAAAAAAATAAAAACAAATCAGTATGTAGCGGTCAGTGTTGATATTGTGGCGGGCCGCCACAAATATATGAACGTATAGGAAACACTTTGAATCGGTCTCTGTTGTTGCTGCGGCAGTGGTCTGAGTAACTGGAACCAGCCGGCTGGCACCGCTAACCCCGCGGGCGCTTGTGGAGCTTCTCAACCCCGAAAACGTTTGAGCACATTTTCGATTCACCATCAACTTTGGTAAAACTGCCAATATTCAAATTCTACACAGTTGATTTCTCGCCTCAAAACCGCTCTAAAGTGTATTCAGTGATGAAATGGCGTATAAAACTTGTAAAAAACAAAAGCCGTTCAGCTGTTCGCCTCTTTCTACTTTACTTTCCGCATCTCGCG
The DNA here is from genome assembly GCF_021292245.1 of Micropterus dolomieu. Classification (NCBI taxonomy): domain Eukaryota; kingdom Metazoa; phylum Chordata; class Actinopteri; order Centrarchiformes; family Centrarchidae; genus Micropterus; species Micropterus dolomieu. The sequence goes on along the minus strand of NC_060153.1, from coordinate 6,697,633 downwards.
AGTAGTATGTAGCTGCAGTACCAGAGGTTTCAGGACCGCAATCCTAGTACCTGTATTATGTCGATTTATGCTACCTATCTAGATGTGCTACTTGGCGGTTCTGCGCATGTGTATGACCCACAAGCGTGGTCTGTTTGCACTCCTATAAATCTGTGCAACCTTGCTGTTGGCCATGCCGTCGAGACAGTGGCTGATCGACGGCAATATAAAAAGACATTATTAGAATATGCTACCCCTGATATCTGAAATAAAGATGGCATAATATAGTAGCCTATTTCAACACACTCCCCATCTCCTTACAGTACACATGGAGTAAGAACAATATAAAATGTTTCTGTAGTGGGACCATTATTTGATAGGGGATATCTATCAGAATACGCTACCCTTGAAATGATGTTATAATATAATAAAAAAAACAGAAGATGTCATAATACTGTGAGAGTTATAACGTTATGGGATTTGAAAAGGGAACACATAAGGTAGCATTTTTTGATAGGGCAGAGCGACTCTATAGACTCTGCTATCGATTTGCGTTACAGTAGCATTTTTCGACAAGGCAGCATATATCGTCAGAACACCAGAACTGCATTTCTAGGACCCTTGTTTACTTTGATACTGCAAGCTAGCTGGCTTGTTAGCTAGCCAGCTATGTTACTCTTGACACCCTTCAGGAGTAGTCTTACAGTCAAGCAGTCATGGCTGACAGTGGTAGCAATACTGCCCCAAGCACTTCCTGTAGTGCATTGCTGTTATAAATAAACAACCAGAAATGTTCCTTATATGAAGATTGCTATCTCTGCCTTAAACGGCAGCTATGTAACGATTTGTCGACAATGAAATTTCATGTCAACAAATTTTTAAAGTCGACGTCGTCTATTACATCGACTAATCGTTGCAGCCCTAGTCCTAACAAGTCTAAATCCAATGACTGATATTAGATTTTCTCCTCAGTCCTCCAGGTTTGTCTGTATGCACTGGCAGTTACATGACCTCTTCTGATACCAGCCCGGTTAATTTTCACCATATGCACTTATTTGATTATTTTGCATTTTGAGCATTTAACCTTTTTATTTAACCAGATGATCTCATTCAGATTTAAAACCTCTTTTCCAGGAGAGACCTGGCCAAAATAGCAGCATATTGACAAAGCACAGTTACAAATATAAACACGAGCACACGCACAACAACAAAGAACAATTAACAAGACCCTTATGATACCTTAACAAATGACATTAGACTACTTAAAAGTACAGTTTATACATATACCGTAAGTTTAACGGATTTTGTTATTTTAAAAGCAGTGAAAACCATTTATAGTGTACTTCCAAGTCTTTCATGCGGTGTTTAAATTCACCAAAAGAGATCAAATTTCGCAACTACAAGTCAGTCTGCAATGTGTTCTAGGTGGATGGGGCAGCATAACTAAAGACCTTCTTACCGAGCTCTGTACGGACCGTAGGTACAGATAACAAATACAAGTTACCGGAGCGCAAATTATAGGAACTGATGTTGCTTGACATATAAATGCAAAGATATGTTTTTGAGTAGATCCCCTCTACATTGTGTACCTCCCTTTGAACATTTTCTACCCGCCAAATCATTCACACATCCTACAGTAATTCGTTGACTCTTTCTTAAAATCTCCCCCCTCATGTGATAAACTTCCTTTGGCATGGCCCGACTGACTATCAGCACTTGCCACAGTAATTGCCGCTCGTTCAAGGATGGGACACAGCAATAAACTTGTCAGCACCTATTACAATGTCAGACGGATGAGCAGGAAAGAGCCTTCCTGCCCTCTCATCTTAATGGCAGCCATCTCCTGTGTGGCATGTCCCCAGACAGACAACTCATTTCATCTTACAATTAATTCTGAACAGCAAGGGTGACATTGTGTCCATCATGGCAGCTTTATGTAAAACACGATCCTTTGTGTCGTATCTGATAATACAGACCTCTATCCAGCTTGCCCCTGATATTCATTTGGTAATGATCATTTGATGCTGCAGTCTTGTTAAAGGTGAAGCTAAGGTATGCAATATTTGTTGGGTCATTTCCATAAAATGATAAATGATGAACACCGGTGAAAGTGGTGACAGTTTGCTGCGAGACAGCCAGATTGTGCGACAAAACAACTGGTGGATATTATATTTACCTCTGGATTTAATTTAGCCCTGTCCCCTCAGGAGCACTGCTTAACTGTCCAATGAGGCTCATGCCCTCCTGTTTTATAGATGGCTCCCTCTGCCTTCAGTTAACACAATATCAGCACCTGGCATCTGAGAATTCATTAGGGAGCACCTCAATCATACAGCCAAAGCTTTACCAAAGGGACAGACGGAGAGGGACGAATCAATTTGGAGGCGTGCAGGTGGAATTATCAGCCTGTGTGTGAATGTAAGGCTAGCCGGCCATCAGTATATTCTGTCACAGGCTGAACAAGGTGGTGCGAGGTGATTGAGCATTTTGGGGTCGGCAGATTGGAAAGCAAGCAGACAGTGTCTATTGTGGAGGTGGGGAACAACTGTGCATCAGCATGGGGCGTTGCAGTCACCTATCTCCGTCCTGCAATAAAAAGCTGAAATTGAGCTCATGGTGTAGGTGGTGTAAGGTGATGGTGCAGCACACATGCATAACACTGTAGCGGTTAGACAGAGGTTTAGTCATTATTTATTCTTAGATTAAAACATGAAACGAATAATGACAATTGTCAGCCTTTTAGTATAATTGACTTCATTATCGTTTAATACAGCCTCCTCAGAAATTTACTGCTTTTAAATATTTTTTTTGCAAAAAAGGTAACTCAAATTGTATTAATGTTCAAAACTTGGAAACTGTGTGGCTGCAATAGTGGAAATGCCAGTAGGTTGTTCCACAACTTAGGTTGAAAGTGAAATATATTGACAACTACTGGCATGAACTGCCAAGAAAATTGGTACAGATTCTGAAAGGATGTACTTTGTGTTTGGTGCTTAATAAACACATAATGACATTTTATATGTGGTGCATATTGTACCTGTTAAATATCAGCATGATGGCAATGTCTCAGTCTTGTGGAAAATGATTGACAATGTCAACAAAATGCCTAATGGCCCAGGATGTATCTAGAGTAATATTTTTACACTAACAAATACCAGAAAACAGAGCTTTAGATTTCTGTACTTGGCTTTTGCTTTAAACTGCCTGATGTGAGGCTGCCTCAAGCAAACTGTAGAACCCTGATATATCAAAGCCTATGTGTTGGCAAACATTTCACAACAGGTCAGACCGACAGATGTGTGATTTACTGTTACTTTTGTGCAACAAGAACTTTTCTGCAGTCAGGTTGAAATATGACTCCACATATTTTTTTTTTTTATATGCATTGATTCAAATATTATGGCTGCACCAAGACATCTCCTCAGTGTTATCTCTCATTACACTCTGCCTCCTCAGCAAGGGGAGATGGTGGCGTTGACTTCCCCACCCTGCCAGCCCATCAGGAGAGACGGCGTGCATAGAAATGTCACTCCCAACGAGATCTTAATTAACTCACTCAATCATAATGAGACTGCGGCAGCCTGCACATAGATCCATAAAGAACCATTTTTCTATTTGAATGAAGCACATACTAAAGCATTTAAAAGGCATCTCCTCATTAATATTATTTGTCAGGTCTTGCTATAACAATTTGTGGAGAGAAGGAGGCAGTTTAAAAGTCTGTGTGTTATGATGTGTTATCAAAGTATGCCCAGAGGAATCAACATTTCCAACCATAGTTCTTCACACCTACTATACCTCCTCTTACGCTCTCATTTTTTAAATTGTTGGTTCGCATTTGAGGTTGATGGCAGGGAAGATGCATCATTTGAAGGCCATTGGGTCTCATTCACTTCCCACTTAACCAAGAAAAAGTCATGGACTGACTGGGGTTGTTTGAGAATATGTGTCTTTTATGCCTGCATTATAAAAAATGTTCTCACCTCCTTCCACTTTGTAATTCAACAAGGCAGAAAAGATTGATGTTCAGGAGGGCTGCAGGAGCGATTTGCATCTCAGCAAATGGATGGATGCAGTGTCGCCCAGTGTCAATTAGCATCAGGCAGGCTATTGTGCTGTTTATCACATGAAATCCATCACATGTACTGTATGGATTCTGATTTATTAAGTAAATCAATTCTAATTAAACAGACGTTAGTTGTAGAAACAAACTCAAAGTCTATTTATTTTGCCGGTAATTACACCATAGTGAATATGGGAGACTCACATAAACCTCTCAGTATTTAATACAAACAGGTCCAGGACCACTGACAGCCTATAAATATATTATTTGTCACTTCTGTTCTGCAGGGCACTCTCATTAAATGTTTTATTCAGCCACGCCAATTACGGCAGACAACCCAGTTAAGGGACCTACTGCTAATGAAGTTGAGTTTTAATCTACACTGTCTGCATCAGATATCAGAAAAGTTTCCTCTCTGCTCTTTCTCTTCAAACTTCCTCAGTCAGTTAAATGATATGGTGAGAGGATAAAAAAAAAAAAAGTATTTGTTTTCAGTTTCTGAAAGCAAGAAAATTGCTCTTGTGGTTTTTGTTTTGAGATGTATTAAGACACAAACAAAATGACAAAACGGCTCCTACAGTGTAATTTACGCTAGCAAGGGAGAAGGAAAACTTAGTTATTGTTTTTTATGATTTTGATTTTCAATAATTCCAAGGTACAGCATATTCCATGGCCTATGGCTTTAGAGCACACTTCAGTCAGAAAAACTAATAAAGGCTAGCTTTATGTCCTGTGAAATTAAATTCAACTTATAACCATATATTCTTTTGTCAATTTGTTTCTCTGCCTTCCTTGCTATCCAGCCTCCTGAAATACACATATATCACCATGCACCTTTTTAGATTTCTTTATCTGCTGTGCATATTTTGTTTTATGATTTATTCAGTGGCCTGAGAAACTGAGAAACAGAGAGCAGTTAATGTTATGGTCTGGTAGTAGTTTGTTGATTTATGGGTGCACAATAGGCCCTTGTAGAAACGCAAGGGCTGTAAGATATTTGTTGTTCCTCTGCTGTTCTGCTGTTGTGAGTCATCGTTAGCTTAGGAAGAAAGTAATCAGATGGCTGTCTCTGTGGTCTAACAAACTGCCCCCAGCAGCTCTGTCTCTGCTTCTTAACTAGTGCTGGGCCCCTTGGCTGCAGGAAGAGCCGCTGTGTGTCTGGTCCTGATCTTTCTCTGTCTCACCCTCACTTTAGATCACTTTACTTTCTTTCCTGAGCTGTAACAAGAAAAACTCTGTGCTAGATAGTTCCAATAACAACCTGACAAGAATCCATGTTGTCTCTCGTCGTCGTTATGTGAAGTATTTACCTCATTATAGAGGTTTTCATGGGTCTCTGTGGCCCCCAGCAACCTGCAACGCAACTCGGGGTTGGTCCAAATTATAGTCATTCTGGTCTGAATTTACAATAGACAATCAGCTCTGATCACATGGTGCGTCATAATCATGGCAGGGGAAAAACGTTAAAAAAAAAAAAAAAAAGAATAGGATAGTATAAACAAAATGAAATGTGTTGCCATGGTGCTCTTTAATTGGTGGAGCATTATGCTGCTGCCAGAGTTGGTGTTCTCTCTCTATTTGGGTCTGTCTGGGTTGAAAGCATCTTGGATCAAAATCTAATTATCCTTCTGTCAATTTTGGACTGTGTTTCACTGCCCTCTTTTGGATCAGGTCTCTTTCTGAATGTATGTTTGTGTGAGTTTTGTCACAGGTAGGAGTCGGACTACTAATTCAAGGTGATTTTGTGATCTGCCACCATCACTGATCAATATCTGCTCACGTCTGCCGAGCTGACCACCTTTTATTTGCTGGTATATTCTGCAGTTAGATGACATGACCTAGTATTTAAAATATATATATATATATATATTTTATTTTTTTATAATCAGATGGTCTGCTTAATGAGGTAGCTTAAGCATCAGGCTACAGGGAGGAAAAGTAATGAAATACCGGGTGAATAGGTGAGGACGGGCTATGAATGGGCTCAAATATGAAAAAACAGAAATGGTCACAGATTCAGTCTAGTGTCAGTGAAAGTTTGAATCAAGGTGCCTTTTTACTACTAGATGGTACAGCTAAACCCAACACGTCTCGCTGCGTGTCATAGGTGCTATAATATCAGTAATTATTTGCTGTCAAAATGAAAAACACAAATCAGGACATCCTTTGGAGAGTGTTCTCTTTCTCCTTCTCCTTTCCTCCCTCTCTCGGCTCTGAGCTCTGATCTGACGTTCAATTCCTAAGACAACATCTTGTTAAGCTGCTCCTGGAGAACAAGAACCTATGGAGGGTCTCTGTGGTGATAACACTCAAGCGGTGATACCCTACTGTTGCTTACAGCCAGCCTTTTGAAGTTGACCAGATGTGATGAATAATGCATAGTCTTCACTGCCTCTTCCAAAGACAATATTACCTTTGGCAAACTTCTGCCTTTGACTCCCTCCCAAAGGACAGGTGGGAGAAGTTTTACACTTTCTTTCCTGCGCAAAGTAGCGTAAGGCAAACACAATTATTCTTGGAAACTCTTTCGTGTAACCCTCCTTACTGACGATCAAAGTTTTTCTCTTTTTTTAATTCGAGCAGTTTTAACCCCCGCTCTCTTCGGGCCTGAGCTAATCCTCCGATGCAACTCTGACTCAACTTCTGATTACGTTGCTCTCACAAGATACTTGACAAAGACAATCTTGAGAGCAAAGGGAACATGGTGATCAAACACAGCTACATACTCTGGAGTCTGAGCTGAACTGGGGTATATGAGTGCTGAGAGTGGAGTACTTTATGTTATCCCCCTTTGTAGTATTTCACCACAGACTTAAACTTTATTGTGCTGCTGTTTTTCCCCACACCCAGTAATAAGACATGAACATAGCTCTGGAAAAAAATCATGATTCATCCTATCTCTGCAGCGCAACTAATTACAGCTTTGCTTGGCAGGGTGATGTGGAAATGTCACACTATCAATCAGATACATATTTATTTATTTCTCGGCCTATTCCTGTTGTTTTGCATGAAAATTGGACAGCTACTGTACATCATTCCCGTTGCATCTTTACTACAATTCCCTTTATGCCTCTCTGACATTATTAATTGCTACAAGTTTGTTTACTCAGCTCATCGAAGTTAACAAGCTTGTGTCTGTGATGTTAAGATGTGTTGTCCTTCATGGCTAATTCTCCTGCCTTTTGATAGCAGATACCATTAGCACTGTCATTATGGCCCCTCTCAGTATGTGTGTGTACCCATTGAGGTATGAGTGTGTTGTGGCGTCTACTGCCAGTCTGGCCGTGCCTGTCTGCAATTACTCCCCTCAGTGGAGACATTAAAAATCTACTGCCATGGAAATATGCCATGGCTGAGACACTCATGCCCGTACCCACGTACTACAAAGACCCTGGAGTGGGCTGGATTCGCCACATATGCATGTTCCATTCATTGACTGAGAGGCAGAGCAGATGCCAAGATGGGAATTACTACTCCAATCTGAACAAGTGGTGCAAGAATTCTGGGTGCAGTAATGCCGTGACTGCAGCTTTGGCTTATTGCAGCCTTGTGGGTTTGTGTATTCAGGGATGTGCCAGTTTAAAAGCCCTTCAGATAAGAAGCACATGGGAGGCACTCTGAGATCCGCTTTGAGATGAATAAGCTGTAGATATTTAAATTTTGTTGTCTCTAAGCCACAGAGGGGCCATTTAAGAGGCTTGATTCTGTAGAGAGAAAACAACTTTCTGTGTCAGCGAATGTGGTGACATCTCATCTATTTGTATTAGCATGCATTTGATTTTTATCTGCACCGATTCATCAGATTTCATCAAAAATATTTTGGTCTGTTTCTGCATTCACTTCAGAGACTAAAGAGGCATAAAAGATTAGTCTATCAGCTGTCCCACAAAAAGCCAATTTAGTTCTAAGTAGCTCAAAAAATGCAGATATACGTCTATCACTTGAGGCTACAACTGTATGGAACACACCTGAGTGATGTTTGCAGTCTGTTGATGCATACATTTTTTTTCAACATCGTGGATAACATTTGTTCAGTTTGGTGTGTGACAAATGCACAGTGTAGTTCTCAATCTGTCTAGAGAAGTTAGTTGATTAATCAATCACTTGATCGACTGGTGCCCAGTGAAATTTTCTTGTATATACAGGTTCTGTTTACATTCACTGTTTTTCACCTGCACATCTGTGTATCCTTGAGGTACACAACACTGACATATTCTTACCTTTTTAAGTTGATACGGTGAACTTATTAGCGAAAAATTGCTTGTTTAGAAAACCAGCAGTTACGAAGCAACATTCTTTTATGGTTGTGTTTTTTGGCCACTTGGCAATTGTAAGTTCAGTTGTCACTCTCTTTTAGCTCTGTGCATGAACAACTCCTGAAGGAAATATATGGCTCTTTAGCAGCTAAATGCTCCACTATGTTCACCAGCTAGTTGCTAACTGTGTCTGTGTGCTGTTTGGTGCTGAGCAGGTGCAGTCAATTTTCATTGGAAAAAAAACAGCAGCCTGCTGTGGCCAAACACTGAGTAGTAGGGAATTTCAAGCATAAATAACATTTGGTGGTGAGATATAGCCTACAATATTCCAGTGACTATTGAATTTTTTTTAGTGAAAAAGCTCAAAAAATCAACTTATATTTCTCTCAGGAGTTGTTGGTGATGAAAAACAGAGCTAAAAGAGAGTGAATATTCACCAGGTGACCAAACGCATCACCCCAAATCAATGTGGCTCCGTAACTGCTGGCTGTCTAAATAAGCAACTGTTTGCTAACGAGTTCACCATATCCACTTAAAAGGTGAGTATATGTCAATGTTGTTTTCTTACTTGTAGTGCTGCCCGTTTCACAAAATCCCTCTGACAGTTGGTAGCTGTGAAGAAGCAAAGAAGCCTTGCAATTTGCTGGTAAAGGCAGTGAAGAAGAAGACTATAAGCTAGCAAACATACATATACCTAGACAAAGCAGTATTTCACTATTGGGTGTTAGGTTGCAACCTGAGCATCTAGGCCATCTAGATGAAGCCAAACTTAACATGCCCCATACACGTTTAAAATAAAAATAAAATATATATTTTTTTAGACAATAGTCACAAACTACTAAATTTTTGACTATTCAGAAATTGTGAAAGTAAAGTTGCGGCCGGACAGATGAAACCCACTGTAAAGCTTAGTAAAGCTGAGCGGAGCTAAAGATTCAGGTGGTAATTCTCTCTAGGTTTATCCCTACGAACGACCGCTATCATATTGTTACACTGTTTTTACATTGGCATTCGACAATTGATTCTAGCTGTTTAACGAATTTGCTGAATGCTGATGAATATGTTTATTTGCAGCCATTTTTCTTACCTTATTCTTTTATCCTTCTGCATCTTTGTAAAACACAGCCCTGTAAATTTGAGACTTTGATACAATGTGTTGAAGTCAATATACCTTTTGCAGTTTTCCTGCAGTAATCTCTGCGGAACTGAGCATTGTCTATTACATTCTTTAGAAAAACAAAGCTGTTACCTACATAAAGACAAGCAGACAGATTTACAGCCGTTTATATGAACTGTTGGTTTCACCCACAATCTAAAAGCCCAAGTAAAGGATTCTTGCTATTTAGTTTACGGGTTTGACAGTATAACACAGGCTCTTAACAGCAGAGGAAGCATTTAAAATGACAGTGATTGCCTGGATGGTCTTCTGTTTGCTTTTTTTCTGTGGTTACAGTGACTATCCATGCTCTCAAACTCTGTACTGAACCATTTGTCTGCTTCCATATCACGATTACAGCAAATGCTGCTCTGATGAAACAGTCTCAGTTTCAATTTATGTTTTCCTACAAACCTATTGTCCTCTCTCTCACAGAGGAGGATGTCTGACAGAGAAACAATTTATTCACCTCGAGGTATAATTTCCGCTGAGTTGGGATGCGTCACCAGTCAGAACACCTTAATTACTCCTCTGTAACAGTAATGATGACACTGTGATCCTGATGTATTCAGATAATGGTGTGCTTTCACTTTACTCGCCTGTGTTCATCAGAATAAGATTTGGGTGATGCAGGACATAAGGACATATCAGTAAATTATTTGCAGTGTTTGTGCTGTGCTTGATGGGACAAAGCAACCTCAAATGAATGTGTGTCAAATGTGTCAAAACATGTTATTTCTAACACTGGCAATAAACCAAGTCGATGAGATGTAAACATCTTTGTGCTGCCAACATTACATGACTTGGACAAATGCTGCTTGTGTGGTGACCATAAACTGCACCTCAAGCTGTTCTATTTTAAGATGCACTAATCTGACATTCACTTTGTTTTCATTGGCGTCTTGCACTATCAAGCCACATTATAGACTCCTCATTAGTACAAAAGAATAAATGATTAGTTAATCAACAGGAAAATGAATCTGCAACTATGTTGGTTATCAATTGTTTCAGTCATTGTTCAAGCAAAAATGCCAAGCATTTGCTGATTGCAGCTTTTCCAATGTGGGGATGATGCATTTCTTTGTCATAAATCATTGTAAACTGAACATCTCTGGGTTTTGGACTGTTGGTCAGACAAAACAAGACATTTTAAGACATCCGCTTGTATTCTGAAAATTTGAATTAAAGTAGTTCACGATTTCTTTGACATTTCATAGAACAAAATTTTTTGAAAAAAATATTGGTAGCTTATTTAATAATGAAAATTGTCATTAGTTCCAGCACTAATGATCATGAATGTCCATGTTTGTGGCAGGGTAGTTTAGTGCTGAATGATTAATGATGAATTAATTCAGTTATCAGTTGTCAGAAATGTCTGACGTTACTGCTCCTAGCTTCTCAAAAATGAAGGTTGGCTGTATTTCAAACTGCTTGAGCTCTGATGTACATTTCTTTAGCAATTATTACATTTATAAAATGTCAGAATATAGTATAGAGTAATTGAAGAAAATATTATCCGGGTAGTCTAATCAAGATAAACATTAGTTACAACACTAATGAAGTTATTCCACACCTGATAGATAAGGGTACCCAACAGGCATGTTGTGAAACAAATAAATCCATCAACTGTAGATGATGGAGGCTAATTAGGCACATGCTAGATGTGCTATGAACTCAGTCTTTCAGTAATGCACAAGACAAATCACACGCTTGAAAAGCCTTTTATTCACTGTGAATACACACCTGAACTAATGTCAGCTTACAGTATGTTTGACTGCTATAAACATGTTCAACAGAGATGATCTTAAGATTCATTAACAACACTGCCCATGGAGCCAAGTCCTCCAGCTATCACCTGAGGTAATTAACACATACAGGTTGGACATGTCCAACCTGTCTCTATCCTCACTGAATACAGTGTTCACTAATAGCATCGGTGGCTGCATTGCATATAACCATAGCTGTGATTGAAAATGGCTCCTTACAGCCGAGACAGGGAGAAAAATTGCAATCCCCATGTATGCAGCCTACACATCTATATCAATCAAGGAGCACAGCTGCACTCACAATTGAGATATTCACATCCTTTTTGCACAATCACCTCCCACTATAGGTAATTTTCTTCGTCTGAAGTGTACAGTAAGAGGAATGAATACAGATGGTGATTTTGCGTGAAAATACATTTTGTCTGTACAAAGGGGTGGTGATTGCAAATGCGGATTAACAATGAAATGAATCTTTGCCCAGGTCTGTGTTTGTCCACAGTATAATGAAGCACTTGTTTTTTTCTTTGTGATAGACAGAGCTGAAGCCGTTACACGGCACGGATTTCCTAATAAGAGCTTATCATGTCATTGTTTGTATCAGGGACAGGGCAGAGTGGGAAGAGGAGCTGTAGCAAAACAATGAGGCTCTGTGTTTAAAAAACAAAAAAACAAAATAGTGTATGATGGTTGTGTCCTTGGGCATATTGCACACATCTAAAAGGCAAATTTCTAACTTAAAAGATTAAAATAAGATGTGGACTGCCAGTTGACAGTTCCTCTTTATTTATTGTTGCTACGCCATCAGAAAAGCTAGCTAGTTAGCAGCTCCAAGTCAGGCAAATGTAAATTAAAATATCCTAAAAACCAGAGGTACGTCTCGGAATTTCGGAGGTGGAAATGCAGTTTCCGATAGAGTAATTCAGATGATTAATTGCATTTTATCTAGGGATTTTTTACACCACAGTGAAAAGTCACATTGACCCGTAGTTGCTAACTAGCTTGCTTTTCACAGTTCAGTTTCTGTTTTCCACCCCTCAGCAGCAACCAGCGCAAGAACAGAAAACTTGAATATGACAATGTGGTCATCTGTTATATCACACAATAATTAATTTTTGAATATACTGGACATATTTTTTTATTTCTTGCCGATTTACCATTATAAATGTTTAAAACAATGGCTCCTTGATTTCAGACAGAGGTAGACAAAAGAATTTCCAGCTGGCGATTGCAATTTGTTAGCTAAAATTACACCTTTTGCTAGCAGATCAATGTAATGTTGACAGCATTTGAACTATGCAGATCTTCCACTGACTTTTTACTGTTTCCCGCCGACTCATTTTTAAAATGAAAATTCACAAAACACTTGATTACTACATCTCAGACTGCTGGAGAGTAATCCTGATTTGTGAACAGGGTTTTTTTTTTTTAACGTAATCTGTAACCCCACAAACATACAGTGTTTCCCATACATAGGCTTTACTTGGGCCCAGGTAGATTAACAGCAGCCCAAGTAAATTTGGTGACCCATTTTAAAATCGTTCTTGATTGCAGCGCATATTCGCTCAACACATCCTCTCACTCGGTTGCTCTCTTTCTCTCTCTCTCTCTCTCTCTTGCAAACACGGACAACAGACCTGTCTGTGAATTTAAGTGGTTGGTATCATAAACACTGCTGCACAAATCTGTCCAACACAACTCTGTCAATGTCGGAGACCCATCTTCAAAACAGTTATTAGCAAGCATGTAAGGAGTCTAGCTAATAAGGATAGTTATGTTAACTTTGGAAAACAGCTGTCGAAGTTAGCAGGCTGTGTAACTGGTAGTCTACTGGTGCGTTCGAGATAACTGGCTGACTTTCGTTGACTTGATAGGGGAAGAAAAACAGCGGCGTCAAGTCGGACACAATCTACCTGTGGTAGACTGTGTGAGCTTACTGTGAGTTTATAACAATGATCAGGCCTTGCTCCCACGAGGTCTACTGATGTGACACCTCGCGGGAGGTAACGCTCGTTATACTGAGAAAAGAGGTGGATGCAAATTTCGGTAGGTAGCCTACAAAATCTGTTTTGCCGAATTATGCAATTAACTTAAGGTCCATTTAGCACACTGCTGTTTGAACGCGGTTAACGGCACATGTTTTTGTTGAATCTCAAGAAATGGTACTTTTATTAAGTGTAATAATATAAACAATTCTTAACGTTCATAAAATATATACTGATCATTTATCACTATAGATGAACCCCACAAAAAATAGTATAGCATTTAAAAGCAGAACTTTAATGCATTTTCATATAATTCTCAGCAGGCATGCAAAATTCGGCATAACACCTGTGACAGCTAATGATGTGCCAACTCTTGGACTTGGAAGCAAAATGAGCTGGACATGCAAATGATTGCGGTTTTCGTTGGAGCAGAGAAACACATACTGTAGTTCAATAATTTCTTACACTTTTGCCCTTGTATTTTTGGAATCCGACAAAAGTACACCACCCGCCAAACTCTTTACATGCCAAGTACCTCTCTTACAGCCCCAGGCACACTGCTTTAACATGTGGAGACATCCAAAGCTTGACAGGCCTGCTGTGTCTAATTGCAGTTGCTTAGTTATGATTGGACAATCACTGTTTTGGGGAGGGGTTTAGCAAATGGTCAGTTCCTTCAGAGGGATTAGCTGACATATTCTTTTAGTAGGCTCAAGATGAAGTGAGAATAAGGATTTTGCTGATCATTACAATATTAGAAGAAAGCAGTATAATAATGGAAGCAAAGTGTGTGCTCGTTGGTGAGTGTGCAGCATATGGGTATAGGGGGCGGTGATGGGTCCCATAATCATCTTTCCTGCAGACAGGAAATGTAATTTTCGATGTTTTGATTCACTGTCTAAGGTCTGTAAAAATGAATACACAATACATTTGGCTTGGAAACGCCTGCTGCTCTGTCTCTCCGCCATCCAGCAATGAACAGAAGATGAAATGATTCATCACAGCAGAGACAGCTTCCGGAGAATGAGATGAGATGAGAGTGGGAACGGTGTCATTTTATATCTCCCAGAGAAATACACAAAGCAAAGATGAATTGTAGCTGCTGGAGGCTGATAGTACACCAACCTGGGCTGGCACTGAAGCTGGCAGCGCCCCACAGGTGTGATTGCGCCGTGATATTTGTCCAGCACCTGTATTTAAAGAAGCAGTACTCCGCTGATGTTGCCCTCTCCTCTCTCCACACAGCTTGGACAAACTGAAGGTCAGTGAGGCTCAGATGGGAAATGATCTAGATTTGAGCAGGTCATCCAGTCCCATGAGTGCTGCCCCATATCTCAGTATGGGCTAACTGTACCCCAGCTAGGTCCGGCATGTTGCTATTTACAAGTCATAGACAGCTGTGCACGGGCATTTTGTTGACAAGTGGGAGGATCTGGAACAATGTCAGAAGCCAAAAAAACATGTCGACTGACAGGGTAGAGTATATTACACAATTAAACACTTACAAAAAATAAAAAATAAAGTTACAGAATTTAAATTCAAACTTTATGTCAGACTCAGGGCCCAGATAAAAGATAGGACAATACATAGAACATAAAGTTTTTACTGCTTCCAGACTGGCTGAGTCACAATTAAAAAAACGAAATAATTAAAAGCAAGTCAACAACTTGGCTGACACAGCCAAACTTGAAGCAAATGCAACAACACAAGCCAGCGAATATTACTTACTAGTCTAGCAGCAAGAAGGCCAGCTTGGCATCTGTCTTGCAGCCTTTTATTTTGCAAAGCTCTCGCCAACACTTAACAGCCATTCCGAGATTTACTCCTGTCCGACCTCTTGCTTGGTCACTCTCTCTTCTTCTTATCTTCCTCCGTCAACTATCTCTTCGGTGTCTTCGCCTCTATGATGTCTGTATTGAGAATGCATAGCTTCTTATAGCTAACTGAAGACCCATAGGTGGTGGTGTGTGACATAGTGCCGTAAAACGACCCTCTCAACCCAAATTACATAGTCCAAGAGCATACGTTTGTGACGCGGAGTGGGAATAAAAGAGGCACCCTTCTCCGTATTACAAGTCAGTGCACCAGAATGATTTTAAAATGGTTGCATAATGTTGCTGTAAAGGTGGGGTATTCGACTCGAAATCGAATACCAGGACAAATACCATGATATAGAGTGACCCACGACACAGCAACTGACGTTAGCTCAGCTGTGGGTTAACAAACTGTTGCTAAAGTTGCTGCTGCGAAGCTAACATGCAGAGAGGACAAGACTGTTTCCCACAGCTAGCACACCAGGTCCAGACACTGATACTCACAACTCTCCTGCTACTATAGCTCACAACAACAGCATGACTTGGTAAACTAGAAAGTAAGATAAATGTCCGTAGGCAAGTATTTTAATGTTACCTGACACACACTCAAACTGTGAGACGTTCACTGAATTTGACAAAGACGTGTATTGGATTAGAATCACAAACCCAACCTTTTTAAAGGTTTTGGATCTTTGTTTGTAGTGACATATGAAGGCTTCAGGCATCAACAACAAGATCATCAACAACAACAACAAGACAGTACTTTCTGTTTGTTCTCCATCCATTTGTGTCTAATGAAACAATACCACAAAATGAACCGGCCTCTCATAATGAATTGGTGCTCAGTGTTTTATTCGTGTACTGAAGAAGCGAGATACATTTCACATGAATCAGACTGGATTGTGGAAGGTGCCCTCTGGACTGTTCCATTCACTAAGGCATTCCTAAAATATTTAATTTCTGTGCATGCGTGTCTTTGAGAGGATTGTGGTTAGCTGCATTTATAAAGCTAAGGCCATAATAATTACTAATTTGCAGCATTTGTGCTAAACCGATAAGACGCCCTCTTTCATGGGATTCAGAGGCTGCCATCAATAATGTGACTGCTTGGGGTAAAAGTGATTTAAAGCCCATTTCACACTTGGCTTCAAAAAGAGAGTGATGGCTGGGCATTCTGAGATCCACACAGCTGCCATCATGACCACATCCTATCCGCAAGTTCTGCATTTAATTCCAACAAACAAACTTAAAGATGCAGGAAATGTCTCTCTCAAAGTTCTCTCTGTTTTTCCTCTCTCTGTGATTTTCTTTTGTTAAAGTCAGACTTTATTCAAAGATCTGCGCTGCATGCAATATTTTTCAGTAGCATACTAGCTTAGTATTAGTACAGTACCTAATGACCTATATTCAATTCCAATTTTCAGTGTGAATTCAGGTAGTAGTGTGGGTGTGGTTGTTTGAGTAGTGGTTGGGGTGTAACGTGGCTGATTTTCATGCGGAAGACCTGGTTTGCATCTTGTCACAAACCTGCAATTAATGTAAGCCTCTTTATTAACCATAACATATTCCCCTAACCTTAACCATACCATCTAGGTTGCTATGTACACGTATTGCAGATGGAAAGAATGTAAAAACTTTTTTTTGGATGTGCAATAACAAGACCAAGTGTCTACAGCCATGCTAACAGCTCTTTAAGGATGTACTTAGGCACCGTGGTGCTTTGAAAAATGCTAACACATCTTAATTTTGTGATAGAGTGTTAACATGCTAACATTTGTCTGTACGAAACCATACAAACCATCCAATAGTTGTTGGTATTTCAGTCTTTGACCAAAGTCGTCCCTAGTATGGTTAAAATGTCACTGATGTCATCCAAGATTGGAATCGTCCAATATTGACATTCCTGTTTGGCTTTTGGGTTCAGAATCAGAAGGCGCTTTATTGCGTAGTAGTGTTTTTACACATACGAGGAATTTGCTGTGGTGCTACACGTAGACAAACATACAGTCAACATAAAGGAGATGGTCCTGGGAGATGATGGTGCCCAGGAAACGGAAGGAGTCCACAGTGGTGACTGAGGAGTCACACAGGATGATGGGGGAGGGTGGGGGAGGGTGGGGCTGGGCTCTTTCTGAAGTCTGCGACCATTTCCACTGTCTTCTGAGCTTTGAGCTCCAGGCTGTTCTGGCTGCACCAGGTCACCAGATGGTCGATCTCCCACCTGTAGGCGGACTCATCCCCACCTGAGATGAGCCCAATGAGGGTGGTGTCATCCGCAAACTTCAGGAGCTTGACAGACTGGTGACTGGAGGTGCAGCTGTTGGTGTACAGGGAGAAGAGAAGGGGGGGAAAGAACGCAGCCTTGAGGGGAAGCGGTGTTGATTGTCCTGGAGTCAGAGACATGTTTTCCGGAGACAGCTGATCAGCACAGTGCTTCAGGGTGGATGGGGAGACAGAGTCCGGCCCAGCTGCTTTGCGGGGTTTCTGCCTCCTGAAAAGACTGTTGACTTCCCTCTCTGTGATGGAGAGAGGAGGGGAGGGGGAGGAGCTGGCCAGCTCTGAGGAGGGAGGGGAAGATGTGGTGGACTGAGGCTGAAGCTGAGCGGAGGAGTCACGGGGGATGGTGTCCAATTAACTCTCAAAGCGGCAGTAGAACTGGTTCAGTTCATTTGACAGGCGAGAATCGTTTATGGAGTGGGGGACTTTGGGTTTATAGTTTGTGATCTGTCTGAACCCCCTCCAGACAGAAGTGGCATCGTTTGCAGAGAACTGGTTCTTTAGTCTCTCTGCGTACAGTCGTTTAGCTTCTCGCACCTCCCTGCTAAACCTGTACTTTAACGCCCTGCACCTGGCCCTGTCACCACTCCTAAATGCCTCCTCTTTTTCCAACCTCAGCTGTCTGAGCTTAGCTGTGAACCAGGGTTTCTCATTGTTATAACTCACCCTGGTCCATGTTGGAATGCAGCTGTCCTCACAGAAGCTGATGGAGGACGTCAAAGCCTCTGTAAACTCATCCAGTTTGTTGGTAGCCTTCTTGAAAACATCCCAGTCTGTGCAGTCCAAACATGCCTGGAGGTCCTCAACAGCTTCACTAGTCCACTTCTTTGATGTCCTCGCTACAGGTTTACAGAGCTTTAGTTTTTGCCTGTAAGCAGGGATCAGATGGACCATCACATGATCAGAGTGTCCCAGTGCGTGTGACGGCGTGATAGGCACTGCTAACTGTGGTGTAGCAGTGATCCAAAGTGTTCCCCTATCTGGTTGGACACTTTATAAACTGTCTGTATTTGGGGAGTTCTTGGCTGAGATTTCCCCTGTTAAAGTCACCGAGAACAATAACAAGGGAGTCCGGGTTTGTCTGCTCCACACACAGTATCCGGTCGGCCAGCATGCTCTGTGCGTCCTGAACGTTGGTGTGTGGGTTGAGTGTACATAGACTTTTAATAGATCATTAACTGACTGAGATGTTAAATTATTGAATGAAGATGAAATATGAATAAGTGAAGATCTCAGTGTTTTTTTTTTTTTATCAACATACATGCTCTTGTTCCCTATAGCCAACAAGCCGATGGGTCAGTGACTTCATTAACAGACTGATGGCACTCTGTTGAACGCTGAACATTGATGATCAACACAGAGATGTGCTGATTTAAAGTCCCATTCCCTCAGTGAAAGCACTAATTATCTGGAGCGACAAGCCACTACAGCTTCTCTCTGAGCTAAGAGGTCCGGGCACACTCTCTGTCCTCTATCCTTTCCGGTCATGCACATTGGCAGCACAAAATGGATTTTCACCGTGCAGCCAAACAATGGGCATAAACAGTAGTTTTAATTTCATACTATTATTTCAGTCATTTATGGTTGCTTGGACACCTATGTTTATGTTTTGTATGCCAGAGCAGCCCTTATTATAATTATGGTATTGGTCCAAGTACTGTACGTTTTTAGGGTTTTGTGTGGGAAGGTACAGTACTTGCACATCATCACTACTATTAGTAAATATTTTGCCACTCACTGCAATAGTTTACGACATGCCCTCTACTGAAATGTAATAATTTCTGTCCTTGTTGATTTAGTAATGTACCTTGTTAGTCTTCCAGAAAGTTGGTTGTTATGTCTGTCTGAAAGTTAATTTAAAACTGCTGTAATCAGTAGTTCAATAAGTGAGAACCATGACTATTGAATAGTATTTTTGCTTAAAATGCTCATTCTCTTCAAATTAATAATTAATGTCAAAAGCATCACTCATAGTGATAAACCCATACGGACTCGTTGCTCTGCAGTTCCCCTCAGCTCTACAGAGCATTTAGCATCTTTCACCTCATTGGTTTTGGTCTTACAGCCTGCAGCTTTACTGTTTTGGTTTACTCCAATCACTCTAATGAGTGTTGTTCTAGTGGCAGCTGGCAGCTGTTTTCAGCAAAGTAAAACCCCCTGTACACTACCTGCCCAGCACTAAACAGCAGACAGAGTTAGCAACTGGCTGGTGAGCATACAGTAGTTGAGCCTTTAGCAGCTAAAGAATCAGATATTTCCCTAACTGATCTAAAAGGAAGTGATTATTGGATATTGACATTTGTCATAAATTAGCCAGAAACACGACTTCTATTGAATGCTAATGTTGCACTGGGTCTGCAAGATGTGTAGGCAATTATTTGCTAACACATTTGCCATATTATATTTGATGTACTTTAATGTCTGATTTCTCTAAAAATGTGTAACTGCAAACACTATCTAGTTTTTAAAGTTAATATTGTGTCAATGATGCTACAACTAATGATTATTTACATTATCGATTAATTTCCAGATTAATTTCTTGATTAACTTAGTAAATTGTTGTTGTAAGTTGTTCTTTCAAAATGTCAGAAAATAGTGAAATAGTGTATAAATTCCCACAACCCAATGTGACAGTTCAAAACGCCATTGTTATTCAGTTTGCTATCAAATTCTCACATTCAAAAAGCTGGACCCTGCAAATATTTCCTTTTTTAAAGAATTACTAAAATGATTATTCAATTGTAAGACCACTAGATTTTTTTTTTTTTGAGAGAAAAATCTATCACCTCCCCCAACACACAAAAACAAAACAAACTGTCATCTAAAATTAGTGTTTGAATATTAATATTATGAAATACAGAATAACCAAATGATTTAGCAAAAATAAACAATGTGCAAGACATCTTACATTAGAGAACAACTTTTTTTTTTTTCATTCCACGGCATACTGTAAGAGCTGGAATCAACAGCAGACATCAAACTGGGATTTTAATTGAATGACCTCACAAATGCATTACCCCATCCCATTAGTGTGTGTGCTGCCTTAAATATATCTTATATTTATCAAGCAGACAGGATATGACGTCTTTAGGCTACAATGTGTGTTGAAACCCACAGGAAACATTTTGACTTTATCTTAACTTGAAAGCAATACTAATTCTTTCTAACATCGTAGATATATATAAATAAAACGGTTATCTATGCATGTATCGTTCGCACAGACCTGTAAGGAAGAGATAAATGGAAAGATACAGCAAACACTGTCTTTCTGTAATTAGATTATGTTCACTTGATTCGCTGATTAAATTTGGTTCCTTAAGGCATCAGATTTATTGAGCATCTTGTAGCTGAGATGTGTTTATTTTGTGCACAGAACATGCAGTACTGCATACAGCACAATATGGCCAACGTTTGTGGGGACAAAGTTTCCTAATAAGAGAGTTTCTTTTCATTTCCTTGAATCACCGTTTTGCCCTGATGGAAAATATATGTGAGCCTTTTGAAGGTGTATTTTTCATCGAACAATAAGATGAAAGGGCTTTAGACCCAATGGCAGAAATGGACATGTCCAAGTCTGCTGTAAGTTGAAAGGACACAGACGGTTTATAATCTGATTAGACATCATTGCTCCCTCGCAGGGACATGGCCCCAGCACCAGGGACTCATTGTGTAAGTACAACAAATATAGCAGCACATGGACTAGAATACTGTAAGAAAGTGCATGAAGTCCATACTTAATGTTTAAGATTGCAGGAATTATAATTGCTGTCTAGCAGATGTCTTTAGCATATGCATTTATAGATAAGAAAAACAGTTTTTTTCCCCCCTCATACAGGCATCTTGTGGTTGCCTTTTCTTGTTTTAAAAGTAATTCCTAGATAAAACAGGATATAACAATCCTTTCCTGTTGCATTCATAATTTATATTAAACCATCTCTGTTTTTCTAAATAATAAAAAGGGATAATGCATGTAATGAGGTATGTATTTGTCTGGCAGTTAATTCCATGAATATATAAACAGAGGAAAATAATCACTATGTATATTATGAAGAAAGAAGCTTGTAATATTAGTCACCCCTGATCTAACACCTCTATTCTCAGCAGCGCTGAAATTACATTCCTGTTAGACATTATGTGAACCACTGATATAAACTTAAGATCATTAAAACAACAGTCATGGCCATTTTATCGGCAAGTGTTTTAACTCTTAAAAAATTAACCCCAGCACATACCCCAAGGAAAGTACATTTGTAGCATCCAACTGTTATCTTTGAAAAATGTGGCTGAAAATGTAATAAGAGTTGTCTTTCCTGATCTCTGATTAGATCTTCAATATGGTTTTTGGTGGTGGTGCCAATTAGAGCTGTAACTAATGATTATTTATATTATTAATCAATCTGACAATCATGTTTTTGATTAACTGATTAAATAAAAAAATAAAAAATTTAAAATAGTGAAAATATTCCAGACTTCCCATTGCCCAAGGTGACATTTTTTAATAAGTTATCTTGTCCAACTAAAACCAAAACACAGATGTTAAATTTAGGATGACTTATGATCATGAAAAGCAGCAAACGCTCATTAGTGATTAAAAGTGGTTTCAGCTCATTCTAATGCCCAAATTGCAAAATTGGTGGTGGAGAAGCTACGGTGGCTGACACACTGTCGAATCTTGTGCTAAAAAAATATGTGTGGGCCTCATTTTGTCCAAATTGTTTTTGTCTAGTTTTCTTACTTATAATAAACCATTCGACTACTGCTCCTACTAACGATAATTGTTGATTTTCTTGTTCTTTTCATGTTAAATGTAATCATTTGATGCATTGTGAAATATAAAAATATTGATTAGTGCAGCTTTAAACAAACACAATATGAACAGATTGTGGGACAGAAGATGGTAAAAGCTTAAGAAACAACAAAAAAAAAACATGCCTTTTAATCTTCTGGGCTCTACAAGCTCTTTCACAGGCTTGTGTTCGATGTATACTTGATTCTGATATTCTATTCAGAAAAGCTGAATGAAAGAAATGAATGTTGTTTATCAGAACAAAAAAAACTAGAGCTTCATGAAAATGACACAATCCAGTTTCTCATGTCAGAAGTGCTCTTCTGCTCCAATATATTTCACAGGTATGTTCTGAAGATATTCTGAAAAACTGGACAATAATAGTTTCTTCTCACAATGTGTTTTGTGAATTTTTATGATTGATTCAAGTGGAATACAATTCTGAATACCAAACCGTGAAAGCAGCCAGTGATACTGTTACGTGTCAGTCACGGCTGCTGACATGTTTGTCTATAACCAGATGTTCAATTTGTAAACATGAAAAGACATTTTGCTTTTGTCCTTGAATGTGAATGCTATGTATCTGGAGGCCTTGACCCATCCACCATCTCATTACTCTCCACTTTTTATGAAACCCTCTGTGATCCACCCTAGCAAACGCCCTCACTGAGGAGGAAATATATCAGCAGGTCTGCTCTCTCTGCACCAGCGACCATAACACTGCGAAATACACTGGCTCCAAGCCCAAGGGCCAGGAGAGATGTGTTACCCATGATTATATCATTTATTCACCTGACACTGTTCCTGATTTTGTTTTTTGTTAGTCTCTCTCTCTCTCTCTCTCTCTCTCTCTCTCTCTCTCTCTCTCTCTCTCTCTCTCTC
>NC_060153.1:6646941-6674652 GCF_021292245.1 Micropterus dolomieu | reverse complement strand
TCCATTTCCTCTTATACCTCAGACTTCCTGCGCCTTTTCATCACTCTACCATGTTCCTCTCTCTCTCTACCTCTCTCTACCTCTCTCTCTCTCTCTCCCTCTCTCTCTCTCTCTCTCTCTCTCTCTCTCTCTCTCTTTCTCCCCCCCCCCTTGTTCATTTGTGAGAAAATGCTTCATTTGTTTTGCATGATTGAGGAGTCGAGTCGGTACAGCCTTGGGTAATAGAGAGAATCCAGTCACAGCTGGTGTGTCGCTCTCCCATAATGAGCAAACGTGACAAGATGAAAGTGTGTAGCGTCTAACATGTGCCACAACCCTGGGAGGCACTTTTACGAAGGGACAATTTAGAGGTATTCATGTGGCTCTGTAATTGTTTGTGGACATGAATAGAACTTTTTTTTCCTCTTTTCTCTGTCATCTATAATCTGAAACCACAGACAATTTCACAGTTGACGCTGTCTCCCAGAACTCTTACCCCCCCTCCCCTGTGTAAGTCATTTGAGATAGTTATATCATCCACGATAGCTGCCATTCTTTTCAGTGGACCAGAACTGTGTCAGAGGTGTTGCCAAACTGTGTCAGAGGTGTTGCCAAACTGTGTCTGAGGATCCAGGAACTCAACCAGCTTCCATCCACTATTAACAGCTGGGCTTAAAGAAAAGAAAACCTCCTGCAGCCAAGGGCAGAATAACTTAAGCAACGATATGCCCCATTCAGCCATAACATTATGACCACTGAAAGGTGAAGTGAATAACACTGATTATCTCATTACCGTGGCACCTGTCAGTGGGTGGGATATATTAGGCAGCAAGTGGACATTTTGTCCTCAAAGTTGATGCATTAGAAGCAGGAAAAATGGGCATGCCCAAGGATTCGAGCGATTTTGACAAGAACCTAATTGTGATGGCTAGACGATTGGGTCAGAGCTCCAAAACTGCAGCACTTGTGGGGTGTTTCCAGTCTGCAG
Organism: Micropterus dolomieu; assembly: GCF_021292245.1. NCBI lineage: Eukaryota > Metazoa > Chordata > Actinopteri > Centrarchiformes > Centrarchidae > Micropterus > Micropterus dolomieu. Next base: position 6,673,685 of record NC_060153.1, on the reverse strand, counting down.
TGGTCAGTACCTATCAAAAGTAGTCCAAAGGAAGGAAAAGTGCTGAATCAGAGAGGGTCATGGGCTTAACCAAGCCTCATAGTGGCACATGAGGAGCAAAGGCTGACCTGTATGGTTGGATCCAACAGATGAGCTACTGTAGGTCAAATTATAATAATACAATACTTTACGGATATGTGTGTGAAGGTTCTCAGTCATCCAGGTCATAGTTATCCAACGAAGGTTGAGGTCGAGGGCAACTGGACTTGGTTGAAGATACTAGAAGACGTTTCGTCCCTCATCCAAGAGACTTCTTCAGTTTAAGGTAACGTCTTGGTGCCTGATACCACAGAATGAATGAATTTGCTACAGCTCTTATTTGCATCTGTGGCTGGCTTCTTCTCCATGGCAACGACAGATGAGGCTCATGGGTATTGCCAAACAGATGGGAAAACTCGATTTCTCAGAAACAGGTTAAACAAGTTAAAACAATTAAAACTTAAGGTTGCTAACGTTATACGAGAGCCTCCCATGTTTCTGTATTGAGAAACATTGACGATGTCATGAGTTAAGTAACGTAGCAGTTAGGGCTGTACCATATATCTATTGTTTGACGATAGAAAAACATCTATCATTTCCAATTGTGCTCTATTGTTTATTTCGTTGTCACAAATTCCACATTTTACCGCAATATTTTGGTGAGGGAACGTGGTGGAGTTAGTTTGAAGTTGGAATTCGACATCTATTGGATGTCCAACTTCAAACTAACTTCACCACAGTCCATTGTTCCACATGTGCCGGTGTTGCGGGGAAGAAATTTGCATAAAAAATAATGGATGAGCCACACAATACTATCCAGCATGCCCACGGACATACAGCTTACTTTATAGTTCGTCAAGACATGCTGTTGTTGTGATGCAAGCTGTAGCAGTAGGAGAGCTGTAAGTGTCGCTGTCTGGAGCTGCTGTGCTGCTTGGGGACCATCTCGTCCTCTTATAAATTTTTTGTTAATTTTTTGAAAATAGTTAATTGATCATTTAGTAGTTTTTTAACTTCTAGTTTTTTACTTGCTTAAATTGTGTGCATAACTCTGTTTATGTAATGTTTTTTATATTGTTTTTGCTATTGTCCATGTGACATGTATGATAACACCGGTTTTATGTATAGGTTGTCTTAAGAACCATTTGAATTGGTATTTCTGAGTGTGTGAAAATATGTCTAAAACCAGCACCTCCTTCCACTTAGCAGCTGTAGCACTGCCTGCATGGCAATGCAATGATGACAAGACTGTGGCCAACTGTTGTTACCAAAGAAATGGTAACGGCATGCAGCCCTCCCCCTAAAACCAAAGTTCATCTTGACAAATCCTGTCGGAGTGTCGGGAGATTGAAATAATCAATGACGTTATGCTGCTGTACCTCATGCGTAAATGTGCACAACGTCTTTCTTAATGGGGAGACGATTCATCCTATTTCACCCACCCCCCGCTATTAATCAGAAGGTTAATTTTTATGACAAAGACCCACCTGATCTGCGGATATAACTCTGCACATCGCTAGAATCAACTTATGCAGCACAGCTTACAGTCTGAATAATGTGCCCATTAAATAATGAAAGTAACTCAAAAGTAACGCAAAAGTAGTGTAAAGCATTACTATTCAGAGACAGTAATATTGTAATACAACTAATTACTGTCAATTGACAGTAACTATTAGTCTATAATGTATTACATTTTGGAAGTAACTTGCTGCTTTATGTAGATATAAAGATGATACGAGAAAAGGTACCAGGTACAACCTTTCCCCATTGGAAAACCAAAAAAGGCGAGTAGAGTCGAGGCGAGTTGAGCTGGTACCATGCCATGGAAAAGGGCCAGGTGATTATACTGTACTTAAAACCCCAGCATCCATTTATTGTAAGATATATGTTTACATCACCTGTGAAAGCTGCAGTTTTACAAATTTGAAATTGTCAACCACACTTAATATTCCAGTCTCCTAGCCTGTGCTACACCGGGTTTCAGTCCTTCCGTGGTGGACTGTGGCTAAAGCAAATCTGCTTTAACTCTGACAACATGTTATAAAATGCATAGGAATCCATAATGTCCACTGCATGCCTGCAAATTGTGTAAACTCAGCTCTGACAGCAGACTGAGGTCTGGTGAGGAGAAAGAACAAAAACTTCCAAATCCCTCCAGCAGTTCTTCAACTATCTCCTCTCTTCAGGCACCCAATATGTCAGTGGAATGGTGGAAGTAAATTGCTACAGGTGGATAGGGTGATGCAGACAACAGTGTCAAGAGCTGTGGGCATTATAGATATGCCGCCCGTATGACTTACATGGAGAAATAAGGTTGAAAATCCACAAACTGCGCATTTAAGCCTACGATCTGTGTACTTCCACTCAGAATTAATCTCACCAATTTCTCTGTTTAACATTTTCTTTGACACTTACATTAACAGTTTTCCAAGTCATTTGCAATTTCATATTTTTTAAGGAATCCACAGGTTGAGATCAAAGTCCCTCTTTAACTCTTTAGTATATTCCCAACACATATTCCCATATGTAGCTTTCTGTCATAGCTGCTGCAGTATTAGCACATGGTGAAAAGGCCAACACAGAAAAAGTTGTTCAGTTTAATTTCTGAATGTGCTAGTTAAAATTTTATAAGTACTTATAAGTACAGACTTCCCACCATCTCTCTCCCCCACTAACCATGTATTCCTCCTCCGGTGAAATATCTGAGTCAGAAGCACATAGAAAATGTATTTTTATTCAATTAATGCTGCATGTCTTGAGCTCCATTTCTACACAGTCGCCACACTGCTGTCAAGTGACTGTTGCTCAAAATAGCACTCAGGCTATTTCCCCAACTGTCAACCATCAGCTCAACAGTTCTAACAATGAAATTATTTCAAACTCTGAAGTTTAAAGGCAAATGGGATTAACCAAGAAGTCACACACTCATCTGAAATGACATTTTTTTGAGTGCCATTGCTGAAGTTTATTCATTTTGTGTTGGTGCATGCTTTGACTCAGAACATCTATCTGAAATGTTTTCCCAGTTTTCTCTGCTGTGCATCTCAAAACATCATTCCTCCTCATGTACTCAGTGTTGCTTTCCTAGAAAGACTTTACAATGTTTCTTGTTGGAACACACTCTATAGGGTGGCTGCCACATGTTCAGAAATGACTGATCTTTACCTCCAAGCACAGAGCTGATGCAATGATTTACCCTGCAATTTAAATTTCAGAGAGGGAAGTGACACATCAGAGTGTACCCCCTGCAGATAGAGCCCGGGGTCTATTTGTAATTTTAATCCCACTTAGCTCCTTGGCTATGCAGTTTCCAAAAAAGTGTCATTATTTAGATTTAGCCAAAAAAGATATAATTCCCTTTTTTTTCTTATGACATTTGAAGCATATAAGCAATTAGTGAGGGTCACTCTTAAGGTGTTGTTTTGTGGTGTAGGTGTAGAATTTTGTATTACGTTTCCCTTAATCTTTCTCAAGTAAAGGGTGTGTTAATGCAGTGAACATCTCGCATTTACATTAAATGTTGTACAATCTGGTTGAACAACTGTAATATCGAAGTGAGTAGAAGTTGAATATTAGGGGGAGAGAGAGCGTGCATTGATAAAGTGACGAATTTCTGAACACCCAAAGAAGTGTTCCTTAAGTGGATCAAACTGTTGCTGAAGGTGCAGCAAAGACAAGATTACCTTCCTGAAATAGATATCCAATAGCCTTAATGCTCCTAGCTTTCCACATGTTAAAGAATGATGTCCTACTCCCTGGGATGAAGTTGCCATTCCCAGAGACAGATGTCGGCAAATACACCAAATACTTTCTTAAAAGAATTGTAAACCACAGGATTGGCCTTAACTTCTTTAGTGATGTTTATTGCAGTTAAGCAGGCCGCATAGGGAGAGAGCTGAGCAAGCTCAACAATCTATACAGTAAGCTGAGCTAAGATTTATATGTAGCGTACTCCAGATTAAACGAGCATGGCAAGCCCAAAAACTACATTGGGCAGGCAGAGACCACACGTGCCAGTTGGCATTTGACAGTATTGATGTTTGTGTCCTTCTGTTCAGCTGAGGCTCCTTCTCTATAAATCACTTGAAAGAAAATCTCCTTGCTCAGCTGTCACTGTCATGCAGTACATGAGTGTTTGTGTTCAATCATCACTTCTAGTACATGACCAAAACCTCAAGTACTTTACTGAATCCTCTCAAGGGCAGGAATATTATATACACTACCTGCTTCAAATTGTAGCTAATCGGTAACCTTGATAACTATACTGTCACCAGCCTTGGTTTGGTTGGTAGTTGAACATTTTGTTGCTAGAAGCAACCACTACTGGCATGATTCCATGGCAGTAACAATTTAACTGACATTGTTACATCCACCATTTTGTCAGATTGGTGGGCAAGCAAATATTGTTATCTGGCATGAGGTATAGCTAATCTACAGAGAGCCGAAGTCTTTGCCTTATCCCCTGACTAGCTTCTGTTCCAATAGCTTTTGTAACTCAATACAATCTCTGTCTAAGGGGTTTATTTAATCTGTCTTTCTACTATATTATATTTTCTAAGTCTAATATGAATCCATTTGCACTTGCTATTAAAAGTTAAACCTTTGCAATTTGAACAAAGTTAAACATACCCTTTTTACACAAAAATGATCATGTATGCAGGTTTTTTAAGCGTGAGTTAACTCATTAAAACATATAAACACATTGCCACTAGACAAGTTTGCCTTTTCTATTTTTTTCAACATCCTGACTGTAATACAGGGTTAGTAAACATTAGAAAGCAATGGCTGAAGGATTAATCGTCAAATCAAAATTGCGATTTAAAAGAACGCGATTGGCTAATCGTGAAGATGGCGATTAAAATGTAGGTTAATTATACAGCACATCTGACCCTTTTTTAACGCGATGCGCCTCCTGTTATGGTCCTACTCACCAATCAGTGGGCACAGGGCGTGTACATTTTACAACAACAAATGAAACTATAGGAAAACGTGGGATAATGGCGCCAGCCGACCTGACACAGGCAGCGGCTGTGCTGCGGGTTTGTCCAGCGTCAATTCACACTGAAGTGTTTCAGTAGCTGAGCGTTTAGCCTGCCCTACATTGTTGAAGTGTTGTTTTGTCATTTTGTGTGCTTTGGGAGATAACGGCTCTCTGTGAGCCTGTTCCGTTCCGCTCTCCGCAGGCTAACAATACATATCCAGATGGAGCATTTCAGAATAAGAACATTTTGCCTGCCTGATTTTGCTGACTTGTTCAGATTTTGTTCATTTGTCCTTGATTTTTGTGCTTCTATCATAAGTTACTGTGCATACTCTCGATCGTATATCGACAATAAACACAGAGTATTTTATTTTGAAATTCGACTGGATTCTCTATGCCATTCTGTGTCTGACTTCCTGACCGGTTCATCTGCTCTGTGCTGCTTCACGCTGCTTCCATCAAAAATAGACTGGCAGTGAATATTGAACTTAAACTAAACTTAAAAAAATGAATAAATCACCGTACGGTGTGTGTGCTCTGAAAGATGTCACAGCACGGATACAAAGTCACCTCCTGACAGACTTGTTAGCCTAGCATGCTAATACTCCATAAACGTTAATAGAGAGCCTGAAGCTGATGATACACAAAGCAACTTTTAGAGCAGTCGTGCAGGGCAACGTTGCCGTCAATGATGATGAGTAAAGATTACTACCGTAATCCCCTTCCCCCACCACTCCGCCACCTGCCCCGCACCACCCCTATCCGTTCAAAACATAGTCGGACTTTCCACTAGCAAGATTGCCCAGCAACATTGCTCAAAAAGTCCCTCCCCTTCCGGTGGACCACCATGGGACCTTACATTGGAAAAAAAAAATGTGTACGGTAGTCAATGGCAAGAGACAACAAATTTTTTGATCCCGTTTGAATTGTGCTTTGAATTACACACATGATGATGGTCAATTTTAAAATGTACATTTAAAACATAAAAGAAAGACAAGGTGATAAGACTCTGGGATAAAATGGGAACAGTTCCCCAAAAGTATAGTATCTCTGAACTCTCTAACTAAATCACACAAGTAGGTTATTCTATATGATCTCCTTTTGATAACTAATGTAAAATTGTTTCACTTTCATTCACTGAGCCCTGAAACAGTTAGGAGCCCCCATGGGGAGGCCCCCTCACACTTTGAAAACCTCCGTTCTACATGATTCGGTCTTCTCTGTTCTGCTGTTGTTAAAGACATGTCTGAATTTGCTGTGGCCACTCGACTAACCCGTGGACTCCTCACTTTTGTCGAGCTGTGACATTTTACCCTGCAATGGTCTAGGACTCATGGGAAAGGGTGTTTGATAAAGGCGGTTAAAAACAGAAATATCAAATAAACATCAATAATTGATTATATCATTCTTGACATGGAGTGAACCCTGTGACATACTGTTGATTAAGGTTGATTAAGATCTGTTCCATGGCTGAATTGTTATTAGCATTATAACAAATGTAAATGGTATTTGATTAAGTTTCTTTTTACTTCTGGAACAGAACCTGGAAGTTCAGATTTTGTCTCTCTATACTTTGTCAATACATTTTCTTTGGGACTCTACAAAGTAAATTTTTTTTAAATTGCAGTCCTACTTTGGTCTAACTATTGTTTCTGTCATCTTTGATTTATAAACCCTTTCATTGAATTTATTGGCCAGTAGTGTGTCACAAAACTTCAAACGCCAAATCCTGCCTATAAACTTTGTTGGAATTGTGTTGAACATTTAGCTAGCTGCAATGCTATGCGCCTAAAGAAGAGTGAGGGTAGAACAGTTTCGTTTGAATGAAAGCACTATATCGGTGATTATATTCAAAGAAAAGTTGTTATGCAAACTGATCAGAATTTCCAGTCATAATTTCAACATACGTGGAAATATATATGTCTTTTGTTTCTTTAATTCTAAGGAATGCAAAACAATCTCTAAATGTATAAATAGATCTTTACAAATAGATATTGTTGGCGTGTTACTTCCAAACTTTGCCCACATTATGAGAAAAATAATGAATATTTTAGTGAGTAAGAGATGGTAAGCTATTCAGAAAGGATGCAAGAGTGCATTTGCTTTTATTACCATGGAAACCACAATACTGTGTAGCAGGCAGCACTTCCTTTCATGGGCCTGGACGGGTACTCATGTTAAGGTCAGAAATAGTGTAACAATCCTTCTGACGTCAATGTGACTCACTTTAGGTGAGAGAAAGGGGGGAAAAAATGGGGCTATTTCAAATTGAAATATCCATTCTGTGTAGCTTTTGCAGATTGGTAATAATAGAAACAAACCTAAAGATGTTGTGGAGGTGTGTTAATACTGTACAGAAAGTCTGAATTAAATTGTAACTGTGCTGACACATTCACAAATTGGCACTGACCAGTTGTTCTTGTGGTTGAAATTGACCATTGTAAAATATTTTTCTACTTACACTTTTTGTTTGAAGGTTTTGAAGTTAAGCGCATATCTTAAATATTGACTAAGCACTACTGTCAGATGTCTACAGTAGGTAGAGTAGGTGCATTTACAGTAATACTTTATTGATAAAAATAGAGTTGAGACTTTTAACTGCTGTAGACCAGAGGTAGACACATAGCGGCCTGTGGACCAAATCTGTCCGTCGACCAGAAATATTTGGACCCTGACAAAAGTTGTTTTGACAGGACCTTACTGACTGCGTGAATTATGGCTTCTGTCGAGGCACAAGTAATGTTATGATGTTAATAAGGGCTTTGGGTTGGATGGATGGGTCAGTTCAGTGTTTGACTTTGACAGGGGTCCGCTCTTTCTTTAGCATTTCCTACGGTCACCAATGGTTTATTTTAAAACCGTTATCTTGCCTAAACTTTAATTAAGGACAGTAGTCCTTCTATTTACCATAACAAAGTTGTTTTTGGGTGATATGATAAAAAATCTTGTGTGACCGTACCGTGATATTGTGATTTGTACATTTTCTAGAAAGTCAATTTAGAAACTGTAAATGGATAAAATAAACATTTAAATACTGCTTTTCATTACTTCAGTTAAATACCTGACAAAAACAAGATCTTTCATTACATTGATGCAAAAATCATAAAATTTCAATATTGCTATACAATCAGTGTACGAATTGATGTAAAAATTGCCCACAACAGGGGGGCTCTGGGCATGTAAGTTTCACCTGTCTGGCTGGGAAGGAGCAGGAGCTAGTGTAGGAGGAAAAGCAGTGGCAACTTGATATAGTTGGGCTTATCACTACACACAGCACCAGCACTGGAACAAAACTCCCGTCTCCTTTTTACAAATTGATCTGCTCCAGGGTTAGAAGGGGCAAAACAGGTATGAGGATACTGTGTTTGAGTTTTCCCTAGAGAACTGGAGCGTACTCCCCATGTTACTGTGTGTTGTAGAGAGGAAGGCTCTGACTACATACAGCATCAACTAGCAGTTTGCAGTATGCTGATGGATCCTGGATAATGTCGCGCTGTCTTGGTCGACATTTCTCGTATAAAGGTCAGGGATACTGCCAGTGGATTGGCAGACAGGTGTGGTGGTACCTATTTTTAAAAAGGGAGACTGAATTAGGGCTCAGTAAACAGTAAAAAATGGCTATTAGAATTTCTCAAATCTCAAGGTGATGTTTTCAAATTGCTTGTTTTCAGTCAAAACGATAATTTAAAACAATAAGAATAATCTAAAACTGAGACAAACAAATCCAACTGAGAAACTGGTTTTAAGGGATGGTTTAGCATTGATTACCAAAATAGTTGCCAACAACTTTAACTTATCCAGTGATATGCATAGATCATGGCACTCCAAACACTCCATACACCTGACAATTACAGCATTGTACATGATTGCATCAGCATATATGTGCCTTTCTGTAGTAGGGGTGGGTGATATTGCAAAAATATCACATCATGATTTGTTTCAGGAAGGATCACGATTCACGATCTTATCACAATTCATTTTCCTGTTGGTTTTTAAGACTATTTTGCAAGTTATTTGTTTAAAAGAGAAAAATAACACTACTTTATTAATCATATACAATACAGCCTAATGATTTATTTAAACAACAAACAACTGATTCATTTTGTTCTTAGAATTTTTTAATATACATTTTGTTCATTTAATTTTCCCATGAAAGAACTTTAATGTTCATTTTATGACGCCCAACAGTTGCAGTGTTTTTCCTTTGCAGACAACGTAGGACGCAGGCAGCTGACTTGCGATGTTGACAGAGCAGCTGTCAACTGCGTGTGTAGCCACAGACCTAAAACTGATTGTGCGCTGTAGCGTAATATTAACGATCTCTCAGAAAAGGCAGATCGTTCACAATCAAATATCGTAATATCGCCCACCACTATTCTGTAGGTATGTCTTAGCAAGACACTTAAGTGACTCAAACTCTTATCTTACTTTGAGACTAGTTAAGCAAACCATTCTTCATTCACTGTAAAGACTCAAATCGGCTATATATTTCATCCTTTTTGAAATTTATGGCACACTCCGATGCACAGACAGTTGAGTTTTGAGTGATATGAGGGGCCAAATCAATGAAAGATTTACAGCCCAAGAGCTGCTGACCTCTTCTTCTATTTGCTCCAAAAACCAACTGGTCCTCAAACTGTGGAACTTCTGCTTTTGGTAGACTTCAGTAGCCAGCATTTCACAATAAGAATTTCTATAATGAAAATACCTCACCATAAATCAGCAGATTTTTCCACCAAAGGAAAATTGAGATTTAGAATATGGATAATAAAATAGCTATACAATATGATGGAATGGGCTGGAAAGTGATGGACAAAGCTGTTTTCCTTAAATTTATTTTGGTTCAAGTGAGTTCAGTTGTAAAATGTTACTTTACTCAAATCCTTTGAGTCATGAAAGAAAGTAAAGGAGTGTGTTCATCCGTGTAAGAAGATGGGATCTTATCTATTGTAGCTTCCTGACTGTTGCTCAGATTGCAGCACTCCTGGCAGTGCCCCCAGATAAGTGCTTCCACAGAGCATGTGCTCTCCCAGACATAAACCTGCTGCAACATTAGCGCCACTGTCTGCATGACCGTGATGGTTGAGGGTGGTGGATATGAAGGCGATAAAAGGCAGGTAGATGAGGTGCGTTAACAATAAGGGTGGGCCAACTTTGTCAGTGAAGTGGTACTTTTTGTCAGTGATTTCCCTTGCCTGTTCTTGTTTGGTATATTGGTGACTTGCTGTGGACTTGAATTTGGAGAAGAGCTGCTGCAGTTTGGAGGGCTGGAGCCAGGATTATAAAAATGCTGTTTAAAATAAACAAATCACTACATTTCCTATTTATTAATTTAACGGTCAAACTATATTTTCTTTTATCGCCCTACATTGTGGTTTAATTGTGTTAGAATGCCCTTTTCACAAGGAACAAGGACTATTAGTTTTTAGCCCCGATCTCTTACATTGAGGATTTCTTCACAGCCAGTATGGACAGGATAAACTACAGCAACCAACAACTCTTTAAATGTACATTTTGACATGTGAGTGTTGTATTAAGACACTGTATTAAAATGATCTGAACCTTTCCTTTAAGGGGAATATTTGGGAAGAGGCCAAGTTGTTTTTGCACGTTAATATCTGTCAAAAAATGCCTGTTCTAGAGCTACAATAAACAGACGTTCAAATTAAAAGGTTGAGTTACCATAAAAGACAGTGAGGGCCATTTTAAGAATATTCAACATTCAATTCAACTAATGTTGCAGTCTAAATTAATTAAGCTCAAGTTAATAATCTAGCCAAACACAGAGATCAGTTGGACCTGATCCTGGACCATTAACTATAATGAGTCCATTGTGCACCTATCATGAAACACGCTAAATCAGCAGAGTCAGCACCTGTTCTGTTTGTTTGGCATTGACCGACATCAACTCTGTATAGGCTGGACTCCAAAGCTGCGTCGCCATTTCTTTGTTAACAAACCTGACAGTGATTGGCAGGCGGATCCAATTACAGCCGCAACTGGCTGACACCAGCACAGGTCATCAAATTCCCATTTGGACTTCCAGTTGTCAAATAGTCCCGCTGATCCACAAGCAGAGGTATCTACTGAAAGCTGATGAGGAACTGTTACTGTCCCAGTCACGGGAAACAAGTCTGGATGGGTTCAATTAATGATGCATCATGGGAGATTGAAATGATTAGTTGTGGTATGGAGGAAAGCCCTGCGGTTTTGTTATGCCATGCAGGGGTGTGTGTGTGTGTGTGTGTGTGTGTGTGTGTGTTAAAGAGAGAAAGAGAAGGCTGATTATGAGTCTCATTTTTACATATTTAAATCAGATATTTGAAGCATGCAAGTATGCATTAACTGTTAAACTGGCATTTGAGCCAAACGCCATGTGCCAGCGTGCGGATGTGATGATGCGTAGCTTGTAAAAACAACCAAAAAAAAAAACCCAACAAGGTATGGAAAAATTTTACACAGATCTTATTTCTTTTAATTTCTTGGCAACCTCGTTAACTGAGTTGATGGCGTCACTTGGCCTCTGCATCTACGCGGCCGCTGGAGGGTTGAAACGCAGGAGGTGCAGTGGGCGCACTCTGCTCCTGCTCAGCTGCAACACCACTGACCATCACTGGAACACGCAGTGCCTAAAAACAATAGAAATGTTCTCATTTGTTTGTGTAAATAAAATTAAACAACTTGAATGTATTTGGTTTTGTCTCTTTTCAAACCTGGGTCATCTGCTGCCTGTTGCATATCTGTGTCCCCCTCCACTTCCATCCACTGCTCAATCTTTGATGTGACTCTCCTTTGAAGTTATAAATGCCTCAGTTCAGAAAATACAAAAACCTTAAATTGAGGTTAGTAAACCAGTTTGATATATTTCACATAAACACAATTTGGAAAGTCTTCCATTCTAAGGTTTAATCTATATAAAAGATAGAAACTGCAAATTAATAACTCACTAATTTGGCACTAGTATGAGTTTCCAACTGTGATTGATATCAGTAAATATGGCTGCTGTGCCAGTAAACTGCAGCAGCAGTTCATTAGTGAGTTGAAAGCCATTTGTAACAAGTCTACTTATTCCAAGTGAATATCAGTAATTTCAAATCTGTTGTGCATGTACAAATATTTTACTGCAGCAAAGACTGTAGTTATATTTATCGAGTTTCATTTACCAAATGTAAGCATCTAATCTCTTTTATCTGTGTCTTAGCAGCCCAAACAACCAAAACATGTCAATCAAGGTGATTTAAGTATAGTGCTTTAGGAAGCAATTGGCGGCCCATTTTTTGAGTTTGTCATAAGCCCTGCAGCTGTATTTTCCACTAGACAGGAGAATAAACTGACTGAGGTCAAAGTAGAGTTTACTGTAGCCCACAAGATGAGATGAAGGCATGGATAACCTCTCAAAGCCTGTAAAGGACAGACCAGAGTTTATTCAGAGATGTTCATCAGCTGCAGGAGAGAGCACTGAACCTTCTTGACCTGATCAGTGAAACAGTGGTTAGAGTGATGTGTGATCTCCATGCTTGTAAGAGATGGTGTAACATAGGCCGACGGGCTGCCAAGATGGTCTTGTGGTGTGCTGCTAGAATTTGGTGAATCACACAGAACAAACTCAGATCCTGTGTCTCTTGTTTATTCAGAATTATTCAGGCGAATTAGTTGTACTAGTACACCATCCAGTGCTTATTTATTGTGGGCATTTGGGAGCTGCTGTGAGGAGTGATATCTGGTAACAAGTGCTGGCAACATTTGCGACTACAAAACAGCAGTTTAATGTGTGAGCTGAGATGATGAGGCTTCAACTAGGCACAACCATATTTTGACATTTTCTGTTATAATAGTTTTGGAAATATATCCAGACATATATAGCAGTTATAGCGCTTTCAGATTTGCACATCATTAACAGCCAATTTCTGAAAAAATCATCGCCTCCAATGTGGTGATTGTTTGTTTCTTGAAGTGTTGTTGTGAATCCAAACTGTACATTTTTGTTGTCAGAAGCCTTTGATGTGTCCCTAAACTCAATGAGGAACTATATGACTATCATCACCACCAGAAAACGTTGATGAAATCATCAGCTGAGGAGGCCCCGATTACGGTTGAAGGTTTTCCTGTGATTTCAAAATTAAGTTCAAGACCTTTATTTGTCCCCGAGGGGCAATTAGTTTTGCTGCAGTAGCAAAGAAGTTGACACACAGTACATAACAACAAAGACTAGAACATCGATTAAAAATACAGGGTCAGACCACTGAGTAAATGAATACCACAACATTAAAAGTTTAAGTTCAAGCGAGCCTTATGTGCAGACGTTACGAGTTAAGCAGAGAGATGGCAGAAGGTACGAAGGAGAATTTATATCGATTTGTTTTGGCTGGTGGTTGACTGAAGTGGGAACCAGAAGGCAGCATCTTAAATTCTGCATGCAGGGGGTGAGAACTATCAGACATGATGGATTCTGCCTTTTTAAGCACATGTCTATTGTACAGTTCAGTTAGTTTTATCTGCTGAATCCCAATGATTTTGCTGCTAACTTTATTTACCATTGCTAATGTGTTTTTCCGTTTTAAACTAAGAGAAGCGTACCAGCAAATACATGGAAAAAGTAAAGACGGACTCAGTAAAAGATTTATAAAACAATGTCATCAGGGATCTGTCCACTTGAAACTTAGCTAGCTTTCTCAGACAGAAAAGACGTTGCTGACTTTTCTTACTCAGCATATTTGTGTTTAGTTCAAAGGTCAACTTGTTATCAATGATGATTCCCAGATACTTATACAACTCAACAATTTGTGAAGTAATAGTGAAGTAACAATTCAAAATTATTACTTTACTGTAATATGTCACCCTTTTACCAGAACTCCCAGGATTAATTATCATAAATTAAGTTTGATTTTAAAAACAGAACTACAGAATCAATCATAAGATGACGTTTATCCAAATGTCTGATGTCATTCTTTTATAGTTGTTAGACTGTGTGTGTGTGTGTGTGTGTGTATTTTTAGTGGAACAACAATTCATCTCAATTGAGGTGGGGGGAAAAAAACATGCTGCAATGCAATATGCCCTGATGGTCTTATTCTGGAGATCTGATTTCAGCCACCATTTTGCATTTGCATTGTTCACACAGTCTGCAAAATATTTTGCCACAGAGCTGAAATGTAAACTTTAGGAAACAATTTAGAATGTAAATGTCTTTAGGGAAAACATACTAAAGGGATACTGAAGAAACTTTGATCCATTTTCATTACTGTATGCTTTACTTTACAAGCTTTACCTTAAGGCTTGGAGAAAGTGTTTTTGTGTCGGTACCTTTCAGTTCATTGGAAACCGGAGCAGATTTGGGCAAAATTTCTTAGGAAATAAACACCTCTCAATGTCTGGTATGCAACCATACTCGCGATTTGAACCTAAAATAATCAGCCATTTTTTCCCCTGCTGTATCATTGGACATACAGCAACACTAACAGCATGGTGTGCTATAAATTTTTAGAAATCTGGTCTTTTTTTGAAAACTACCTGACTGTAAATTAAACTAATAGATAAAGAGAAGAGTGATGGAAAGGAAAGCAGAGCAGTATGATGTGTGACCTGTGTCATCAAGAGACTGTTCTCCCAAGAAGAACAACAACATCAGGCGTTTCAGCAAGAAACCTTTAACACCTCATTGGACAGCAAGCAAAAATAGAGAAAACACAACACTGGTACTTGCAGAAAAGCTGCAAGTACCAGAGAAGACTATGGAAACGGAGACACGCTTGCTTAGAAAATCAGCTAAATGTATGACAACAAGTGTGTCCCAGCTGTGTCCGGATGCACATGTGCTGTCAACTTGGTGAAGATCTTAATTTGCACTTGTTTTCTTAAGTTGCAGTGCGTTGAACACCCAAGGCCATCATAAGGCACGGACAGTCCATGCTCTTTCAGAATGACAAGTAGCTCCCATGATCTGATGCTTTTGGCTCCTTTTCATACTGTATTATTCTCAGGCCTTTCGAAATACCAATAAACCAATAACATGCAAAGTCATGCATTGAGGCTGTTCTTTAGTCAAGGTAGCTTTGAAGACATAACAAATTTGGCAAAAAAGTAGCATTTCTTTCATGTGTACATTACTGAGGGCACACTAATATAAGAAATGGAGCTTGACTCAGCCAGCACTTTAATTTTATTTAGATGACATTGGGTGCTGGCTCAAAGTAGAGGCAAATTTGGTGGTGTTTCAATAATATTTGCGTTTTGGGACTGTGGGCCTACAAGAAAAGACAAAAGTTCAGCTCACACAGCAAACACAGCTCCCCGGTGCTGATGGATGACTGCAATAAATAAGCTCATTTGAAATAATTACTATGCTCCCTCTTGTTTCCTCAAACACCTCATTGGACAGATAAATTGGTTGTTTGATTGTCCTGTTTACCATAGCTGCTTATTCTCTGCCAATTATGATGGCTATTTCTTTTCTTTTAACGTTACAGTGCCTGCTGAGAACTCCGACAACATGTACACAACTCTGTCCAGGTTATACTGGAGTAGTAAAATGAAATTGACAGATTACGATTTGTGACATTCATAGTTAAGCTGGGAAAGGAAACTACCAACTCTGTTTGGTGAGCAATGTGTTTACATATTGATTATTTTGCCCAAGGGTTTATTTTTTTCCTTTTTTGAAATAGCCAAGCCGGGGGGGATAGAGGCATTGGCTGTAGAGAAAGCAAAATACAACAATAGCATTTTATTATGAATCTGATATCTATGTCAGTTTACAACAGACCTGTCAGAGGAAGACAGATTGTCCTGGTTTCATGTTGATGTAAACAGTGACCTTGTGGTTATTGTTGTAACAATTTTTTTTTTTCTTGTCCGCTCCTGTTTGGCAATTTCACAGCTCACCATAACATTGCTTGTGATAAAATAAGTGGGAGAGCTCACTTAAGGCGATTCTTAGTACATAATGAGAGGTGCAGTTGTGGAGATGTGTACCTCTTCCTTCGCCTACTCTCGCCGCATCTTAATACAGCCATCTATGCTGCTGTCATGGCTGCAGGTGGTCGAGGCACCCCCATAAAGATCATATTATCTTTTTTCATTCGTTTTGTGCTTTACTTCCATATAACTTCTTCAACATTTGCATGCAGATTCAAAATGCAACAAGAATGTATTTAGGGCAATAATGCCAGTAAGGCTGAGGATTTGGGCTACTAGCTGACAACAATGGTTTTTTATACACATGTGTCTTCTACAACTGTCTGCCTGCAGTTATTAATTTTTGGTTGATGAAATCCATGAAGACGACAGGAACAGATGAATGTAGGATTGGTATTTTTATGTGCAATATAATATAGAAAGTTTCATCCAATGTACATAACTAGTTTTACTCAATCAGCACAAAATTAGACACAGATACTGCTTGTGGTTAGCAAACCGGTTGGCAATAACTTACCTCTCACACAGTGCACTGCCTCTTTCAGGGTAGACAAATCTGATACATGGATTGTGACATTCTGGTGACCCTTTGAAATTTTACATGGCTCCATGAAATGCTTTAAAGTTCTCTTTCCAAATTCTTGGACTACATCACAGAACTTCTTTCGAATGACCTGCTCCCGGCAATCCTCACTGTGTATCCTCATACCTGACTGCTGGTTTGTCAGTTGCGCCCCACCTGCATGTCTTTCCCCTTCTTACCAAACACATTTCCCAAAACGAGTGTATTTTAATTGAATCACAAACATGATTAACACAATAATTGCAGAAATCTTTACTTTCCAAAACTTTCAGTCAATGGATACTTTAATGTACACCATTATGAAGAGAATCCCTTACTTTGATTTTAGCAGATTTTAGTAATTTAGTTTTTATTTATTGGCTACAAAAATGCTTTTGTCCTACTGCTATGAAATTGTGGCATAATAATTTGCTGTGAAAATTAGCAAATTTTGTTTAAATGAGACTTTAATCAAGCATAATTACATGTCAAGAATCATGTATGCAATTATTTTGGTAACATTTTACAGCAGAGCGGCAAAAACATAGTTTGATCACAGAATGGAATTTTTTGCAACAAAACAAGTAGGTCTCATCTAAACTGTGTACTGCAAAACGTTGCCATTGATAGGCTGAAATTCACTTTTGAGTGTCACAAATTGCAGTTAACTGACAAAATATAGAAACTGTATTAAAATCCCTATCAAAATTCTAACATAATATGAGGTAATTGTGTGCATTGGCTTCCAAAATAACACTATTGACGTACATTATTATGTATTAAGGATGTAGTACCAAGGTTTTCCTTTGCTCCAGAAATGAGAGTTAAATTTAAAGCCCCAACCTCTCGTTAATTTTTTTCCTCTTTAATCTTCCCCTACTATGTTTGCTACTGCTGTGATAATGTCTATGAAGATTCTCAGTCATACAGGTCATAGTTATCCAACGAAGGTTAAAATGAAGGGCAACTGGACTTGGTTGAAGATACTGGAAGACGTTTCGTCCCTTATCCAAAGGACTTCTTCAGTTCTGAGTGACTGGCAGGGAAACTCAGCTATTTAACCTCAGTGGGGTCGTTATCCCGGGTCATCGATACCGCTGGTTCGTTAGTGTTCCTTGTTGCTGTGATGACAGTCGTTACAGTCGTTGAGACTACCTGTGGCCAAGACTGAACAACCATCGTTGGTATCTTCACCTGAGGCCATGTGATAATGAAATTTCCAGAAACTATTGGCAACACCCAGAGTCATAAACGTTCATCCCATAAAGTCAGTATCCACTTTGTCAGCTTCTACAGGCCCTCAGGGGCATCAATGAAAAGGTTCAATGTACTGTATGTTACTGTAAAAGGTATCACTTCCTGCAACAAAACTTGGAGAATACTAAGTTTTGAATCTAAAAGTCAGACTTGAACTTTTGGTCAATTTAGTAGCATAGCGGCAAAGGGACACAAAAGGTTATGAAACTTCCATCTTTATTCTTAACTTCACTACAGAGCTCCATTCACTATCGAAGCCATTAATTTTTCTATCTGTGCATCGACCTACGAAGCCATTCTGTTTGGTTGAAGGCTGCATTGCCTCTTGATGCGCAAATCTTTTAAGGCAAGTGATAACAGTAATTGAAATTGAGGGCTGTTGC
Source organism: Micropterus dolomieu (assembly GCF_021292245.1). Taxonomy (NCBI): domain Eukaryota; kingdom Metazoa; phylum Chordata; class Actinopteri; order Centrarchiformes; family Centrarchidae; genus Micropterus; species Micropterus dolomieu. Next base: position 6,655,570 of record NC_060153.1, on the reverse strand, counting down.
CCAGCACTCCTGCTATAATTGACTCTCTACACCTCACAGCAAAACACGGCTCACACAATTTCGCAGCAGACGTCTCGATCGCAATTTCAAATCCATCTCATTTCAGTCAGACATCAAACCAGTTGAGTGTATTTTGTTTGTACTTACAGCATACAAAATCCTGTCCAAAGCTGCCTTTAGTGGGGAAAGAGAGACACCCTAACACATGAAAGGTGTTATTCAGTATGCATTAAAATGAACATTAAGTAGGTCAAACAAACAACTCAAAAAAATCATTAAAAAGGATATTGAAAAGTTTTAAAAAAGCTGGTAAAAGGAGACTTTTGTGCTTTCACTGTGCAGTCAAAAACTTGGTCTGTACCTAAAACCTATTAAAATTTAGCATTTGAAGTGTTTGAAGAGAAAAAGGTCATTTAACTCCATCAATTGACAGGCCGCTCCTCTGAAGATGTGCCTACTGATACAGAGGGAGGTTATGTGGACAAAAATGGTGAAATTTCAGTAAAACGTAAATATTCTTTTCAGAACAGCCTACACTGAATGTTATACTTCATCAATTATTAGTTACCTTAAAAAAATACATAAATTCTAAAAATGCAGTATAAGTGGAGAAAAATCACTCAAATATCCCAGTGTAGGCAAATTTATTATTTAGTAAAACGTATCATTTGTTTTTTAGATCATTGCTTAGATATTTACAGTAATATCATCACAAGCTACCGCATGAATCATGAGTTGCACTTACATTTGAAGAAAGAGCTACTTATGACTCACGGAGTTAAGATTAAAGTCAACAGCTCAGTATATTTCTCAGCATCTCCGTGAAAAAACACAAGTGTTTAACTGATATATTGAAATGGACAGAGCTAATAGTCAGTGTGAATGCCACATTAGGACAGTTTATAGATAAGTTAACTCAATAAAACAGTGCAGTTAAAGTCAGCACTAAAACTTAAGGCAGGCTATCCAAGCACAAGTGCAATTTATTATTATTTCTTGCTTTTTTTACAGGCTCTCCCTATAAAAACGAGGAGAATTTGACTCTTTATAAACGCTGAAGGCATTTATTGTTAAATCTTGTCAAATTGCACGTTGTTAGTTGGAGCTGCTGTTTGCTTTTCTTATTCAATTACTCGCTCTTCCTTATTTTTTATGTTTCATTTTGTGTGCATTTATGTTTGGTTTGCCTCTTGTAAATGGCACACATGATGACAGACATGCATGACAGATCAACTGAAATTTGAAGAAATGGTAGGGTTTGCTTGTCAATTAGCACATACTCAGTGGTGGCTAGTTCTTGTAGCTGACATTTTCTGCTTGCGTGACCTTTTCTGAACTAATCACAGCAGTGCAACACACTAAACAACCAACAATTTTTTGTTAGTTGCTGGAACTGATGGCTGTTGAATCTGGATACACAGCTTATGTCCACCAGTGTAAATATCAAATGCATAGTGTGTGTGTGTGTGTGTGTGTGTGTGTGTGTCTGATATCCCATCTACGTGGGGGGTTATTGTAAAATTCACGTTGACACAGACTCTCTTGCATAAAAGTGTGTCCATCTGTTTATTATCAAACTGACTCCAGTCCAGTGTCTGACCTGCAGTCCAGTATCAACCCCCTGCCGAGTTGTCAAAGTTGCTAGTCGTTACTACTACTTATTAGTTTACAGTCACCTCACTGGTTAAAAATGTGGCCTTGTGGGATGTAGAGCCACTGCTCATTTTCCCTGCAACCTAAAGAGCCTAATATTATATTTCATAAAGATGTAGTAGCTTCCTCTGACGTTAGTAGAAGTGCTCTTTTTCCAGCCAGAGCAGTAAACTTGAAAGTTCTGTGGGACACCCTTTACAGATCAATAGCAGAAGTATTAATGGGTAATCGTTTAATTAATTGATACCTGTATCTTTTTGGAAAAAAATATTCTCAAGAATGGGACCAATACCGGGTCCAAAAGAAATGCATCCTCCCACCTCCATTCTGTACAAATATTTAGATTCTTCTTATGTTCTGCTTTAAGTTATCAATTAATTTGTTACAGCTTATTCTAATGATTATTTATCTCACTTCCTCGTGAACTGTTCTGTTGTTACACTGAAGTTCTTCCTTCTCTTTCCAATTACAACTTTAGCTGTTAAGTCATTTTACCATTAAACTCATTATGTAAATATTATAAATATGCAATTGTCCTTGCCTCAGTGATCTCTCCTGTGACGTGACATTCTAACCTTTAGTTGAGGATGTCACACAGTGTTGGAAAAGTGAGGTGATTTTGTAAACATGGTAAAACACAGCTTGATAAAAGATCGTATTGTGCATTTGTGCAAAAAACTGCATTTGTTCCTGTTGTGTGTATTGACCTTCAGTGTCCTTAGCTGTTCTCGGTTAGAAGCCTTAGAGAACACACACACACACACACACACACACACACACACACACACACACACACACACACACACACACACACACACACACACACTCTGTGTGTCACTGGAGAGAAACGCTGATCTTCTGCATGAACAAAGATGGTTATGCAATGGTCTCACCACAGCAGGTGCGACACACTGACAGTGGCGTGTTTTGAGATGTGAGGAGGGAGAGGCAGACAGCCAGGTCTATTTTTAAAGCCACTACCGGAGCCATCGGTAAGGTCAGCGCGAATGCAGTATTATTCTGCATGCCTGCTGACTTCTGGGAGGGTTCTTTAACTTTTCTTTGCACCACTGTAGTTTCAGTGGTGAGCTTGGATGATGAAAATGCATATATATAAATATTTCAAAAGACTTGTGCTGCGATGAAAAGGGATGTGCAAGGCCAGATCTGTCAGGGATGAAACACTTAAGTTTTAAGTGGTGCTCTGAAGAGAAGAACAATATAATTCTGACTATAAAGCTGTGCTGCAGACATAATTCTTTTAAGATGCCACAAAACAAATATTCAGGGACCATTTGTTCCAAGCATCCTTTTTCCCCAGCAGGATAATTTTGCGTGTTAAGACCATCAAGCATCTGTGCGTGCTACATTTATCCATTTTCTCTCTATAGCCAGAAGCAAATCAAGCATCTCACTGAGTTACAAGATTTACCTTTTCTTTTGTACAACAGAGCAGCTGATTTACTCCTGTATACATGTTAAGAGCCAGTAGTGATGCTGAGTATCCAGCATTGAATATCACGGTCAGTTACTCAGTGGGTATGTCTATGCATCATCGACTCCTCTAGCCAAGCCCATCTTTAGTTAATCTAACCCGGTTACCTCATGCACTGTGAGCAGGCAACTGTGGCTAAAGACCCGCTACTTTACACCCAGCACCAAATTCAATTAACTGCCCAACTGGAAAATGAGTGTTTGGGGAAATAAAGCATAGAACAAGGAGGCAAAGAAACAGGGACATTACTGTAGACGATATGGTCGTGCACATTTGTTATGATTGGCTGGAACAAAGCAACTGGCAGAGTAAATGTTTTGCAACAGGAGGTGTTCAGGGCATTCGGTTATAATGTGGAAAGCCAGACAAAACAACATAATAGAGTTCAATATGAGAAGGAAAATATTTCCTCTATATGTTGCTGAACTTCTAAAAAAACAGATTAAAACAAAAGCATGAAAAATTATGTCTAGTCAGTGCCTCTAGGCAACAATATGTTAGGTTTAATAAGATTGTTATATCTCATTAGGATGTTATGCATCCAGGAACGTTGCCAAACAAAAAGAAACACTTTGAGTAAAACAAATGAATCGCCAGATGGGCTACAAAAAGCTTCTTCCTAGATATGATGATCTCTGCTACAGTATCTACAGGGTAGGGGTGTAGCAATGCTACTGTGTGTATCAATTTAGTGAACAAAAATATCTGTTTTTGTATCTGTATTTAGATTTATATTGGACATGGGCCAGGCCTAGACTGGAATTTGTTGAAATTGTGTAGCCTATATTGCTGATTTTCTGTGTTAAATTGTTTCTTGCTGCCAATTATACTCGTATGTATATGTGTAAGTTTAATTGCAAACATAATATACAAAATAACATCATATTTGAGACATGTACCCAAATGAATCCAGTAATAAAACATGACTGAGTCTAAATCTAAGCTGAGTGAGTCTCAGTGGTCAAGGTGGAAATGAAAATCAAAATACAGTTTAACAGTAGCAAAATACAAGTCAGAAGAGCTCATATTGCATGATTTATAGTGGGTTGAAAGGTACAAGTTTCAAACCTCTGAGCACACCCAACATCACAGCTGGGTGTGGTTTGGTGCGCTTGGTTGTACTTGTGACAACACCCAGTTGTGATGTGGCGTGGTACTATACCGCTACGCTGCACTGCCTGTGGAAAAAGCATGTTGTCACCACTAGCTGGGAGGGAAAGCCACATTATTAGATGGGGTGAAATTATTCTTTAAAAACTAGAGATTTTAATGGGATGAGGCCCAGATGAATGTAAGGTTGCTCGGAAGAAGATTTAAAAATAGCCATAATAGCTCATTGGGGCATAGGCCTATTGCATAATTGGGAAAAATTGAGGTGGTGTATGCAATGGGAGAAGGTCCAGATGATTTATAAAGTTAGTTTGATGTTTTTATGAAAAAAAGAGAAAGCTTTTGAGAAATATCTGAAAGCTCTCTTGGACAACTGGCATGTACTTTTGAGATGGTTCCTAACTTCGAAGAGCTTGTCAGGTTCTCTCTCACACAAGGTGCCAGGCTTGAATATCAGATCATGAGGTAGAAATGACACCTTGAACCTTGTCAAATGTCTGAATTTTGAACTTAAATCTACTGTCTGTGGCTCATTTGTTTATAATTTGACAAATCTGCATAATGGAAAGCCTTTGCTAGCTAGTTTTGGCTAGCCTGATCTGACTGCACAGGAGAGGAATAATTCAGAGACATCTGTTCAGATGTATATCTAAATAATGTAATGGTATTCATTTTAGAGCTAAAACTAACTGTTCGGTTCATTTTCAATTAATTTGGTTATTTTTCTAGTCTGTAAGCTAAATCTATAAAATGTCAAAAAATAGTGAAAAATTACAGTCAGTTTCCTAATTAATAGCATATGTTGCCCAACCTACACTCTAAAACCTATAGATATTCAGTTTACTTTCACATGAGACAAAGACAAGCACTAAATGCTTGCAATTATGAAACTGGAACTAAGGAGTGTTTGCAATTTTTACTTAAGAAATGAAAAAGTTGACAATTTTTCAGACACACGTCCCTACTGAAGGGTTGGAGAGTCTACTGATCAGCTTTTCTAAAACCATTCCCACTTCAGACAGCTAAACACCCAGAACAGCCTTAGAGCTATTAATTAAAGGACACTCCTTTTTTAGAGACGGTAAACAAGCTCTGTCCTGACAAGTGCAAATAGTGTACCACTGTAGATGACCACATCAGTGGCTGCAGGTGCACTCTCTTTTCCTGTATCTTTCAGCATGTTTTATCTGGAAAAGAAGTGGTAATGAAACAGGAGTGAAGCTCTAGAAAAAAGCTGTTGATAGTAACACTGAAAATCAGAGACTGCAACATGACTCCTCTGAGGGCTGTCTGACACTTGCCGCAAGCTGGGGACAAACTGTTGTAACCTGACAAGTGCAAATAGTGTACCACTGTAGATGACCATATCAGTGGCTGCAGGTGCACTCTCTTTTCCTGTATCTTTCAGCATGTTTTATCTGGAAAAGAAGTGGTAATGAAACAGGAGTGAAGCTCTAGAAAAAAGCTGTTGATAGTAACACTGAAAATCAGAGACTGCAACATGACTCCTCTGAGGGCTGTCTGACACTTGCCGCAAGCTGGGGACAAACTGTTGTAACCTGACAAGTGCAAATAGTGTACCACTGTAGATGACCATATCAGTGGCTGCAGGTGCACTCTCTTTTCCTGTATCTTTCAGCATGTTTTATCTGGAAAAGAAGTGGTAATGAAACAGGAGTGAAGCTCTAGAAAAAAGCTGTTGATAGTAACACTGAAAATCAGAGACTGCAACATGACTCCTCTGAGGGCTGTCTGACACTTGCCGCAAGCTGGGGACAAACTGTTGTAACCTGACAAGTGCAAATAGTGTACCACTGTAGATGACCATATCAGTGGCTGCAGGTGCACTCTCTTTTCCTGTATCTTTCAGCATGTTTTATCTGGAAAAGAAGTGGTAATGAAACAGGAGTGAAGCTCTAGAAAAAAGCTGTTGATAGTAACACTGAAAATCAGAGACTGCAACATGACTCCTCTGAGGGCTGTCTGACACTTGCCGCAAGCTGGGGACAAACTGTTGTAACGGATGCTCATGAGCAGAAATGCACTCAGAAACTGTTTTTTTCCTTCCCAGTCTTATAGCCTATGTGTTTTCCTCTCCTAAACCTGAGTTTGCAAGGGCAACCAACTGTGGGCTTTTCATTGTAATCTCATGGGACGATAATATCTCTATTTTGTCTGAACACTTCAGAAAATCCGAAAATCGCCCTTCCTGTCTCAGTCTGTCTCTCTCTCTCCCTTCTTTCTTATCTGTCTTATTGGCCTCACGGTTGACCAAAAGAAAATCTCCAACTGCCAGAGGAGCCATCCTAGCTTGTCCCAAAGCAATTACAAGCCTGGCTATTTCTTACCCTCAGCTAAACATATTGCAGACTGATATTGCATGACTTCCTTCTTCTACCTCTTCTATCCGAAGATAACAGTGAATAGTACACTCATACTGCAGTGAAATTGTCTGGGGAACTTCTCAAAGCATTTGCCTCTGAAGTTAAGCCTTTGGAAAACCTCCCTTTGATTGCAGTTTGAAATTAAGAGCCCTAACTGGCAGTCTATGTGGACAATAAGAAGAAAATCAGTCTGTGCTAGTAATGGGAAAGTTAATAGGACTGCAGCTGTGACTATAACACCTTTCAAACATTCACTTTATTACATAAATATGCTGGTAATTTTCCATGTTGTTATGTTTTTGTAAGCACCTGAGTCACTGTCTACACAGCAATATTACAAAGTCAGACATCATAACATTTGTATAACACTTCCAACGCAGAGGTCTCAACTGAGCAGCATAGGGTTGATTAAACAGTCTAAGAGCACTGTAAGACATGTGTTGTTTAATCATCATTTCTAATCCACAACAGTAATAAAATCAGTTTAATAAACCATCCTGTGAATTGGAGAATGTTAATTTTACCAACATCTTTGGTTTGCTGCCAACATCTTTGCCCATCACTCTCCCCTCATTTCCTGTCATCTCTCTACTGTCAGGTATCAATAAAGTTGTAAAACGGCCACACAGAAAAAGTTTTCTGGCCCACAGTTCAGGGCAAAAGAGTAAATAATAGAAGAGTCTACAGCCAGGCTAGAAGCTCTGTGAGGCTATAGCACAGCAGTGCTTCGAGCGTTAGTGTGCTGATATGCACATGATGACACTGCTAACATGCTAATGCTAAGCAGATAAAATGTTTATCATACCACGTTTATCTCTTTGTGTGGTAGCATTCATTATTACGCACAAAACACAAAGTACAGCAGAGGTCAATGGGATTAGTTTTGCAGTTGTTTGGTCAAAGTATTATAAAGTATTGGACAAATTTTTTACTTTATGATAGCGCTAGGTGAAAAGTTAAGGGACCACAAGTATGATTACAATTCATCTTGAGGGGGACATGATCGTGTGTGTCAAATTTCATGGCAATGTGTCCAGTAGTTGTTGACACATTTCACTAAAAACCAGTGGCGCTATAGGAATCGTAAGGAAATCTCCAAAGTCAGTAGACTTCCTTCTCTGGGGACCATAAACTTCTGTACACAATTTCATGGCAATAGTTGTCAGTTTGGACCAAAGTGGTGGGTGCTGTCAAATGTGGTAAAACATCCTTTAGCACAAACATACAATGACAGACACACAGTCCTACAGCGCTGTTCATTGTAGACTGCGTATCAAATTCACACGAAGGTCTGCTGACGTCACCTTTTCTCATTTTCTCTGTGACTAAACAAACCCCCGGGGTGGGGGGGGGGGGCGGGTCAGCCGCTGTGCCAAGCCTGAGTATGAAAATGGAGGTGACAGGATGCTGATGAGGAGGCCCGAAGCGTTACCGCCAACCACCGTGCCCTGGAGTGCTCCACTCTGCCAGCCGGTAATGAACCTATGAGGTTCCGCTCACCTGTCACCCAGTCATTCTTTACCAACTGCATTTTCACCCCAGAGAGAAACAGAAACAGGCAAACATACAGAGTGTTCAGTATTCAGTATTAACCATCAGATGAGTTGTTGCAGAAAAACAACAACACATTTCGTATGCTACCTGAGTCAGTCTAACTGATTATGTGAAGCACATGAATTTAAAATAACAGTAGGGTAATATGGAGTCAGTAAAGAGTACAAAACAGCCGAGTGAGTGAGAGGTGAAGTGTAAAAGTGAGAAAGCAGTGGAGGGATACAGCAGAAAAATAAGCACAGGAGTGAGTTGATAGAGGTAGGTGAGGGGGGGGGGGTGTGTGTGTGTGTGTGTGTGTGTGTGTGTGTGCGTGCGTGCTCACGCGCATGCTCTTCCATGTCACCCCTCTCAGCTCCTGTGCCCAGCAGACTGGATCTCTCTCTCTCTCTCTCTCTCTCTCTCTCTCTCTCTCTCTCTCTCTCTCTCTCTCTCT
>NC_060153.1:6641869-6646921 GCF_021292245.1 Micropterus dolomieu | reverse complement strand
CCCCCCCCCCCCCCCCCCCCCCCCCCCAATCCCTCAAACCCACTGATGGAGAACATAACCTCGATATGTAAGCTGACAGAGGATTTTCACTCTCACTTCATTCCACTTTTTGGTGAGCCATAAAACCTTAAATAATTCCCGTAGAGTAGCAAAGAAGGAAGAGTAAATTCGGGTGCCTAAGGTCCTGGAAGTAAAAGTCATATCAATTTCCTTGCATAGATAATGGTGGTGGTAGTTGGTGGTAGGTGACTGGTAATTGGAGCTCTTCCGTGAGTTGGATGGACATGCAGCTCTCCTGGTTGAATAATCATCATGTGTATCTGGTTATTTGGTTAAAAAGTCAAAGGCACAAGCCTGTGTGTATACAAACATAAGGAGAGACGTCAGGTATGACTATGAACTACATAATTTTCATACAAGCCCTCCAAACTAAACAAAACCATATTGTCATTGCCATCCAAAATGACCCATATGTTTTCTTGCCTTTTTTTTTGTGCCTGTGCAAAAAAGCGGAGTTTAATGAACTTTACGAATTTGAAAGATTAGTTAAAATCCCTCTTTTTATTATGCCCAGTCCATTAACTGAGAAAAAAGTCACTTTACAGATTCATTTAAAAATGAATTTTAAGCCACCTGCCATACGAAACAAAGGACATGAAAGGACATCAAAAACCAAATTGAAATTATTCAAACTGATGGCGAGAAGATAAAATCCGTGGCATCATTCAGTTATTCAGGAGTCTCCCGTGTTGCAATGTTGAGTAATACTGAGGAAATCATTAAATCTAAATTTACAGTGGTTAATAATAATTCTCCTATTTAACAGCTCCGTTCTTCTCTTTTTCCTGCGTTCTTTTAACCTCATCCTGTAGACGAGGTCTCATCAATTTGAATAGAGAAGGTAATACACTGACTGGGCTAGAAAATTTGTTTTCTCTCATATTTGCTGTATTAGTATCAATGTCTGCTTGAAGCCACATTATTTTATCAGCATGGTTGCTCCTGGCAGCACTTTCACCCTCCGTGAAGCGATTGATGAAGTTGTGTGCACAGGAAGTACCTTTTGGCTCCGGTGGAAATATTTGCCTTTCTATAAAGCATTTTGTCCAGACAAGGTGAAATGGAATATAAATTAACAAACACTCTGAGATGCAAAATATGACTGGGAGGTGATTTAGTTTCGTCTCAAGAACAGTCCAGTTCACTGTCTGTGTGATTTACCACAGCACTATATCTGTACTTCATCAACTTGGATAATTGAAACGTATTCAAATTAAAATGTTAGCTATCAATCAAAGGAAATCCACCCAACAATAAAATTGATGAAATACCATTGTGGTATATTAGTGTCTTTCATTGAGGTTGTGTGTGGTAAATAACATTACACTGTGTTATAATTCCTGAAATATTTTGACAAAAATTAAATTAAATTCAAAGTACACCCTCTCTACTTCGTCTACAGTCATACGGGTTAGACTCGGCAATGGAAAGGTTTCATATAATTTATTGTGACCACTTGATTAACAACGAACGCTGTCGTATCTGTAGACGGGCCTCCAGCTCAGGGCCGCAGTGACTCCACCATGGCAATATCTGGCACTAAAATGGAAAACAATACACGCATTGGGAGCCGGGCCAGGCAGCGGGCTCAGTAGAACCAAAGGTCGTTGTCTTTCAATAAATCAGTGGAGGCAATAGCAGGGATGATTGTATAGGCTGGTGGCTGTAGTGGAGCCATTACTTATCCCCCTGTCAGTGTACTGGGTCCAGTCATTGTGCTCAGGCCAGCATTGGGTCACACAGGAAGAACTCAAACACACAATAAACATCCTCATGCACATGTGCAAAATGCTTGCTTGTGTACAAATAGAACAAAACTGCCCATTACCACTGTGGATATTTGCAGGGGTGTGTGTGTTTGTGTGTGAGAGAGAGAGAGAGAGAGAGTCACATTGGTTTGCTGCAGTTCCTCCTGACCTTATAAGGCCACAGCTTATCTGCAGTCAGCCTGTAGTGTCATTAGTCCTGTCATTTGTACTCTCCTAGCAGCTCATACTTTCGCATATTCTTCAACGACTGTCTAACAATAGCGTAGGTGATTTGCAATCATAATGCAATTATGAGTCTGTATTGATGTGATTAAAATGTAATATTCCACTGCATGGCAGGACTGCAAGACGTTGTTGACAATGTTGACAGCAGAAAAGCCCAGAGAGGATGTTGTTGCAGCTCTGATAAGATGGAATAAAAGAAGTCACAAGAGAGAGGAAATGAATGAAGGAGGCAGATGTTAAGATGAGGGGGGTATTAACCTACAAGTAGGGAAGTTGTTTTCCAATATCTTGTCTCCCCATGCTCCCACCCACTCTGTGTAAACTGTCCTTCATGAGGATCTTCACCATGACGCTGTGTCAAGTCAAGGTCATTCCTGCTACATCCGAGTGATTCACGACCAATAAGTCCAAACACCCGAGTGCCCCACTACAGAGCGGAAAGGCAGAACATGATTTGTTTTCCACTTTCCGCTTTTTCAAGACCATTCAAAGCCCACTGGACACACCAACAATATATAAACCATAGCATTCAAACAGCACTCTGCTGGTATGCTGCAGCTGCACCTACAATCCTCCAGTCAGTTTTCTTCCTTGCTGTGTTATTACTGATTGATTTACCTACCCGAGCTCAGTTCAATATTACTTTAATCTGTACACACAGCAGTTCAGTTTATTATTTCTATAATGATAATGTTTGAAAACCATGCTTATATTTCGGAATCTGCTATTGTTAGTGGTGCTGAAATGATCGGTCCATTAATCCATTTGTTGATCGACACAAATTAATCAACAACAATTTGGTAATAGTAAATAATCAGTCATCAATCATTTAAGTAATTTGCCAATAAAAATGTCCAAAAATCTGTGTTTCCAGCTACTCAAATGTTGGGATTTGCTGCTTTTCTCTGTTCAATATGATTTTAAATGTAATTTTTTCCTGGCCTTTTGGCATCATGTGATGGGCATTTTTCACAATTCTTTACATTTAAAAGACTAAAACATGCATTTAAAACATAAGCATTACACTGATAATGGATACTTTACATATTTTACAGAGCATCACTTCATTGTATGTACTTTTACAGGATATTACTTAATGTACAGTATACAATATACTATTTCATATAAATAGACTCCTAGAAATCCCTCTAATGTAGCATTGAGGTGAAGGAGGTGGAACAGTACCCACTAGATATAGTTGGGCTCAGCTCTATGCGACCAGCCGAAATGAGTTTCCTCTGTAGGGTGGCTGGGCTCACCCTTAGAGACGTGGTGAAGAGCTCAGACATCTGGACAGAACTCGGAGTAGAGCCGCTACTACTTTGCCTTGAAAAAAAGACAGTTGAGGTGGTTCGGGCATTTGATCAGACCTCCTGGGCACCTTCCACCACTTTCACCATATCTCATCTGGCTGAGAAACGCCTCAGGATCCCCCAGGAGGAGCTGGAAATCATTGCTGGGAAGAGGGCTGTCTGGACTGATTTGCTTAGCCTACAGCCATTGCGACCCTGCCCCAGGTCGCAGTGGAAGAATGTTTCAGTTTGTGGAAACTTTAGGCTAATTGTGGGTTTGCATATGGACACTTAGAAGTCCAGAGGCAAACAACTGAAATTACAATTACTGTACCTAATGAAAATAAGTGCAACTGTGTGCTTTATATCAGTAATGAGTGATGAATGTTGGTTTCTTCCTGCTCTGAGCTAAAATCCATATGTAGAGAGCTAGTTTAATTTGGCAAGTCCAATAAACAGTGTAAAAAAACACAGGATACATGTACAAACACACACGACTTGTGTGTTCTGCCGCAGGTCTCTGTAGATAGAAAACTGGGGTTCTGGGTGCTGTAGAGTTGTAAATATGCCACAGGCTCACCAAGTCATTTGAAAACTTTTAGTGACTATCTATCACCCAGCAGAGTTACAGTCTGTCAGTTTACATAGCGACACTCCAAAATAAAACAAAATAAAAAAATCTTGCTCAGTGTCTTCAGTGGCAATGTAGCACCATAATGAATGTGGCACCGGTTTCATTTTTTACAATATTACAAACTGAAAATAGACGCGGTTATCGAATATTGCCACATCCATCAAAACAAAAACAACACTGCTCCGGAGCAAGACATCTCCATAATACATTATAAAAGTACACATTCAAATGCAAAATGCATCCTGAGGATACAAAGTTCAACAAGAACCTCTCATTACTACTGGAGCGGAATCTATCATTGTCTCAACTTTTTTTTTTTTTTTTTTTTTAAATCACTAGGTTTGTCCCAGAATCTATAAAGAGATTTCACTGATATTCAATGTATTAAATGAATGTCATTATGGAAAATCATTATGATGATCTGATGAAAGCTTGTTCTCCAGCCTGATCATAACAATTGTCAGACAGAGGTCACTGTGTTCCATCATTTATATTTATTTTTGAACTACCATTTTTGAATTGACAATAATAGACTACAACGAATAATACTGGATAGATCGGAAATGCCAAATCTTTTCCTAAATAATGTACACTGCTCAAAAAAATAAAGGGAACACTTAAACAACACAATGTAACTCCAAATCAGTCACACTCCTGTGAAATCAAACTGTCCACTTAGGAAGCAACACTGATTGACAATCAATTTCACATGCTATTGTGCAAATGGAATAGACAACAGGTGGAAATTATAGGCAATTAGTAAGACACCCCCAATAAAGGAGTGGTTCTGCAGGTGGTGACCACAGACAACTTCTCAGTTCCTATGCTTCCTGGCTGATGTTTTGGTCACTTTTGAATGCTGGCGGTGTTTTCACTCTAGTGGCAGCATGAGACGGAGTCTACAACCCACACAAGTGGCTCAGGTAGTGCAGCTCATCCAGGATGGCACATCAATGCGAGCTGTGGCAAGAAGGTTTGCTGTGTCAGTCAGCGTAGTGTCCAGAGCATGGAGGCGCTACCAGGAGACAGGCCAGTACATCAGGAGACGTGGAGGAGGCCGTAGGAGGGCAAC
>NC_060153.1:6640677-6641769 GCF_021292245.1 Micropterus dolomieu | reverse complement strand
TGTCCACTTAGGAAGCAACACTGATTGACAATCAATTTCACATGCTATTGTGCAAATGGAATAGACAACAGGTGGAAATTATAGGCAATTAGCAAGACGCCCACAATAAAGTAGTGGTTCTGCAGGTGGTGACCACAGACCACTTCTCAGTTCCTATGCTTCCTGGCTGATGTTTTGGTCACTTTTGAATGCTGGCGGTGTTTTCACTCTAGTGGCAGCATGAGACGGAGTCTACAACCCACACAAGTGGCTCAGGTAGTGCAGCTCATCCAGGATGGCACATCAATGCGAGCTGTGGCAAGAAGGTTTGCTGTGTCAGTCAGCGTAGTGTCCAGAGCATGGAGGCGCTACCAGGAGACAGGCCAGTACATCAGGAGACGTGGAGGAGGCCGTAGGAGGGCAACAACCCAGCAGCAGGGCCGCTACCTCCTCCTTTGTGCAAGGAGGAGCAGGAGGAGCACTGCCAGAGCCCTGCAAAATGACCTCCAGCAGGCCACAAATGTGCATGCGTCTGCTCAAACGGTCAGAAACAGACTCCATGAGGGTGGTATGAGCCCGACGTCCACAGGTGGGGGTTGTGCTTACAGCCTAACACCGTGCAGGACGTTTGGCATTTGCCAGAGAACACCAAGATTGGCAAATTCGCCACTGGCACCCTGTGCTCTTCACAGATGAAAGCAGGTTCACACTGAGCACATGTGACAGACGTGACAGAGTCTGGAGACGCCATGGAGAACGTTCTGCTGCCTGCAACATCCTCCAGCATGACCGGTTTGGCGGTGGGTCAGTAATGGTGTGGGGTGGCATTTCTTTGGGGGGCCGCACAGCCCTCCATGTTCTCGTCAGAGGTAGCCTGACTGCCATTAGGTACCGAGATGAGATCCTCAGACCCCTTGTGAGACCATATGCTTGTGCGGTTGGCCCTGGGTTCCTCCTAATGCAAGACAATGCAAGACCTCATGTGGCTGCAGTGTGTCAGCAGTTCCTACAAGAGGAAGGCATTGATGCTATGGACTGGCCCGCCCGTTCCCCAGACCTGAATCCAATTGAGCACATCTGGGACATCATGTCTCGCTCCATCCACCAACGCCA
>NC_060153.1:6640274-6640657 GCF_021292245.1 Micropterus dolomieu | reverse complement strand
CCGACGTCCACAGGTGGGGGTTGTGCTTACAGCCTAACACCGTGCAGGACGTTTGGCATTTGCCAGAGAACACCAAGATTGGCAAATTCGCCACTGGCACCCTGTGCTCTTCACAGATGAAAGCAGGTTCACACTGAGCACATGTGACAGGAGTTGGCGGATGCTTTAGTCCAGGTCTGGGAGGAGATCCCTCAGGAGACAGACCGCCACCTCATCAGGAGTATGCCCAGGCGTTGTAGGGAGGTCATACAGGCACGTGGAGGCCACACACACTACTGAGCCTCATTTTGACTTGTTTTAAGGACATTACATCAAAGTTGGATCGGCCTGTAGTGTGGTTTTCCACTTTGATTTTGAATGTGACTCCAAATCCAGACCTCCAT
>NC_060153.1:6588493-6640254 GCF_021292245.1 Micropterus dolomieu | reverse complement strand
CCCCAGACCTGAATCCAATTGAGCACATCTGGGACATCATGTCTCGCTCCATCCACCAACGCCACGTTGCACCAGACTGTCCAGGAGTTGGCGGATGCTTTAGTCCAGGTCTGGGAGGAGATCCCTCAGGAGACAGACCGCCACCTCATCAGGAGTATGCCCAGGCGTTGTAGGGAGGTCATACAGGCACGTGGAGGCCACACACACTACTGAGCCTCATTTTGACTTGTTTTAAGGACATTACATCAAAGTTGGATCGGCCTGTAGTGTGGTTTTCCACTTTGATTTTGAATGTGACTCCAAATCCAGACCTCCATGGGTTGATAAATTTGATTTCCATTGATCTTTTTTTTTCAGCACATTCAACTATGTAAAGAAAGGAGTATTTTATGACATTATTTAATTCATTCAGATCTACAATGTGTTATTTTAGTGTTCCCTTTTTTTTTTTTTTTTTTGAGCAGTGTATTACGTAACACTGAAATTTGGTATAAGACAGATTTTGTGTGGCTACCAACAACTTCAGTCTGTAGATTAACGTGCAGACAAAGCATCAGCTTCGTCTGCAGACTGCTTTCCTCTTGGGTGTCACGTGACCAGAGTGTAATCGCAGGCTTTGCGATTAGAAAATCTCGTTTTATTACATCGCGATATCGCAAATGCAATTAATCGTTCAGCCCCTCTCCACTCTCTACAAAGTATAATTAAGAATGGGCAGTTTACAGCACAATCACATCTACCGCTAAATATTTCTTGGTAGGACCTTCATGAAAGATGAGGAAAGGCAGATTTTACAGAATGTGATGCACTTTATCTGTAAATCCTGGTAAAGTGATTTGTAGTAGTTTGTATTTGAGATTCTTCAGGAGTATAATAAGTTGTAACAATGTGATGTAAGCATGTTGTATGTGAATTGGTCACCTACAGCGTATGACACCAAAATAAATCAATCAATTCCTAAGTCATACATTCTTGGCAGGTCTAATGACTCTACATTAGTTTTCTGATGAGAGTAAATTTATGTACAGGATATAACTAATAGATTTCCTTTAGTGATCCAGATAAAGCGTGTTTGACACTAACTCACTGTCCTTGGTGGCTAAAACACTTTTACACAATCAAAAAGAAAATCATTAATTTAGAAGATATGATACACTATCGGTTTGAATAGATGTTACTTTTTAAATTAAGATGGAGCCTGTGGTGAAAAGAATTTAGAAAACTGACAGTGACTTCTACTCTGCTCAATGACAAACTCGCCCTCTTTTCTTCTTCTCCAACTGTTGTGTGAATCTACCTGCTTAAGCTTCCTCAGGGGAGGCTGGATTGAAGTGAAAGCTGTGCGTGCTTTACCTCTGCTGTCTGAGGCGGTTTCAAGATGCAGGCTTCGTGATCTGAGTTCTCCTCCCACGCATGACACTTGATGCTTCACCTTGACTTTTAAAGGGGACATGTCAGTGCCAGCAGTGACGGCAGACAGTCTTCAGGACTTAGGTTGCAATGAGGAGGGAGATCAATGATGAGACTAATGATGCTGTACGTTAACTAAAATGTTTGGAAGAGGGAGACAGTAAAAGTTGATAGAACATCTGGTGCCAGACGGTCAAATTTATGCACTCAAAAATAAAGTGTTGCCCAAGTTGTAAATGTAAAAAGAAAAGCAGAGCAGACATATAAATATGTTGTGCACATAATGGCCAAAAGTATGTGGACAAGCCTATCATGCAAATCTGAGGCTGTTTTCATGAATTACAATTGTAATTCTTCAGCATGCATTTATATGTTAAGCCCTTTTTCCACTGCACAGTACCAGCTCGACTCGACACGCCTTTGTTTGGTTTTCCATTGTGGAAAAGTTGTACCTGCTTCCAAGTACTTTTTTTCGTATCACCTCCGTCGAGGTTCCAAGCGAGCTGATGCGATACTAAAATGTGACGTGAAAACACAGCTGGCTGCTGATTGGTCAGAGAGAATCGTCACTATTCACTGCATCATCATTGCGGGTGCCAGCAACAGAAAGTTGTATATTTTACAGTTTATGTATGTAATTTCATCAGTAAATCCACTTCTGAGAAGTTTTGAGGTGAGAAATCAACTTTGTAGATTTCGAATATTGACAGTTTTACAAAAAGTGATGGCGGAACAAAAATGTGCTTGAATATTTTTGGAGTTGAGGAGCTCGGCAAGTGGCTGCGGGGGAAGCCTGCGGCAACCCGCGGGAGGATCTCCCGAGGCCGGCCAGCCGCCCGCTCACAGAGCCCTCTGCTTCCGCTGTCAAACAGACCGCTGCAGCAACAATGGCAGAGGAAAACACAGCTGTGAGGTTTTCATACAGATTATCTGTCTCTACATTCTGAGGAATGTGGAAACGTTTTAACTTAAATCAAGAGACAGCTGTTTGTTGTTCGCTGGTGTGTTTGTCGCATTGAACATTACGTCGCGGCAGTTGTGTGTGGAGTCGCTATGACGACCAGCTACATTGAGGGGTACTATCTGCAATGGAAAACGGAGCACGGCCAGGTCGGGTCGGAGAAAGTTGAGCTGGTACTGGTAATGGGAAAAGCGCTAATAGACAATATTGTGCTAGTGTTTTTTGCAACATGATACAGTGCACAAAGTGAGGTCCATAAAAAAAATAGTTTTCTGAGTTTGGGAAGAACTTGACTAGCCTTCACAGATCCCTGACCTCAACTCCATTAGACACATTTTGGATGAACTGGAACGCAGACTGTGTGGTCCAACCTCACCAATGCTCTACATGTGGGTAATAATGTTCATGTGTCTTTGAAAGTGGTATGTTTTTCTTTCTGTAAAGTTATTTTAAAGAGAAGAAAGCACTTCCCAGGAGAGGGGATGGTTCAACAATTATGCATACATGCATACACAGTGATACTCCACCGACCATTTTCTAATT
Source organism: Micropterus dolomieu (assembly GCF_021292245.1). NCBI lineage: Eukaryota > Metazoa > Chordata > Actinopteri > Centrarchiformes > Centrarchidae > Micropterus > Micropterus dolomieu. The sequence continues at coordinate 6,637,340 of NC_060153.1, read as the reverse complement.
CGCAATGAAAATGGATTCACATTGGGAATTTGTTTGTTTATACCAATTAGTAAGTGTTCAAAAATGTCCCTTGCCTGTTATTTGGTAAGTTGCATATCAGCCTATCAGCGATCTGTGCAGTGTGCAGAAGCAGTGACACTGCGAAAAAGTTAATGTACAACTGACCCGTGCTGCACATGGTAGAAGTCTTCCCTCAGGCCTTTCTGCAAGGAAAACGTTCTGCCAAAGCCTTTCTAACACGTGGTTAGCATTGTGAAACGGTCACACTTAGTCAGATTTAGGCACCAAAACTACTTGTTTAAATTTATGCCTGGTGCACACTAGAGGATTATTATTATTTTGAAAACATGGGATACCACAGACATAACGACAGCTTTGTAATATTTTAATCATAAGAACGCACAAACCACACGATTCCCCTCACTCTACAGGATCATTTGGGCAGATCGGGTGAGCCCAGCCTTGAATTAGGAACAACCCTGTTATTGTTGGGATGGGCTAATCTAACTCCAAATCTACCCAATTATCCTAGTGTGGGGTCACCTTAATACACCAAAACTACTTGGTTAGGTTTCGGAAAAGATGGCGATGGCGCAATGGATAAGACTATGCCTTTGGTGTGCGAGACCACCATTGTGTCCCTGAGCAAGACACTTAACCCTTAGTTGCTCCAGAGGTGTGCGACCTCTGACATGTATTGCAATTGTAAGTCGCTTTGGATAAAAGCGTCCGCTAAATGAATAAATGTATTTGGACCGCATCTTGACAGTGTAAACAAGCTTTGACATCATTAAAAAGCTACAACAGTTACCTATTTACACATCCAGCAGAGCAATTTAAGCATACATTTGGAGGCCAATATTAATTCCTTATTTAGCTCTGTGTTGCTCTCCACCAACTCCTGAGGGAAATATCCAGCTCTTTAGCTGCTAAATGCCCGATGTTCACCAGCTAGTTGCTGACTTTGTCTGTCTGCTGTTTGGTGCTATGTAGGTAGTGTACAGTAAAGTTGAGAGGAACTGCAGAGTTAGGCCATAATTCTCTGTGGGTTCGTTACTGTGAGCAACCCCTTTCACATTACACAAAGTAGGTTTTATAATATTGATTGTAGCAGCTTTAAGAAAAATAATACAATTAATGAACTGATAAGAATTTAAATAGACTGTAATTAACTTGTCCTAGCCATAACTGCTGCTCCGTTACTAGGCTGAGTCCCAAACTGAAGAATTGATGTCACTCCAAGCAGTTCTGAAATGAGGAGCTGAGGAGTGACAGGCTCATGAACATACATGCAGACACTTAAACACACACAGACACACATTCATAGACAGACAGACAGGTGAGATCAAAGCCTGAGCAGCTGGTGGTCTACAGACAGATGGCACGCCATTAATTAAGCAGAAACCACAGTGGACTCGGCCCACCTGAGATTAACTGTCTCCCTGCCACCCTTAAATAGAGACTTCTGTGAGGACACTTGAGGATCTCTTTTAAACACACACACACGCGCACGCACACGCTCGCGCGCAGGTTATAAAATAACTCAGGGCATCAAAGAGCACCCAAGTGTTTTATCCAATTGTAAAGCACATTAGCCACTTGCAATTCAGATGACATAACTGAAAATAAAGCTAGAAAATTTAAAACGCCTTGCCAAGAATGAATTAACTGATAACCGAACAAATGAATAATTTTGTTAATGCTATGCCTTAGTTTAAGCGTGACGTATTTAAATATGCTTGAATGCAATCCAAGCCCCAAAGTAATGATTATTTTGGATTCCAAAGGAACATTTTAATATCCATCTCTGAAATTATATGCACTTAGAATTTTATAGTCAACCCCCACAGTGTGTTTAATCATCTGTTTCAGCCAGTGAGGTGAGTGGTTGTGTGTACCATTTTTGTTTGATAAATTTATTCCCAGTTACAAGTGGCACCAAATGTGAGAGTGATTTAGCTTACTGGTACAATACGACATAACATGCAAAGACTTTTACTCCATTTTAAAAGCCAAGCTGGTACCTCAGTTCACTTTGTCATTCATCTTTTATTATCACGAAGAAGAAATTAAAACTTCCACATTGGAACTTCACAGCGTTGTGGTTTGAAATGGATGAAAAGGGTAAATGTTTGACTTGAATCATTAATTATGAAACTATTAACTTGGTAAACTGTACACTAGGGCTGTGCGATATATCTATCGTTTGACGATATAAAAATGTCTACCGTTAACAATTATGCTCTATCGTTTATCTTATTGTGTGCGCAAATTCAACACTTAATGTAATATTTTGGTGAGGGAATGGCGCTATGCACCGCGGTGAACTTACCTTTACGTTGGAACTCAACATCTACCGAATGTCTGTAGTTAGCAGTCCTAAAACCTTTGGCAATATAGTGTATAGAAGCACTAGTAGCTAGCTATGTTGGTAAAAAAGGCTTTGACAGCTTCCCCAAACCCCTTACCCCAACAATAACAGGGTTGTTCCTAATTCAAGGCTGGGCTCACCCGATCTGCCCAAATGATCCTGTAGAGTGAGGGGAATCGTGTGGTTTGTGCGTTCTTATGATTAAAATATTACAAAGCTGTCGTTATGTCTGTGGTATCCCATGTTTTCAAAATAATAATAATCCTCTAGTGTGCACCAGGCATAAATTTAAACAAGAAGTTTTGGTGCCTAAATCTGACTAAGTGTGACCGTTTCACAATGCTAACCACGTGTTAGCATTGCAGAAAGGCCTGAGGGAAGACTTCTACCATGTGCAGCACGGGTCAGTTGTACATTAACTTTTTCGCAGTGTCACTGCTTCTGCACACTGCACAGATCGCTGATAGGCTGATATGCAACTTACCTGAGAGTATGTCATGAGTGACTACAAACACTATTCTTATCAGGGTTTTAAACAAATCTGCATTATTCAAAACATGACCAGCTGATGAGCAGCAACAGTAAAATGCAGGCTAACCCTACAACTGTGCACATCGGTCGACATACATACAATCGCTGACTTAGGTTTAGGCACACACCCCTGTGATGGTTGGGGTAAGGGGTTTGGGGAAGCTGTCAAAGCCTTTTATACCAATATAGCTAGCTACTAGTGCTTCTGCAATATACACTATATTGCCAAAGGTTTTAGGACACCCCTCCAAATCATTGAATTCAGGTGTTTCAATCACTTCCATGGCCACAGGCAGTGTTGGGCAGTAATGCGTTACTGTAATAATATTACTTTTCCCAGTAACTAAGCAGTGTAACTCATTACTTTTCTAAAACAGTAATATTATTACTAGTTACTAAGGCAAGTAACGCTGCGTTACTCATTACTGAACGCACCATCCTTGAAGTAAATCCACAACTGTGCAACAGCTCAGCTGGACCGGACTTTGTTGTTCATGTCTGCTGAGAGCCAAACACTAAACGAAAAATGTAGAACGAGGGAGAGAGGCCTTCTTTCCACAGCTGTAAGTAGCTACTGCCATTATTGTGTCACAGTCTAAGATGCAATGAACACTGTCGTCTATTGTAAACTCTGTGCGACCAGCAAAAAGCTTTCAACCACGAACATTTCTACATCTGATTTATTGAAGCATCTGCTAAAGCAGCACAGCGATGTGAAACTTACAGAAAGAAACTCCGGCAGGAGTTGTCACTGATGCTTGGACTCGTCGGGAGAGAATGGTGTTAACTGAGCGTTTTGTAACTACGGAATACTGTTCTTATAAACAGGCTACATGTGCAGTAAAACCGCCGTTTAAAAGTCGGGATTTACTTGCTTTATTTTTGTATTTCAGCCGGTGGCGTTAAGAAATGTTAGGCCTAGGCTATATGCTTTGTAAAAACCACACTCCTTGCTGCTGTTATGGATATGATGTTAGTTAAAAAGGCCGGGGAGACTGTTTTGTTGGGGGGTGGTAGGGAAAGCAGTGTTTCCCATAATTAGCCTATAATTTGGATAATTGTCAACGCAGCAGTCACATAAGTTTTCCAAATTTTTACTAGGCGTATTTAAAATAATTTTTGATTAAGGAGCTGTATTGAGGAGCATATATTCGGCAGCACTTCCTCTCTGTCTCTCTCTCTCTGTCTCTCTCTGTCTCTCTCTGTCTCTCTCTGTCTCTCTCTCTCGAACACTGCTGCACAAACCTGTCCCTGCTGTCATTCTGTGAGAAACACTGGAAAGTAATATAGTAACGTAACTAGTTACTTTTATCACCCAGTAAAGTAATATTACTTTTGTAGGGAGTAATAAGTAACTAGTAATATATTACAATTTCTGAGTAACTTGCCCAACACTGGCCACAGGTGTATAAAATCAAGCACCTAGGGATGCAGACTGCTTCTACAATCATTTGTGAAAGGGTCGTTCTCAGGAGCTCAATGAATTCAAGCCTGTTACCGTGAGAGGTTAATACCTGTGCAATAAGTTCATTTGTGAAATTTCCTCACTACTAAATATTGCACGGTCATCTGTTAGTGGTCATTAGCTTCAGACCTCTAAACGTTGTGTGGCCTTCAGATTAGCTCAAGAACAGTGCATACAGAGCTTCATGGAATGGGTTTCCATGGCCGAGCAGCTGCATCCAATCCTTACATCACCAAGTGCAATGCAAAGTGTCGGATGCAGTGGTGTAACGCACGCCAGCAGTGGAGACGTGTTCTCTGGAGTGACGAATCACGCTTCTCTGTCTGGCAATCTGATGGACGAGTCTGGGTTTTACAGTTTTGGCAGTGAAATGAACTGTTAATGCTTCAGCATACCAAGAGATTTTGGACAATTTCATGCTCCCAACTTTGTGGAAACATTTTGGGGATGGCCCCTTCTTGTTCCAACATGACTGCGCCCCAGTGCACAAAGCAAGGTCCATAAAGACATGGATGAGTGAGTTTAGTGTGGAGGAACTTGACTGGCCTGCACAGAGTCCTGATTCCAACCCGACAGAACACCTTTAGGATGAATTAGAGCAAAGACTACGAGCCAGGCCTTCTCGTCCAACATGTGTGCCTGACCTCACAAATGCGCTTCTGGAAGAATGGTCAAAAATACACCTGAACGCACTCCTAAACCTTGTGCACAGCCTTCCCAGAAGAGTTGAAGCTGTTATAGCTGCAAAGTGTGGGCCAACTCCATATTAAACCCTAAGAATGAGATGTCATTAACCTTCATGTGCATGCAAAGGCAGGTGACCCAACTTTTGGCAATATAGTGTATATACAATGCTGTTAGGCGACAATGCTCTGCACACTTTTCGATGACAACGAACAGCAAGATTTAAAGAACAGAAGTACGGTAAAAATAAAAAGGGAACTTGGCTAGATGTTTGTGAAATCATAAGTAAGCTTTGCATTCAACATTCTTCTACATTATGTAGCATGTACTTGAACTGTGAAGTAATTTCTCTAACAGACCCACTAAACACAAATAAACTTGTCAAAACTGTTAATATACTTATTTCACAATACGTCACAGTAGCCTCATTATTTGTTTTGATCTTCACAAAAGAATGTCTTACAGATGTTTGTGTAAACAATGACTGCTTTTGTATCTTTTTTTGTAACAAGGACTGTGTATATTCCAGTAGTAGACATTTAAGCTGATTTGTTCCGTTTGTCTCTGCTAAGTACATGTTAGTATCAAGAACAAAGTCACCTCAGCAAGGCAAGTGCAAGACAATGCGCAGAAAAATGCCATTATTTCCAATGACAAGAGCTGCAGTGTTCAGCAGCTGTACGTACCACTCTGATTTTCTGCCAGGTTGTACGGCAAACATTCAGTTACATTAAACTTTGACCAGAAAAGAGCTGACATCCACAGCATGCGTCCAATAGGATTGAGGCCTTGGCAAGAGGCAAATCTCATGCCGGTGACAATGTTACTGTAGAGAAGAATTAAGGAGAATTTTGTGCTGCACTTTTTTTTTTTCTTCTGTGCACTACCTTGAATTCCTGCAGTATTGTCTCCTCGTGTTTGGTCTGAAACCAACTTTAGTTACATTCCGTTAACAATGGACCTTGTACTATACTCCATTGTAAACGGTGCTGCTGATGCTCAAATAGCGTTTCATAAGCCCAAACTCCAACAAGCATCCACCTGTAAGCTCTTGTAGTTTATTTTGGTCTCTTGTCTGCTCTGTACATACACACTATAACTCTCTTCCACATGAGTTCTTTAAAGGAAATAATAGATATGCTCTACGTAGAAACTTGTAATGATATTTGAACATTTTTGAAGTAGCTCCTCTTAAAGCTGGGACATATTTGTGGAGTCACTACTATATTTAGCATCATGTGACTACCACTGACTGCTGGCTTATGTTTTGTCTGTGCTTGCTGCAATCTATCAGCCCCCCTGGAGGAGGAAAGAGTTATAGCGAGCCTCCTATCTGCTCAGGAGCTCCTGCCGTGGATTCCCCACAGACCGAGCTGGTCGACTCCCCCTCCTTTAACTACAAGAGCCTGTCTTCTCGCGTCAGCTCAGAGCTGTGCACCTCAGCTTGAAGGCTTCACCCCTGGATTCCCAATAAGAGGAAGGATGCGTGTGTGTGTGTGTGTGTGTGTGTGTGTGTGTGTGTGTGTGTGTGTACGTCTATCAGGTTGGTGTACAGGCTCCTGTCAGGCAGTAAACAATACATCAGGTGGTGCTGACTCTGGCCGCCGTCAGTCTGGAGTTGATGTGAGAGCAAAGGCCATGATATGACTGAGATGTTGTTTTGTTATCACTGAAAACAATGTAATAGATGTTGTCACATTTGGATACTGGAAGCATCTATTACACATTATGATTTATTCTTTATGTTAAAGCTCAGACTTGGAACAATTTCAACCCATAAAAAGATAATATGATCATTTCAATATTTAAATAATTAACTCAAAAACAAAAGCTCAACTTAACTTCTCTTGGGTCCTGAATATCTTCTGAAAATGTTTTCTATGTAACCGGCCGTATAACAGCCAATTATTTGTTGTCATTTGCCCTGGAATCCCTCTGTGAATCCTATCAAGTCAGTGATTTGAGCTGTCTAGAGCGCTCTGATTGCCAGTACTTAATGAAACACTTGAAAATAATGACGACTCCCTCAATGAAGCAACGTGGGAAAGAAAGAAAGAAAAAAACAAAGCACCAGTAGTGAACCAGCAGCAAATTAACTTTTAAAACGAACAGTAATTAGTTCTGCTGAACTAGACTCCCTGTGGCCTTGACGGGGCCAGCCTCACACATCGATTCTGTCAGAAGATGTGGGGAGAGCTCCCACAGGCTGCGTGGCTCGTCATCGCCATCACATCACAAGAGTCCCCTCAGTCCCTGTCCAATTAGAAGCCACTGTGGGCCCGAACCTCGAATAGCAATGTAGCAGAACCTGCGGCTGGAGTAGGTGGAGGAGAAAATGTTGTAGAGAACATATTTAGTTTACTGTTTGAAATTTTGAACTGTTTAAATTGCAATTCAGACACTTGTTAGCAAATGTCTGTACAGCTAGATATAATGGAAAAGGATCTGCTCTTTGAGGGAGCACGAGGAACACATAAACAAACAATACATTTTAATGAAGTCAACAACACCAAGAACACACTTAATTGGCACATAAGTAGGAGGTTTGGGCAGTGGAGGGACCTGCGGCAGAAAACAGTATTGGCTTAAAGGTATCAGCAGAGTAGTCAGTAAGAATTGTCTGGTTATAAAGGATGCAATATACACCTGCATGAATATTACTGGATGTTATTAATCAGCTGGTAGCCAAGTAGCTGAACCAGCTAATGCAAGAGCAACTTCCGTGCTCAAGCTTATCACATAAACCTAATCTATGGCTGCAATTAACAATTCTTTTCAATATCAATCTATTATCTTCAGATTATTTTTACAATTAACTAATCATTTGGTCTATAAAATATCACAATGTGATCCCAGAGCCCAAGGTGACAGTTTATTGTTGTTACACAACAGTAAGCACTGCCTGTCACACCGTCCCCCGTGCTGCACTGGGACATTCTGATCCACCTGAAAGCTCTGTGAACTTGTAGTGAGAACATCAAAGCAATGGAGCAGTGAAGCTATAAAGGAAGAGGTGTTTAGGAGTGGAGACCGGGACATTTTTAAGGAGTCAAAGTATAGGTTTAGCAAGGAGATGCGAGAAGCTAATCGACTTACTCAGAGACTACATGAACCAATTCTCTGCAAACAACTCTGCTTCTCTCTGGAGGGGCTTAAGACAGATGACCAATTGTAAACCTAAAGCCCCCCACTCCATTAACGACTCTCGCCTGGCCAACAAGCTGAACCACTTCTACTGTCGCTTTGAGAGTCAATGGGTCAGTCCTGACACCATCCCCCGTCACCCCACCGATCAGCCGTAGCCCACCAGCTCCTCCTCCCCCTCCTCAATGGGGGCCAGCTCCAAGGGGGAGGAGGTGGAGCTCCAGGATGTCAATACGCTATTCAGAAGGCAGAAACCCCGCAAAGCAGCTGGGCCCGACCGCAAGGTTCTTGTTTGTGGATTTGAGCTCTGCTTTCAACACTATAATCACGGCCTTGTTGTAGGACAAGCTCTCCCAGCTGAGCGTGCCTGACTCCTCCTGCAGGTGGATTACAGGCTTCAGTTCTGACAGGAAACAGCACGTGAAGCTGGAAAACATGTCTCCGACTCCCGGACCATCAGCACCGGTTCACCTCAAGGCTGCGTTCTTTCCCCTCTGCTCTTCTTGCTGTACACTAAAAGCTGCACCTCCAGTCACCAGTCCGTCGAGCTCCTGAAGTTTGCAGATGACACCACCCTCATTGGGCTCATCTATGGTGGGGATGAGTCCGCCTACAGGTGGGAGATTGACCATTTGGTGACCTGGTGCAGCCAGAACTACCTGGAGCTCAATGCTCTGAAGACAGTGGAGGTGGTAGTGGACTTCAGGAAGAGTCCAGCCCCACCCTCCCCCATCATCTTGTGTGACTCTACAGTCGACACTGTGGAGTCTTTTCGCTTCCTGGGCACCATCATCTCCCAGGAGCTGAACATCCGCTCCCTCACCAATTAAGCCCATCAGAATATGTACTTCCTGTAGCAGCTGAAGAAGTTCAGCCTGCCAGAGACAGTGATGGTGCACTTCTACACTCCCATCACTGAGTCCATCCTCACCTCCTCCATCACCATCTGGTATGCTGCTGCCACTGCCAGGGACAAGGGCAGACTGCAGCGTATCATTCGCTCCGCAGAGAAGGTGATTGGCTGCAATCTTTCATCCCTCCATGACCTGTATGCCTCCAGGACCCTGAGGCGAGCAGGAGAGATTGTGTCCGACCCCTCCCACCCCGGACACAAACTGTTTCAGACATTCCCCTCCGTCGGGAGGCTGCGGTCCATCAGGACCAAAACCTCACATCATATGAAAAGGTTTCTCCGTTAATGTTTGCACAACATATCCGATCAGAACAGATCAAATCTGATGCTTTTATTGCACATGTATACTTATACTACTTATTCTGTCAATTTCATATTTTTAGAAATCTTTATATTCATATAGGTTTATGTTTGTTTATTGTTGTTGCTCACCTAGCTGCCAAAACAATTTCCTTGTATGTGTAAAAACAACATGACAAAATATGATTCTGACATAAAACATAGAAATGATCTCATTTGAAAAGCTGGAACCAGAGAATGCTAAAAACTTACTTTAAAAAAAATCAAAGTGGTTAGTGATTATTTTTCTGTGTATCGACTAATTGATATATCAATTTGTTGTTTCAGCTCAGAGTCCGACTCTGACTGCCAAAACTTTGCCTTAGTGATTAACGCTTTAGTTAATTAATGATTTTGTTGGACGTTTCTGGGAAGGAGCTATGTAATTTGTCTCTGATTGTATAGGGAAAGAAAAATAATGTTCCGATACAGTACCTAACTCATTATGAGTTTTAAATATATGGAAAATATATGGTCTTAACCTAGTCAGGTAGAGTTTATAAGCAATTGTTGTTTTGCATAGGAAATTCTGTATAATAATAAAATGACTGGGGGGGGGGGGGGGGGAAAGAGATCCATTTAAACCCAAGTAGTCAAGTCAATTTTATTTTATTTCTATACTTCAATTTCACAAATTTGCCTACAATCTGGATAGTATACGACACCCTCTACCCTTGGATCCTTGATCTAGATGAGGAAAATTCAACATTAAATTAAGGTATTGGACAAATTGAATTTTTTACCTTACGATAACGCTGAATGAAAAATTAAGGGACCACAAACATGATTACAATTCATGCCGAAGGGGGACATTAATGTGTTTACCAAATTTCCTGGCAATTTGTCCAGTAGTTGTTAACACATTTAATGGGGAAAAGTGGAGGAAACCTTAGGAAGCGCAACAGAGGTAAGTAACTAGTAAAATTATAGTATGTACAAAATTGATAGTTGTAAATAATATTACACAAAAAATAGTTACTGTAGTAAAAGGTTATGATACCAGTGAATTGAAAGTGAACCTATTGAACTTGTTGCCTATATATTAGCACCAGATTACATAGTCCTTACCAGGAACCTTCCTAAGAAATTGCAATTTCATATCAGTTCCTTCCTATAAAAATATTTGGAAATTATGGGACCACATCAACTTTTAAAAACTGCAAACTGATAAAAATCAATCAGACACAGCAGTAGTTTTATGTACATTCTGTACACATAAACAGAAGTGTAGATAAAATTCAGATCTAGTGGGCAAATTCTCTTGCATATCATGACCCTTCATGTTAAGACCCAGTCATTGACATTCCAGTGCTAAATATCACCAAATGTCACAACAAGGCCTCTGTATTCCAACCTGTCAGAGATGTGAAATATGATTGTAAACAAAAACTGTCTGATTTAATGTAATCGCATTGTTTTTCTGCAAACTGCCTCTCTACTGTAGACAACATTAAGAGCAAAACTGTCAAGTTGCTTAAAACTAAAGCGGTTTAGCCAATTAGGGTGCTGTGATGCTGAGAACTGTGGGGAGATGTTTAAGGAATCAATAGCAAGCTAATTTCATGCAGGGCACAGAGCATGGAGCCAGGCCTGGTGATTATGTTTGAGAACACTGAGGTAAATAAGAGTGTTTACCCGTGTATTTATACATCTCAAAAACCAAATTCCTGGCTAGGAACACAGTGGCATTATACACTCTAATTGAAAGACTTGACAAATAGGCTGTCCGCATTCACAAGCTTAGCATTGATTCAGAGGGAACAGGAATAGGACTGAAGCTTTACTGCAAAACAGTGTTTTATAGAGACCATTCTCAAGAAGAAAAGTCTGAAGTTCAGAGTGAGAACCTCGCAGCCTATTCACAGTCAAGTCAGGTTTGCTGTTCAGTCTTTCCATGAGACTTTGGCTTCGTAGCCTTAGATGTTTTCACACTCTTAAGACCAGCCAAGAATCTCAAGTGGTCATGAAACACATTTTGATTGACAGTGTTTTGTCACTCCATCACTTTGCATTTGAACCTCAAAACAAGGAGGAGAAACATGTCAGGGTGGCTGAAAAGAACCTGGGTGCTAGAATGTAGGACAAGAGCATTTAAGGACTACAAATGGTAACTGAGGCTGACGGGGGGAGGGGGAAAGGTAGAAGTCTGTTTCTTCTTTGTCTACAACTACTTGACTGAGCTTTACTTTTCAATGTCATGAAACTCCTTTATCAATGTTAAATATATAATCTTAATTTTTCGTGTTCTGTGAGCAAAAATGGGGGCCATAATAACAACATGCAAAGCAGCTTTTTGAAAAATAACTACATTCTTATTCTAATGCATTTACCCAAGGAAGTCATCTGGCAAGCTTTCCCCACAGCATTAAAAGACGTGTGGAAATCAAGTTTAATATGAGAGTTTTTCAAAGAAACTAACACAGCTCCACAGAGACTAATATGTGGTGTCTGAACTGCCAGAACATAGATTTCCATGTCCTTCATCCATCAAGGAAAAAGAAGTTTCATACTTGAAAAATATTTCCCTGCTGAAAATAGCTCAGGAGTTCTACAACATAGCTGTTGACGGCCCCACTTCTTATTACATACTGGAGAAGAACATAGTTTGCAAAGTGTGTCAAGTGTTGTACTTATTTTGTCCACCCTGTGTACCGACAACTCTGGCACCACAACAATATCCACTCTGCAACATATTGATAAACACTACAGCACGCATGGAGTGGAGTAGAAGAGAGACAGGTTTAATGAACGTTACTCAAGTAGACAGCAACTCGTTACGTTACGCTGAAATTCAACCGTGGTGTTCTGTCGGGAGATGCAGTGACTTAAACCAACGGTGAGTAAGAAAAGTATAAATAATATGTAATTGTTGAGCTATGAGTAGAGGTAAGGTCTGCTAGCTGCTAGGCTAATTTATGTGTGTAAAATGCCATAGGCTTTAGTTAATGAACCTTGACAATTAAATTTCTGCCACAGCCTGGCTGACAGTGTGTTTGGGCTTTTAGGAGGGGGGAAAAAGCCACTGCTGTAAAGGAAAGGAGTGTGCTGGATTTATATTTTGTTTTCATAATTGTTGGAAACCAAAAATCGTAATTGAAAAGACAATTTGATTTATCGCCCAGCTTCCACCCCAGGCTGTGCTACAACTTTCGGGCAGGTTGTAAGAATGGAACTTAATTCTGTAACATAATTGGAGAAGTTGGAAACATTGCTATTTGTAGTAGACTAATAAGGGTGACAATATTTGAGAGCTCCAACACATAAATTCTTCGAGTTACCATCCGGTTTTAACACTTAATACCGGTCTCCCATACTTTAGAACTATAAGGCATTTCTTTCCCTTCAAAACCTAGCTAAAGCATAGCTAAGAAACTAGCTAAAGCAACGTTACCTGACTATCTTCCTCATCGACATCAGACATCTATCTCTACTTGGAGAAATATATTAACAAGCTCATTTCAAAATGCAATCAGAAATATTTTAATACATAACTTTTTTTTTTTTAGCAATTATTTAAGTAATGTTACTGGTATTGTAATTTTGCTAACGTTACCTAGCTAACATAGTTGGCCATGAACATTAAAAGACAATACATTTTAAATGTTTTTTTTCTTGTTTGGTAACGTAATTCTATCCACTGCCTTGTTTGCTGTTTATTTAGTTGTCAAGACTTCGCAAGTGATTGACGTCCTGTCACTGTTCCTCAAAGTGGAGAGAGTGGAGCATCTCCAGATAGTCAATTGCAACTTCATGACATTTCATAAAATTTTGAAGCAGCGATGGCAATAATTTTGCAGCGGCAAAATGTATATAACAGAAACACTTTCAAACTTCCATCCTCCAATATGTATTTCGTCTAACAATGGGATGGTTAATATGGGTTTTCCTGGATTTAAAGCACCAAAATAGAAGAAGAAAGCACCTATTTTGCAGTCAATCTACTGTAAACATACACTATATTGCTGAAAGTACTGGACACCTGAACATTACACCCATGTTATTGTTCAACATGTAATTTCAAAACATGCGTATTAATATGCTTATACTGCAGCCTTCACTTCTGCTGTCCACCACATTTTGGAAACAGGCTGCAGTGATTTGCTCCCCTTTAGCCACAAGAGCATTAGTGAGGTTGAACACTGATGTTGGGCAATGAGACCTGGCTCACAGTTTGCGTTCCTGTTCATCCCAAAGGTGTTTGATGGGTTTGAGGTCAGGCCTCTGTGCAGGCCAGTCAACTTCTTCCACAACAAACTCCGAAAAGCATTTATTAACCTTGCTTGGGGGATGTAGCATTTATCATGTTGAAACAGGAAAAGGTCTCCCCCAAACTGCTGCCACAAAGTTGGAACAACGCTATTAGAGCTGAAACAAGTAGTTCATGAATCGATGAGTTAACCGACAAAATACATTTTACTATTGTTACTGTTCAAATAATTATTTTTTCTTGTAAAAATGTGCAAACAATCATCTGATTCCAGCTTCTCAAATGCTAGGATTTGCTGATTTTTTTGTCTTATGATAGGAAACTGAATATCTTTGGGTTTTGGACACAAAACAAGCTATTTTAAGGTGTCACACTGGACTCTGGGAACCTCCCTAACCCCACATATTATTGTCTGAAATATGACTGTTTACTGTAATATTTAGATTAGACCAAACCATGAAAAACAGCCCCAGACTTCAGTTTCAGTACACAACATTATGTGGTAAGGTCTGTCCACATACTTACGGTCATATAATGTATCTTCTGGATAATAGCTTAACCTACCTATGTAACATTTTCATAAATACACATAGTCATTAACATCTTTTTTACTTTTTAAATAATTAATAACTTTAACAAATACTGTATATACTTAATTCACTGCTTTAAATTGTTGTTCTCAGTATGTTTTGCAGTCGGAAAGTCTAGGAAAGGCATCTGAATTTAATAATGGTGTTCGTTCTCTTCGTCTCTGGTTCTGTCCTCATACAGCCTCCAATGGCTGTGTGTCTGTGTGTGTCTGTGTGTGTGTGTGTTCAGAAATGTCAACCAGGAGGCTGTATGAAAATCACATTCGGCTGTAATTACAAAAAATGGCAGTCTGTGAGACAGAGCAAGAGATGAGAGAATGAGTGGAAAAGGAACAGGGAGAGAGAGAGAGAGAACGGAGCGAGGAGAGAGATGGAGGCATCCATTATATGAAGAGCATGGCGTATTAGCTGCTCTGGCTTAGGTGCAGGCCATTATGTTTCCAGCCACTTGGAAAATATGGAACTAAATACTGGATGACTAGAGTGAGACGCTGCAGTGCTCACAACATAAAAACTGATGCAGAAAACATACAGAGAGAAGATGTTCTATTCCCAGAGCTGGTGATGTCAGGTCACCTAAAAGTGACGAGAGACTTGTAGGGTTGGTGATGAAAAGAGCAGCCAGTGTTTCAACTGTCGTCTGCTCCCAGAATTTAGAGGAAAAGCCTTTTTGGAATTTCAGTTTATTCAAGTCTGACTTTGATCATGTCTTTTGATTCAACTCTCACCCAGGACCCAGAAAGCTGTAAATATAATTGACAACATGTTCAGGCCCACCCCCTTAGTTTAAAAAATGACTTGACAAGTGTAGCAATAGTAACTATCAGTCTATAATTTCAGACAGAAGGAGACAAAATCAGGCTTCTAATTTCTAGCCAGTGACCACTGAATTTGTTAACTCTTGCAAGCAGATTCTACCAGCTGTAGCTAGCTAGCCAACTAAACTAATGTTTGCAACATGAGTTGATTGCAAACATTGGCTGTGTCCGAAATGTCGCTATTTAGTGGACTATATAGTGAGCTCACCATTTTGTAGGGCTGTCCAAATGTGTAGTGATAATTATTATACCCTATATAGTCCACCCAATGTATCCCAGAATGCATTTTGAAAAGTAGTGTACAACCGATGGTCCCTAACCAAGCCCTAAATACCATCATGCATTGCGCTGATAGAAAAAAACAGTCCACCAACTGATTGTCTGACGGCAATGACGTAATTAATTGCGCAGAAATAATGATCGGAGTAGTGTCTGACAGTATTGTTTTCGTTATGCGGGTGAGCTCAATATAGAGTCCTCTACATACAACTCCCTACATAGGGGGTAGGATGTAGTGGGGATTTTGGACACGTTTCCAACTGAAACTTTTAAAAACAAGTCTGTAAATAGGGTCTTAAAAATATTCTTGATGGCTACATACATGATATTATGCTAACAGACAGGCAAAAGCAGCATGTCGTAGGCAAAAAAATCAGGATCCACACCAGGTAATGATCCGTGTGAAAATAAATAAACAGCTGTGTTTTATAGTGTAGAGCTAGTTAGTCCTGGTATTATTTAAGAAATTATGTAAGATTCAAACTTTTACTTCTAAAATAACCCTGTTTGGCTGCTTTGCTTAGGTACTTAGACAGGCAAGAGATTTGTTTTATACTTTATTTTTAACATTTTTAAACAGTATGTTTCACTTTTAGAGGACTAACCACTGGGTTATCTATCCATCTGTATCCATCTCTGTGGCTGTGGTTGCTGGAGTGTAAACGCAAATTCAGTAATGCAGTAATCTACAAATTCTGATATAGTGGCATCCAGAACCAGCTTCCACACAGTGGGAGAATCCTACACAATGGCTGTGCTGTTGTAACCTCTAACCCCAATACGTATAAAATGCTCCTTAGCCTTGGAAGTAACTCTGGGTAGGTCATTACTGTAAGATATGATTGTTAGCTGCTAACAATACATGTGCTAATGGGTGTAGTTTATATAAGAGCAGACAAACATGAAGTTTATTCCATTCCTTACACTATTGCTTTTCTATATTTGGTTTTGGAAAGACAAAAAAAAGACACTGCCCTCCAAACTCCTCACATAACTCTTAATACAGCCTCATAGGATGGAGGGAAGGAGGGATAAGGCTCACTCTATGTTCCCAGGGTCCTATGTTCTCAGCATGGGTGTCTCTTGACATAAAGTAACATTGTAAGAGATTGGTAAGGGCTATCTTGGCAGTTTAAACTGCAAAAGAATGACAAGGGAGGCATTTTCATGTGCAGTTTGAAGAAGAGCAACAAAGAAATAATGAGGAGCGTGTAGCATAGGGAACAGGGTTTCCCTCCTCTCTAGCCCTCCCAAAGTGCAACAGGTAGGATCTGCTTTATATATGGAGAACACTGGGCCCCAGGTGGCTCCAATACATGATGATGATGACTCCACCTACTGACACCTACAACAGAACACACACATGAACACTTAGCTACCTGACAGAGTCAAGGATGTCCCAGGGACATCACAATGGTAAAAATCTGTTTAGCCACTGTGGAGAAAACAATGTCTACAGTCAAGAAAAGTGTTTAGCTCACACATTTGAGGGTGTAGATTTCAAGGAGTTTAACATCAGTAGGCTATAAGAGTGACACCCAAGAACACCACTCAGAGGTTGTGTGTATGCTCTGAACAATGGTTAAATTATTCCTATGGATACATTTGGGCTGTTCTGAGCTGTGAGTTTAATATGTTGACCCAGTGAAACTTATGTTGAACATTTGACCTAGGGAAAACACTGCTGAAATGAAATAAAACCTAAAGGTCTCTCCAGTGTGTCATATTAAGAGGATATTGAGCTGGGGAACATGGCACCCTGGGATAGATATGCTACCGAAGGATGGAAGGAAGGAAGGAAGGAGGCAGAAATACATCCCTATCCATCTCAGATATCATTACCTCAAGGTCATTTGCCACCTGTCAAAGGAAATTGCTTTCATATTATTAGCACGCCATCACTTTCTCTATTTGGACAATTCTTCATAATGTATTAATGCTCATTTTTCAAATCGCTCATTATTTTCTTAATACCAAATTAGATTTTATAACTTGCCATTAACCGGAGTGAACTGCCACTTCAAAGAAATTTGTCATGTAAGGAAAAGCTCCAGAAGAAACACCGATATTCCAAAGTTTGAGATCAAATATGCACAAAAGGCTTGCATGTACTGAATGCTCAGGCAGATCTATTTGAATCACAAATAACATCATAAATTTGCAGAGCACCAGGAAGCCAGGGATATACAATGAACCATTGACTGTAAGCTAAAATCCCAGAGACAACATTTGCATCTCAATAAAAAGTCCTTACATAGCAAGTTAGGGCCTCTGTCTATCTCAGCATGCAAAACATCAAGTGATAACACATTGTTGCAAATAATTTGTTGACTAGGGTGGCAATTATAGAGACATATGCTCATAAACCCTTCACAGAATGCTGCATATGTACATCGTTTCAGTTTTTATGTTCTTTTCTGTGGACTTTTCTGCAGCCTCAGTTTGGACACAAGAGGTAGAATTGCCTAACGTACATCAGAACAAATCTAAGGATTGTGAAATGTAAAGAATAAAAGTAATAAAAGCAGTTCATGAATGCTGCATTTGCTCTCAGCATAATGGTAAAATTGTAAAGAAAATGGAGAGAGGCATAAACATTGGCAGGCGTTTTTCCTGTGTGCCTTCTGATATTTGAAAAACACCACAGATATATTACTAATGCTTTACAAGAGCTTCAAAGTGCAAGTGAAAGATATTTTAATGTAAGTATCCTTTGTAACTTTGTAATTAACTTTGTCTCATCTTCATTTCTGGATTAAGTATTCATTTAGTCTTGTTTTGTACTATATTTACAATAGGTCTGATGCTTATTTTTCTTTTGTAACTTTTAACGTCTAGATGTTTGTCCCATGCATGACGACTAGGAACTGATCTACCAGAAGCTATTCGGTATCCAAAAAACAATAGAAATGATGTATCATGTTACATTTCAAGGGATGTAAAACAACAGAAAAGTAATTGACTGTGTCTCAAACCAGATCCAGCAAGTCGAAGTAAGACATTATTGATCACGAGGAACCTGTGCTGGATTTGATCATAATTTTGCCCATAGCAACAATATCCTCTCATAGAATGAGCGAATGAGTGTGCCAATGATGAAATATTAATGTGTGGAGAGGTATAGCTCAAAGGAACTCTAAGGACATGCTGCAGGGGCTTCATTTCAATGCCTGCCACCTCCCATTGATTTAAGGCCCAGTGTCAGCAGAAGTCTCATTTAGGAAAGTCATCTGTCTCGCCTGCCTGGGCCCGCTAAAAGGTTATTTACCTGCCCGGTGCTTAGTAAGAATAGATAGAGGCTACAGAAGAACACCGCCGTTATGTGTTTATGTTGGCTATTGATTGCCATGGCTTGTTTGTGCAGAGCTGTTTTGCCAGTGTGTCCACCTCTGTGTGTGAGGAGGGGAGCGGGAGACAAGCTGTGACGGCGGGGCCTGATTGGATGATCAGCATTAAACTGTAAACACGGTGATGATGGTGCCCATTTGCAGGGGTCGTTTTCTGATGAGGACTGCAGCGAAAACAACACAGTGTTCTGGTGCAAACTCATTACAGCAGTAATCTACAGCTGAGCTTTACAATTACTTAAAATGCAAGAAAGGCATCATTGGTTACTGAAAGGATTGTTTTAAATTATGCAGGAAGTAATACAGAAAATCCAGAGCCACAACAGGAAGGCATTAGTGGCATATAGCACAAGGAAGGAATCCATTCTCCCCTTCATTAATAAAGAAATGTATGCTGGCTGTCATAATACACTGAGTGCTAATGGATTATGTTTTAAAGTCTGTAAAAAGTATCATTTCTCAAAACGGGGACAAGGACGATATTCATCCATTTTAATTCAGAAATGACGGCTTCATGTGTTAACGTGTATCACTGTGTAAACATGAAAAGCAGACAGCTTACACATTAAGCAGAGATATTATATTGTCAGCTTCAGAATGTTTCATAGGTTCAGTAAAGTAATGATGAAGCCTATGGTGGTTGTGGGATTACAGGATTATGTCAATATTTTTGGAAATATGCTTATTTGTTTTCTTTCCAAGAGTTAGATGAGAAGATTGGTACCACTCCCATGTTGTTGATTAAAGTATGGAACTAGAATCAGAGAGTCAGAGTGGTTTAGCCTAAATTAGCATAAAGATTTGAAGCAAGGGAAAATGGTTAGATTGGCACTTTCCAAAATTCAAAAACGGGCTTACCCACAGCTCTGAAGCTCACTAATTGGCACGTTGTATCCAATTTGTTTAACTTGTACCGAAAAAGAAAGGTAAAGTGTACTATTTGTGGCTTTAGAGAGAGTTACATGCTGGAGCTGTTTTTTGACAAACATCCACTCAGGACTTTTGTGCAATATCTCTGACTACAGTGTTTGTTGTCATATACAGTCACTGAGCACAGATTTTGGTTTAGAGGCACACTGAAACCAAACTTGGCAACCTCACTGTGATGACTTTGGATGCTGTGCACAATCTCACTGCCCAGCTGTTGTTCACTGTGTAACAAAAACCAAACGTATTGTTTTCACATTTCCATTTGTGTAGTGATTAGAGATCTAATTAGATTAGAGATATAACATGTTAGTGACCTTTTTATAGGTGTTGAAGGTGTATTCCGCCATTTCCAGTGTTTATGCTAAGAAAGGCTGAACAAATTCCGAACACGCAAACATGAGACTGATATTAACCTTTTCATCTGTTGTTTTTGTTTTTTGCAATCAAGACAAGTAATGTTACACAACTTAACCAGTTAACCAATTGGATTCAGTATTCATGAATGATTTTTTTATTAGTAAAATCAAAATAATTTGAGTTAGTGTTATGATTTAAAAAAAAAAAGGAAGTTATTAACCTCCTTCATTTCCTCAGAAGTGTCTGTCAATACAGATCATGTTTAAAGTAACTGAAGTTCTGCAGCACAACTGCAGGAAGGAAACATTCTAAATAATAACTGCTAAAAGTACAGATACCTTTAAAAACACACCTCTTAATGTAACAGCTACAGTACATGAGCGGCAGTGAGTGCGTGGGAGCATGGACATGCTAAACACATAAGAGGTGCTAAACATATAACAGGTGATAACTGCAGACATGTGAACTGAGTTGCAATGTGATGCTTTAGTATCCAGTTACACTGATATGATTCCCCACAACACTGTTCCAGTCAATCAGCAACAGGTGGAGCAGTGGCAGAGAGAGTTCTGTACACGGGCACATTTGAACGTGCAGGACTGTGGGCACTGTGAAGGAGTGATGGCCGAGAAACACCTAAAGAGGAAAGGGGCTGAAGAATATGAACAGAGAAGAAAGTTACATTACCAGGCAAGGGCAAATTTCGTTGTACCTTCACAGTGCAATGACAATAAAGTCTATTCTATTCAAAGGCGCTTGGAGAAACCTTTGATATTTGAAATTTTGGGGGTGGAGCTTCTGAGGGAGCACTGCAGGGAAGGATGTCTATTTTTTTGGCAGTTGATTTCAAATGTCAACAATCCTTCTGTAGAATCACTTACACTCCATTTAAAATTTTGTCTAAAACATCTTACACACACAATTAGTGGGGGGAAAAAACATCATAAATTACAAGATGATGCCTTCAAATGGCTTGTTGTCTATCCAACAAGCCAAGTTTACAGGGATATTAAATAGAGTAAACAGCTGGAACCTGTGATGATTTAGTTTTATTACTTGAAACAAAAATTAAGCGATTAAAATTACATACTTTTCAGAGTATTGTTTACATGACTAATCGTATCAGCACTTGTCTGCATGCTGTTCATGCTGGCATGGTGTTTTTCCAGTGGTAAGAACTAATAATTAAACAGTAATTAAATTGATTGAACTCTGATCTGTTCTTGGACAGAATGAGATATTTGTGGCGGACAAGCTGTACCTGAAATATTTATGAAAACTCCACCTGTTATTTTAGCCACTGGAGAGTATGAAGTAGTAAATGCTGAGCCCCCGTGGAGCTGGTGAGGTCTTGTAGTTCAAGCAGCTTCTTGTAATGACCCTCTTTGCTTTGCCCCATCAGCTATAGAATCTAATCAAAGACTAATCCATTCCCCAACATCCTGAAGGAGCAGGTGTACCTTCATCTGTTAGTGAAATTAAGCCTCTTGTTAAACCCCTGCTGTATTTATCTTTTAATTAAATCCTGATAGATAGTTTTCTACATTAATATCACACATACAGTGCATGTGTGCCTCAATTACTAAACCTGTGTGTCCTTGTTTAGCAGGGATAAGAGGTATCCTATTATGGTACAATTCCCGCAAAGCATGGATTTAACAGGCTTTTCTGATTTGAGAGGCTCTGTGCCTGCATGGACAACGAATGTGCGTGCACATGCTCGCTGTTCTGACAGGCATTTTCTTTTTGTCTCATTTGGCATACAAGTCCTTCAGTGTTGCATAAACAAGATGCCAGTATCCTGATGAATGCTGTACTCCCCTCTAGATGGGAAACCAGGCTGCATCTTTTGATCAGCTAATCACTTACTTTGCCAAATATAAGAAGACTAATATGATTAGATACCAGAATGCATAACACAGCAATAAGGCTATTAGTTGATTTTAGGAGAGGCAATGTGGATGAAGTCCTCTATCATGGTATATTTCATTATATATTTTTATATCAATATATCATACCAACCGTTCTGTAGTAAGGTTTCTAGGAATTTTAATGAAATACCATTTATTGATAAAATAACAGAGATAAGTGGTTAGAGTTAGAGCTTAAGTTGGGTTAAGGGTTGGGTTATGCTTTCACAGAACTAACATATGTTGTCCGACCACATCGAAAATCAAAAGTGTTTATACTTGAACTTCACTTCAGAAATAGTAGTAATACCATACTGTGAAAACACTGCATTAGTATTATCAGCTAGATTTACTTAAAGTATCAAAAGTAAAAGTACTTATTCTGCAGTAAAATAGTCCCTGTCAGTGTTTTACTCATTTAATATTACTGCAGCATTAATGGTGTATGTTGCGCTGCTGTAGATTTTTAAGGTTGCACTCATTTTAACTTTTATATACTGTTGGGTAGTTTAATCCAAAGCATCATATTCTATAAGATTGCCATGTGTTTGAAGCGTCGCTTTACATTTAGTCCAATTCTCCAGCTAACTCAGGGTTTTTAGACGATTTATTTAGCTTAATAAGTGGGAGAAATTTCTCAACCTATAAAAAAAATAAATAAATCACATTTAAAATTACAGTATTTGGAAATACATTGTTTTCATTGGACAGGAAGAGTGTGAGAAATGGTAATCTGAAAAGTAAGACTAGTAGACTTATACTGGTAGTCTTGTTTGATAATTTGTGTTCATGGATTACCAGAGTTGCTAGTTTTTTATTCTGACTAGTCATTTCTATCCTTAAATTAACATGTATTTAGTACAATTTGTGCCCCCAAATGGTGCATGTGCATAGTAGTGTTGTAGTAATCGAGACTTTTTGATGGTCTCGGTCTCAACCACAAATGTACTCGGTCTTATCTCGGTCTCGGACATTGAGGACATTGAGGACTCGGGATTATATTATATTTCAAGGCCATTACATTGGGAATAAATTGCTTTTACATTGTCTGATTTATTTAACATCCTAACTTTGACTGGATGGAAAACTTTTTGCTTTAAATGCAACCAATAACCCTCATTAAAAATGTGTTGTTACCGTTAATGACTGTCTCCCCTCTCCGCAATGGTAAGCGTGAAAAAGAGTGTTGAATAAAGATGCTTATGTTGATTTCTGCTCTTAGTGTTTTGTATGTGGGTGTTTTAATGGGAATGTGGATCTTTCAGATCAACTTGAGAAGTACCTATGATCTAGTTCCACATTTTATTGTGGGTCATGTAATGTGGGGAACTGGTCTTGGTCTTGACTCGGTCTCGCCCTCCCTCGGTCTTGGTCTCAGCCCCTAAAAGTCTTGGTCTTGTCTTGGTCTCGATAAAGTCTGGTCTTGGTCTTGACATGGTCTCGGTTTGGGCGGTCTTGACTACAACAATTGTGCATAGTTTTCTTTTTCACAGAAGAAATTTTGACATGTTACATTAAACAAAGCACAAATCTACATAATCAAGTGAATTATGGATGAATTTCAGAGTCCTGTTATTGTGCATGTTGCCCTGTCATGACTTACTGGGACACTTGAATAGAACGGAGCCATTGTTAATGTTAGCATTAGTACTAGTAACAGCTGTTCATTTCCTACTATGACAAGTGAAAGCGTCTGAAGTGAAAAAGGGCTACGGGGCAACCAAAGTTGATTTCACACTGTCAGAGAGAAAGTGCTTTGAGTGGTGTTTTATTTTCCAGCTCTGTACTGTACCAAACAGTTAAATCATACTTCAGACCCAATAAAAACAAACAATGCTTTCTATTTACCTTCAGCACTGCTCCATGTTGAAGCCGGTGATGCAAATAGAGGCTGACTCTATTTTTCTACTGGAGGCGGATCTGGTTTGTGGTGAACATGCCATAGCCTGTGACTTCCACTGATGGATCATCATTATAAGTTTATTGTGGAGTAAACTGGCAGTTATGGGGTTAGGATAAGAGAAAGGGGGGTTTTAATTGGCGGATGGAGGAGGAATCTTGTGATGTTTGTTTTTGTTTGTTTTCGTATCCAAAAGCTGTAAGTCTGTAGTACCTTTTATTAAACAGTTTACTGAATTCATTTCAACAAAGAATGAGAAACTGACAAGGATGTAAGCCTAGAAGTGGCTCATTAGTTCATGTGGGACCACATGTTTTCTAAAACGATTAATATTTTTAGCACTTACTCACTAAGAAAAAGTGTAAATTGAACGACTGTAATTAAGGGTGTGTAATAAAGTACTTACAGAGCATAAAGTTTTTAACGGCAGACTAAACTTGGAAGAGAACTGGTACCACCGCTCTAACGATATTAGATTGTAGGAAACTTACAGTGGATCTAGAAATAGTTCACAATTAAAGTACCGAGGGAATAAATGAATTGGGTATGAAATTGTTCTGCAGTATATCAAAAGACTTGGAAGGGAGCCTTGGGAGCCCTTTTGCGTGTGTGTGTGTGTGTGTGTGT
This sequence comes from Micropterus dolomieu, assembly GCF_021292245.1. Lineage (NCBI taxonomy): Eukaryota > Metazoa > Chordata > Actinopteri > Centrarchiformes > Centrarchidae > Micropterus > Micropterus dolomieu. Next base: position 6,612,928 of record NC_060153.1, on the reverse strand, counting down.
GTGTGTGTGTGTGTGTGTGTGTATATATATATATATATATATATATACACACACACTCAAAGATATGATGTGGCATTTTTCATTTTTGTTGCAACAGACAGGAAGTGGGAAATGAGCGAGCGAGGAGATATAAGAAACAAAGAAGCAATTCAGGGATAGTGAGGGAGAAAATGCTGTGTATGTGTGTGAGAGGAGAATGGAGCTGATAGGAGATGCTTTGCTCACTAAAAACAAATGTACTGTATGTCTGTTAGAAATGGGTGCCTTCTATGATATGTAGCACATATTTTGCTGCTGTTCAGTGTTCAGCTTTGACTAGTCCAACATTTTGGTCCTCATGTATTCCATTGCATTTAAGTTGCAGTGCTAAGCATCTGTTTTTTCAAAAAAATAAAAACATCAGTACAGACAAACTAATAATTACACGTTTTAATTCTGTTTCTTGCCATACAAACTGAGCATAGACAATGTCATTAGGGTAAAGTGGCACAATTTGGGAAAAGTGTAAACAAGACTAGCCATGATAGCTGTTCTGACAAACTGAATGTTGAGGTGCGTTTGAGCTACATGTCAATGTGCTAACAATGACAGTGCTAACATGCTGATGGAGAAGATATGTCTGTCATGCTCAATATCTTATTTTAGCATGCTAATATTTGCTTATTAGCAGTACTAAGTACAGCTGGTGCTGTTGGAAATCAATTAGTTTTGCAGGTATTTGGTGAAAAACCAAAGAGTTGGACAAACAAAAAAAGTTTGACCTGATGATGGTGCCTAGATGAAAGGTTAACGGATCAAAGTTATTACAATCCTGAGGGGGGACATAAATGCTTGTACCAAATGTAATGGCAATCCATCCAATAGTTGTTATTTCAAGAAAAACAAAAATTGTCAACCTCTTAGAGGCACTAGAGGAAAACTCAGGGGATCAGGTCAAGTTATTAGAATACGTTATCAGTGAACCACAAATGTCTGTGCAACTACATCTACAACTACATCTAGTGGCATTCCATCCAGTAGATGTCAGGGCATTTAACAGAAAGAGTGAAAACTCTGCTGATGGCGCTAGAGGTAAAGTCAGGAGATCACCAAAGTCATGATAATTAATCCTCTAGGAAAATAGTAAACATCTGCAAATTTCATGGCAATCCAAATTGTTGTCAAGATATTTCACTCTGAACCACTGATGTTAAACTCATGGTAGCTCTAAAAACAAGGGCAATAGAATCAGTAGGATTAATCCTCTGATGACCATGCTTCATCCAGATGGTTGAGGATTTCGGAAGTATTTGACCTTTTGGGTTTATCAAAGATTTTCAGGCATTTCTGTTTTTGGAAAAAACGGATGCGAATCCGAATGTAGTGGCAACACATGAGAGGCACAAATTGGGGTAAAGCTTTGACCATCTGCTCGGAAACACATCCTCCTGCAACAACATGCAGATGTGGGAGTGTGTGCGCAGACACTTGTGGCCTCTTACACACTTAATGAAATTAGCAATGCTGAATGCCAGGGCCTCATGTAGCTGCAGCAACCGTCATTGCGAAGTGGAAGTGGGCTCCCGTCAACAGATGGCTCAAGCAGCAGTTCAGACAGATTCATTTGTTCCCCTATACAAAGTGTCGCCATCAACCGGCGGACCGCTGACACCAGAACCCCATTAGTGTAGTTTAGTGGTCTGGGCGGGACACTCTGCGTGAACTGACGCAGCAAAACGAGCAAAAGGAACATCCATCTGTTCTTTCCCTCTTGTGCTACAGTGAGCGCATCCATCTATCCTTTCATCCATCTACACTGCTTTCCATTATTTATGAGACATTAGCTCTGTATGTAATTAATTGGTGCTGTTAATAGCAAATACATCAAGTTAATGATTTTTAATTAAGGAGATGTTTTGGTGTTGTTGATTATGCCTACAGGGTACATATCTGCTGTGGTTTATGTAAACTGTCAAGCCCTCTTTTGTCTCCATCTAATGAGCTAAGTCATGGTTCAGGCTGCCATACTGTAGGTAATGCAGCACGAGGGTCTGTTAAATCTAGCAGCAACAGTTTTATGTGTGCTGAAAACCATTAATTTCATAAACATCTGAGAAGCCCTGTGATGCCTGTGTTTTTTTTTATTTTTGCCCCGCTCAGCAGGAATACTCTGACCTTTTAGCAATAGACAGCCAAATAAAACCCCTCACACAAACACCATGATGAATGTATTTCTGTTTGTTGCATCACCAGGGATAAAGTCTCATTCTTTTGCCACTGATCAAAGACTCCAATCAAATGCAGTCACATCTGGTGATGATCTTTTTAACCTTTGAGTGGACCTGTATCCTGAGCAGCAGCGAAGTATTATTTAGGCTGGTTTACATGAGATTAATGATTTACCATCTGCAGGTCTATTTAACTTGAGCTCTGTCCCGTTTTTTCCAGAGAAGCTGGATCATAGAATGAGCTCTGGGCTTTTCATCTGTGTCTCTCTGTGCAGTAGCTCTGTGCCTGCCTGCCTGCCTGCTTTCTCTCCTCTCCTTTCAGCGCAGCAGCAGTAGTAGCAACAGCCTATATGAGGACAGTTGGTGCATATCAATCAGGGCACAGGGTGCTTTCTGATGAAGACCACGTCCTTCTATCTATCACTGTTGTCGATACGCACAGATGCATCATAGGGCCAAAGAGCCAGACTTTGAAGGCTGGTGTTGCCAGTTGCTTTTGCAAATAGAGTGAAGAGCAGGAAGAATACTATAATTTTGAGATGATAATAGCGCTGTCAGCATGTGTGGGAGTAAGTATTAGGGTTAGCTGGTGCAAAAGGCACTGTCTTGTTGGTAAATGATGGTTCTGCATGGCGGCGTGGTTGTGGCCCGGGGTAGAGTCAGTCAGCAGTTTCCAGAATGTTCTGTGGTGTTGGTCTGTGGAAGCGGATGTCTCAACTCTCCAACTCTCACCACACCCTCATGTGTGTATGAAGGACTGTTTGTCTTTTTAGCATTTAAGAGGCATCAATGAGACTTTTTGCTTTTACCAAAAGCTGAGCTCTGCTGTAATGCTTGAATGTCTGTCTGATTCTTGAATTATGCACCTCTAAAATGAGAGCGTACTTCGATCTACTTGCTCCTGGGAGGAGACCCGAGCCACAGACTTTAAGTAGACGTGCAGACGTCATACATGCGGTCCAGTATGTGACTCAGCCATGTTGCCAGCATGGTGGCGGCTGTTTATGCCCAAAGTGGCGGCCGCAGTGGGAAACCTTTCCATCGCTTTTGTGTCTACGTGCGTCATTCAGAGCACTGCATCATTTATGCTGCACCTCAAATGAGAGCCTTCTTGGGCTAAATAAAGGCTACTGGGCTCTTATGTAACCAAGGTCCAAGTGTACAATAACTGTATGCTGAGTAGAAAGAAGAGAAATAACTTGTTCATGCTGTTCAGAAAATATCACAAGGGCGTCACTCTGACAGCCGCCATGGCTTCACTCAGATAGAGGGTGATTTAACTTCACAATTTCACAGGAAAAACAGTCTTTCTGCTCAGTAGTTTATCTGTTTGAGCATCTTAACCAGAACTATAAGTGTAAAAAGTAAATTTTGAGGTAAACTTCTGACTGTTGCTTCCCTGGTAGCTGGATTCTTGATTAACTACAGAGCACGTTATGACATTAAATGCTACTCTGTCTTGCTTATTTTGTTAGTTAGCATCTGTGTAGCATGTGTGTGTTAGTGCTGAGAAGCTAATGCTAAGTGAGCAGCTAATAGGTCTTTGAACAACAAATGTAGCTGCAGGATGCGGTTTTAATGTGTTAATTCTGTGAATGAGATAAATGAGGGGTAGCGGCCAGCGGAAACCTGACCAGATCACACAGACAACAATTACACCACTTAGCAAGACAAAAGGCCAGGAAGCAGAAGCTGAAGACAAACAGCAGAGGCTGTTAGATCCGTGACATTATGGATATGAGGGCACATTGAGGCATTAGGCGTCAGGACGGATGAGTTATTAAAGCACAATTATTGCACAAATGGAGGGTTTAAGTAAAAATTTGTCTGCTTGGTAGCATTTTTCATATCAATAATCCCTTTAGTTTTGCTTCTCAATATGTTTAGTGGTCATTTCATGGTGTTCCCCCTGTGTTACATTAAAGCTGCAGTAATCTGTATTGTTGTTGTTATAAAGTTCAAAGAGATCGAATGACTGTGTAATGTGGAAAGGGGTTACCCGTAGTGACGAACCTACGCACAGTCAACTCAGTTTCCCTCAGCTTTTCAGGGTGTTTTAGTGTCTTTCAGCTTATTGTTTTGGTTTTACAACCTACAGGGTTACTGTTTTGGTACAGTCTAACCGCTTTCAGCAGCTGTACACTTCTTGCCCAGCACTGAACAGCAATAGACAAAATTAGCAACTATATAGTGAATCGCAGCACATTTAGCAGTTAAAGAGACAGACATGTCCCTCAGAAGTTGTTTAAAACCAAAAACAGCAAAAAGGAGAGTGAATATTGGACATACATTTAAAAGGTGGCCAAAAACACAACTCCAAATCCACGCTAATGTTGCTCTGTCTGCTACATGTTATTGTTTGCTAACACGTTTGCCACACAACTTTATATGGTGATAATATACCAGAGTTGTGTTTGCTGCATCTAAGTGGCCAAAATAATCAATTAAAGCTGCTTTAAAGATTTTCCCTAAACGTCCTTCCTACCTCACATATCAACGTCACTTATTTTTTTTAACTTTGCACTGCCTTCTCCAATAAGAAATAGGCAACACAAGGCATCGAAAACAAAATGAAAACTTACAGGCACTTCTTCCAAGTCTCTTTTAATATTTGTTATAGTCTAACCTGCTTACTTTTGAGCTGTCCATCCCTGTACTGTTAAACAAGAAAGACTCCATAACAATGCCATTTCCTTCTGACTTTAAACTGTCACTTTAATCTACTATCTCACGGACACACTTTGTCTTCAGGCTTTATTTCATCTTTTCCTCCCGTGCTGATTTTCTTTTTCCTTCTTCCACTTGGTTTACAGTATTTTTCTACATAGCCTCACATGCACTTGAATCAGAGCAATTACTCACTTGTCCTGCTGTAATAACAGTGGTTAAGACAGAAAAAAAAGCCCTTTCCCCCGCTTGCCTCTCAGTCACAGGATCAAAGATGGCTCGAGAGGATGTGGATGGCAGCAGTACTGACACCACCACACACATAAAGACCGAACTAACAGCTCTGCACTGTCACCGCCTGGCGCTGCCTCACAAGGAGACTCCGGCTCAGAGAACTTCAGGAGATCCTGGAAAACTCTATGCACCAAAAAAAAAAACCTTGATGACCTCTCAACTCTTGGAATAGGCTGCTGTCACCTGGCTGGTAATTATCTGCCAATCAGGGCACTAGACGGACCTGCAATGAAATAGGGGTGGCAGTCAAAGATCAGGCCCAGTCACTGGTATAGAGAGAGCGAGAGAGAACGATTCAGGGGAAAAAGCTGAGACAGAGAGGCTCATAATGAGGCTTGTGAAACAGACACAGCTGTCAGAGCAGCAGAGGGAGACGGAGACGGTCGTGCTGGAAACACACGCCCTTGTTCCTCATCTATGAATGCCAATTTGGGGGCTTTTATCTGGGGACGCCATTGTGCTCCATTTTAGGGCTCTGATACTGTACGTCTGCTATTGTACAAGACAAACTGCAATGGATACAGCAGTGCTCGCTGCTGTCGAGCAGATGATTAGAAATGAAAAAGGAATATGGAAACAAGGCCTGAAAAGTGGGCTATACCTTGAAATAATGTGTTGCCACTATTTTGGGAAACATTAGAGGATATTATGAAGGGTCACGATGGTTAATTGATTACATTATGTTTCCTTTTTACCGTGACGCCCTGTTGATGTGAAGCAGCAACACATTGTCTTCTTCTGTCGGATCCATTATTTAGGCCCGACCATCAATACTGTATTGCGCGTAGTTCCTGGAGTGTTGATCCCGACTGCAGCTTTGACTTTTCAAGGCACCATCACTGATTTTGTGGCGGCTTTTGTAGAAAAGGGAAGCTCTCTCCAGTATGTTTTTAAATCGAGGTTTTTATGGCTCAAAAATGTATGCTTATGATAACCAGGTGTTCATCCCAAAAACAGCACCTTAAAATATATGCGTGTAGCTTCAGGTAACGGTGAAAGGATCTTGTAAGGTATGGATCCTGGATGAGTCATGAAGGGGTCAATATGCTTCAAACAAAGTGCTTATTGGATCGTTGAATAGCATCTAAAACCTCCTCCCACACCTTTTTGATGTTGGAATTTGTAACTTTCTGAAACCAAGAGTCTGACAAGCAACGCCACTTCCATTGGGCAAGTGGGCAGAGGTGAGAAAGTAGGCACGATTTTAACTTTTAACTCTCATATGGGCTCTTGTTTATTCTTTACACAGCTACTTCAGTCACTTCATTTATTTATGAACAAGTGCAAACCCTTGAATGTCTTTGAGGAAAGACACTGTTATCCCCATTTTGAATTGATGATTGTGTCTCGCCTCTCTTTGATGGATGCTTTTCAATCCACCTTTTGTGCCTAGCCATTTGGAACAGCTAAAAAAAAGTATGCGTCCAGATGTGGTCGGACAACATGTAGTTTGTTTTCAGGGGCTTTGTTTTCTTCATGTAGTCCATGAGGGCTCAGGGCTGTCCCACAGTCAGCAAGTGCTTGAGGGCTCTCTGGTCAACCTTCTGAGCCCAGACAGCACTTTCTGTAAATCAAAGTGTTCATTTTATAGTGTTGTGGTAATGATGAAAATGATCATTATCATGATCAAATGATCAAAGAAGCATTAAAAAAGCATGGAAAGAGATGGCATGAACATGGGGGCAAGCACCGCGTCAAGCCTTTGATCATATGAGGGCATGAATATGTGGCCACAGGAATGCCTCTAACGTGGGATTTAACCAAATGCTGTGCCCTCCTTCATTCAGGCACTTCAGGCTGACCCTGCTTGTGTTGTCATTTAAAGTCTGAGTGTTCAGAGCTTAGGGCTTAGTGTGGACATTGGAACTGGGCCACCCTCTCATAAGAAGGAAAGGGAGCAGCATTTTGCCCTCTGACCTCTTATTTTGGCAGAAAGAGCAGTTTCGTGTTTGCAGTCTCGAAGGTGGACAGACAGGGAGCAGGTGGACGGACCGAGGATCGGTGACCTGTGACGGACTGTGGATACACCTGCTGAAGCTGCAAGCAAAATAGACTGAAAGGTTGAGTGGTACCACGCAGATGAATCTCAGCCCAAAAGAGCAGACATGAAATGAGAGGAAAAGGGCAACAGGAACAGGAAGGCTGGAAGCACCAAAAATGTTTTAATTTTATTTCAGTGCTGCAAATGAATAATTTCATACAAGTGTGACAATAGCCAAAGGCAATCCCACTCTGGAGAGAATTAGCAACAGTGCGGTTCATTTCACCTCACAGTTAATCACTCATCACTTCAAAATCCTTGATGCTTGTGGCCGCTATTTTTATCAAATAACACATAAAAACAAGTGTCAGTAATGTTTTTGGATTTCACTTCATCCCCACCAGTGTGGTAAGTGGCCATGTTTAATTCATAGTTTTCTCTAAATGATGTAGAGAGCAGAGCTCGATAATGCTCTGGACAACGACAGACTACTTGAAATGATGAAAAGTCTGCTCTTGTCATTTGCTTCATTTTAACTTCACTATTCCTCGTCGAAGCCGGGCTCGTGAGAAATGATGGCGCTTCATTTCAGACCATCCAGGCTGTTTAGATCTTAGCACCATCTCACTCCGTCAATGCCATCTCTCCATCCTCTGCTTTCTTATCGTCTATCTCATTACGGCCACTGTTCCTCCTTCCTTGTTCTGCTCGGCTTGCTGGCTGACAAGCTCAGCGTAATGGAGATGGGTAGGAAAGCCTCTGAGCGTCGCCCCTGAGCACAGAGATATGAAAAACTGAATTGCTGTGAGAATTATGGTAATAGATTAATTTGGACTTATGATAGTTAGAATTTGCTGCTTCCGTGTGCTCTTTTACTTTCTTTCTTTCTTTTTTTCATCCTATCTGGCAGGATGCCGACAGGATATTGGAGATGGGTTGTTCTGGAAAACAGCAGCAGACGAGCAGACATGCACTGACTCACTGTCACTTGGAAGATGTACAAGAAAACATTATGATTCCATTTTGCTTATGGGTTATGTCTCTTTGTTTATCTTTAAAAAAAAAAAAAGTCCAGTGCGCTAATGGGCACTGAAGCATGAAATAATATTTTAACTATATATTGGAGCTGAGTGCTCAGTAATAGGCTTTGCTACTGAGTTTATGCAAGGATCATACACACGGAAGCCTTTTCATGAGATTGACTGGTGCCTCTCTTTAGGTCTTTTAATATTTTGGCAGAACTCTTATATTAAATCTACAGCTCTTTTGTCTGAGAAAAATGCTTCTCTCTCTCTCTCTCTCTCTCTCTCTCTCTCTCTCTCTCTCTCTCTCTCTCTCTCTCTCCATGCATCTGCTGCAGAATGTTTGCATTATAGATCTGCAGAGAGAGGAAAAACAGCAGCAGCGGATACCTGGAGGTAATCATTGGGAAATTAATTTGAGGCAATACATGCGAGTGCTGATTGATTGTCTGCCTCCTGTGCTTGTGATGCCCACAGGAAGGCAGCCAGTCTTCATCTGAAGCGCCTCAAAAACATACATCCATATGCACCTCAAAGCTAAAGCAGCAAGATGGGCTGTATGAGGAATACTAACAGAGTCTCGCTGGGGCTTGAGGTGAAAATAAAACATGCAAGCTGACATGCTACTCTCATTAAATCTGGGATTGTAAAACGCATGCTTCATGTTTCTGGATAGAAAAAAATAAGCAGATAGAGAAGGTGGGAACTGTGCCACTCCTACTAATGGATAATTTAACACATATTCTGGCTTTGCAACATTCTCCACTTTGTAGATATACTTTGTAGAAATAGATAGCTCATTACAAGTGTCCACAGCTTTGAAAATAAGCACTGGATTAACTTTATGAGCTGTGTTTATGGATCTTTGATTAATGATGCTCCTCCCCGGCCGTCTGCTCCCTAATGCAATATGTATGCATTGTTTTTCTTCCGTTTCCTCTGTGAGTTTGAATGGGCTGTAACTAATTATACACGCAGCAAAATGAAAAATATAAACTGCTTTGGTGCATTCAATTTGCATTAAATCAGACTTTAATGTCATTTCATTTTAAGCTTGATAAAAAAAAATCTGAATAAAAGCTTCTTGCGAAGAACTGTTTCCACAGGAGATGTTTGTGTGGAAATTTAAACGGCTGCGTTTTTGCTCTGTTCCAAGAGACGAGCCCAACGTTGAATCAGAGTCAAGCTGGAGTGCTTTAGCTGAGCTCAGCTGAACCTCATTATAACTTTTCAATTAGAGGCTGATTGAAGTCTGAGGCAACTGCAGAATCAGAAACTCTCCAACCTTTTTTAATCATTACCTTTGGTTCAAGGGGAAAGTATGAATGAGAGAGGGTAATGAATTGCCTCTGAACTGCATTGCCAACTGAAAATGGGGTTAATGTTTTTGATAAATAGAAATTGTCCTGATTTGAAAACAATAAAATATTTTCTTCCTGTACATATCTGAAAATGTGATAAAACATCCTGCTTTTTATTCATTTGGGAAACACCAGCAGCAGCAGCAGCAGCATCTTTCTGTTCTCCCAATTCCATCTACTCTGCACCTGATTCGTCTCTGAATAATTTGATGCAGGGTTGGGCCAGGTTCCAGGGGTGGGGCCAGAGGGGAGGCCAGGGTGAAAAGGTGATAAATAGTATCAGAACCCCTTTTTACTAGTGACATTTATTGTTGGGAAAGTCAATCAAACAACCACAAAGAGATGCAAAATGGCTACAAAGTAATGCAAAAAAGACTACATTGTGATGCAAAATCACCACAAAGTAGCACAAAACAGCTATAAAGTCTGGGTAGCTTGCACCTATGGAGGAGGTGTGGGGGGCCTTTTTACATGTCTGCATCAGGGGTGCATTGTTGCATTCTCTGTCCATGGCTGTAGACTATTTGGAGTTACAAATGGCAGCCAAATATTTGAAGTTGTTAAATTGGCATTCATTTATTACACAGAATAAATATTAACAATATTAACAATTAATAATATACAGTTTATTATTGCCTAGAACCAGGGCTTTAAATGAGAGTCTCATTTCCCAAATATGCCCCCCTTCCCCCATTCGAAAGTTTCCAAACCCGCCCCCTGACATATTCAGTCTCTGACAAAGGATTTAAGTTTGATTTGTGCTCACTTTGAGAAACAGCAAAACAGCTGAAAACCAGGACACTGTTCTGTTTCTTCTCTGATACAAACATGATACACTATGTTTGGTGAAGTCAACTCATCTCATCTGCTGGCAGATCATCTCATCCCACCTACTGTCTGACATCCCTCTACTCTGCTTCCTGTCTCTTTGGTAGCAGCCACATGGGAAAATCTAGCACGTTTTAAGGCCGAATGTTTTGCTGTTACACGTGGGTGTTTTTTTCCTTTCTTTTCTTTTCGTTCACACAAACAGCCTCCTCCGCTTTTCACCCACCCTCCTCTTGTCTGAAAGAGCGGTCCTCTGGTGCAGTTGGTGTACGAGCCTGGCTCAGACAACACAAGCCTGCCAACAGTCTGCCGCAGATTCCTACAATCCCTCTTCACAGTCGTCTTATCCCAGGCCTCATTATCCCAAGACTCTGGCAGTCATCAGCTGCACAGCAAAAGTCCGCTGAATCCGCTCTGAACGGGCTCAGAGCATCTTCATTATGTTTCAAGCAAACCAATCGCATACATCACGGTCCGATAGGGAGGCCCTTATGCATGCCTTATTTCACCAGGGTTTGAAGAAAATATTCTTATTTCTGTGAAACGCCTGATATGCATTCATTTCCTCATTTGCTGTTTCTATGGTGAAATCTGCCTCTTTTCTTCCAGGATCTCTCTCTCTCTGTCTTTCTTTCTCACTTTAACATTAATCTTCACGTTTCATATTTTGGGGCTTTGATCAGTTTTTTGTGGTGCACATCATTATGCAAGTCATTTCACACAGCCGGGGGCTATCATCATTATTATCAATCAAAATACAGTCCAGGGCGTTGCAACACGCAAACGTCCACCCAACAGTTTTTTTTAATTATACATCACAAACAAAGTCCTGCAGGCTTCAAAACGTGTGCATGTGTGTTTGGACTGTGCACTGTAAAGTCTTTGTAAGTGGACTTGAGGTGTCTCCTTGACGGTTTTTGAGGGCATTCAGCTTCGTTTTAAATCCCAAACCTTTATATTCTGCTCCCTCAGATGCCCTGAGCCTGCTCTCTGTTCTGACACGTTATGCCCGCCTGTGTTTGCCGTCTTTCTCTCTTCTCATTTGCCCCTTTGAAGTTGGGCGTTCTCGACAGTCTGAGCTCTCCTACACTTGTCATTAGGAGCAACGCTCATGTCTCGTCTCACCCAAGGCCCAAGGGGGGTTTAAAGCCTCACCCAGCGACTGGCTCATCAGCTCCCTTGGGTGGGGTCGGGTTGAGGGGTTAAAAGTGAGATATTGATGTGACACAAGCCTTCAGTGTCACTGTGGAGGAATGAAAGCAGCACAGTCTTCTTATTCTCCTTCATTAGTGCCTAATTACATTTCCTGCTTATAGAGTGAGACTGCTCCTTTGATGTAACAGTAATTAATTGAGATTTCAAGAAAAAAACCCAAAGAAAATGCAACATTTCTTCAGTAGCTTTGGAGAAGGATTAGCAGAGGCACTGGAGTTATTACGGTTGTGATTATCTGCTCTCTAAAATAGTATTTTAGCAATTAAGGTGATTAGACAAAACGAGAACAATGAGTATCAATAATGATTACACAACGTTTCAGGGTAAATCACTTGTCTTGGAAGCTTTATAATATTGCTGGAGAAATACATCACATCCTGCGGACTGACAGAAAGCCGTTTAGTAGGAATAATATAGCGGAGCCCACAAGTGCAATGACTGCAGGTCCCAGTGAGGTCATGAGAGGGTCGAGATAATTTATTGTCCTACTGATGCTCTTCTTACATCTCTAGTCTTCAGGTAAAGTTGGCCTCTGCTCCGAAATAACAGTGTCGTTATAACAAGCTGTTAAATTGAGCATGAAGGTGATTTTTTTTTTTTTTTTTGACCTCGAGAAAACAGTTTTAAGGTAAGCGCTTCTGGCTTTTTTCCAGTGCGGCATCTTAATCAGGAGATGAAGTTTGCTCAGTTGGCTGCAGTATGAAATTTCGCTCATGTGATAACCGGTGGTCCTATATAGAGGTGAGATCGTAACCCCTTTTGTGCAGTTCAATAATTGTTTACCATACCCTCCTTCACTCCCCCTCAGCACTTGATATTGCATAGCACCATGAGTCATACTAGGTCCAAGGCAGGGTCTGAGAGGGAGCGGAGGTGTTAAAATAGAGCAAGCTTGCCCTCATTTGCAGACTCTACATATACTGTTCAATAAAGAATCGTGAAACAGCCGGTTGCCTAACTATATGTGCCGTTAATGCATCTCGCGTACCAATTAATGTCAACGAGGACATTATGGTGTTTAAACAAATGATTGCATTTCTGATCATCAGATACATTTTTTAGTGTCTTCGATAATGATGTAAACTAAAACAAAAATGTAAATTTAAGTTAATTTTACATTGCACTGCACTGATTTTATATGTCCAGCTTAAGTCTACATCACTGTCGACTTGCTCCTTCTGAATTCGGAGGGTCGACCTAACCGCCCAAGAGGAAGTGCCGAGGGGTAAGTGATGGTGCGTGGTGCGTTTCAATAGCGGTTAATAAGCACTCAGACTGTCTCTGCTCAAAAAGCCCTCTGGCGTTGGATGTGGATGGCCTCCTTGATCTTTCTCCGGCTTCCATTGTATCCTCGTCGATGACTTTGACCCTTTCTCAGTCGATGCTGTGACTGGATTTGGTCTGGTGTTCACAGACAACTCACTCCTGTCTTTCTCTCAGTGGAGTCCTGTCTTCAGAGCGCATTGTAACAGAGCAGATATCTCAAGTTGTTAAATGGTTTGTGGTAAGTGCTGAACCTTGTGACCTTATGACTGGCTAGAAGTAACCTGTCCCACTGGGATGTTCCTGGTGGTTCGTGGTATCTTAAAGTCACTTCCTGCTCTTATGTCTGGGTAAGATTCTCACTCTATGCATGTACCTGTTGGCTCAAGTACACACTAAACCCTCTTCCCTCTCGATCCTCCTCTGCTTTTTACAGGAGGACCCTCACCCCCGATTTTCTGTTGAAAGTGATGGTTAGAGTTTACTGAGATATTAAAATATTCTGCTTGAGTGGGTCTCCTCTTCACAGTAGCCCATTTACACACTAGTTAATTGTGTTAAAGGAATACTTTGACAGTTTGGGGAATACGCACATTTGCTTTCTTGCTGAGAGATTGTGCGTGTTAAGGCTCGTGCAGACTACACAATTTTCAGCATCTGCCGATGGCCGAGCTGTTCACACTACACAACTTGCCGTCTTGTGAGGGGAGTCTTGAAGTCGTCGTGGCGTCGTGTGACTACTTGACTGATCGGTGACTGGGGGTCACACACTACACGAGCTGACAGCGAATGTGTCACCCGACACTGGTCTCCAAACCACGTTTTGTCAAGAAAACACACGTGAAATGTGAAACGGGAAATGAGGCAAACCTACACATGAAACAGCTGTTGTTTGATATTATAAAAATACCAATTATAAAGACAAAGAATATGGGTGAAAGAATGGATTAGCACACGCAGGTAGTGGGAATTGTCTGAGCTACACAGAGAGCTGGAGGGGAGTAAAAAGTGTTTTGCGGTGAAAAAGTAGCTGCCTGCTCTGCCAGCTGCCTGCTCTCATTGGCTGGATGTGGATGTCGAGTCGGCTGACGACTCCAGATATTTGGCATGCTAGATATCTGGCAGATGTCGGCGATGTGTCAAAAATGTGTTGGGGAGCTGTTTTGATGCGTCGTTGTGTAGGTCACACAAAACAACTGGCGGCTGCCAATCAACTGTTGATTTACCCCTGATCACAGCCTGATGGTCTCCGAGCTCACCAACCGGCATATCGGAAATCGTGTAGCGTGAACTAGGCTTTAGGTACTGAGCTAGAGCCAAGAGCTGACTAGCTTAGCTTAGAAATAAAGACTGGATGCAGAAGCTCTCCAAAAGTAAATAAATATGCCGACCAGCACCTCTAAAGCTCACAAATTAAAGTTTTATCTCATCAGTTTAATCTGTACACAAATGTCATGTGTATCGAAATGCAAATCGGGCTGTTTCTTGCTAGTTTCTCCAGTGTTGCCTACCGTAGCTTTAATTGTAGAATTGACTTTAGATCCTGCTCCTGGTCTGTGAAGTAGGGGTGTGCGATATTGACAAAAAATTATATTTGTATATTTTCTGGGATTTTGTCAATAACGATAATTAGATAATGTTTGGCATCCATCAAAAACGTGTTTGTAAAAGTCTATTGTATGAACTTGCTCTTAATAGGATATTAATTGTTGCTTACTAATGACAGTAATGGAAAGAGGTCTTACTTATTTACTTGAAAGTGAAGACGATACAAAAACACTGAAATCACCAGTGCAAGTATAACTGACATCAAACAGTTCATTAAATTACATTTATTCATTTAGCTGACACTTTTATCCAAAGTGACTTACAATTGCTATACATTCCAGAGGTCGCACGCCTCTGGAGCAAGTGTCTTGCTCAGGGACACATTGGTGGATGTGTCACAGTGGGGGACTCGCATGGAGGTGGTTCGGCTTTGAAGTTCAAGTATGAGTAAACCATTTGATCTGTCGTTATAGCCTGTTACCTGTTGTCGTAATGGCTTTGAGTCTGTCATCATCTTTGTGTTTGAACTGGAGTTTGTCTTTGTGCTGGTACCTTGGCTGGTTCAGGCTTGTTGTGTACAGCTGACTCCTGAAGCTTTTCATATGCCTGATATTCTGTATTCTGGTTAGTTTGGGGTCTTTAACCAATTTTCCACAGACAGTTTGCAGATTGACGTCTTTTGAGTAACATCCGTCTTTTCAAAACCGAACCACCTCCATGCGAGTGAGGTTGATCCACGTCTAGCGATTCAGTCTGTTTCTTCACACACGTTTACCTTCAGTCATGAATATTTCGGCTTGTTTAACTCTACCACACGTGTACTGACTGCATGACGCAGTGAATGCGCGGGAGATATTATCGTAGACAATGCTTATCGCACACCCCTACTGTGAAGCTTTCAATGGTCTGGCTCCACATTATATATCTGACATGCTTCCAGTTTGTCCACCCAACAGATTTCTCAGGTCACCAGACAGATGTCTCACTCAAAGTCCCAGAGCTCGTTCTAAATCTGGCGACTGAACATTCAGTATTTATGCACCTAAAGCCCAGAACAGCCTGCCTGCTCATATGAGGTTTACACAAACAGTATCTTCATCTACTTTTGTGTGAATCTATGTGTTGTCTGTCTGCATCTATGTTTCAACCTTTTTATTGTTTTATCACCCCGTGAAGCACATTGAATTGCTTTTGTATGCTAGTATGCTCTTCAAATTAACTTGAACATGTGTACAAAAGTGACCCCTAACAGGATAATAATTTTACTGTTACACTGCTACACTTGATTGGAGCCATTTTCACACTTGTATTGGTTCCCTGTTGGATGGAAGCTCCTGGGGAAAATTTTGATCATGATGAAAGCACAACAACACGGCAGTCTTGGGAATCACTGCTGTGCAATATTTTGCAGATGGCGAGTATAATTAGTGCCCTGATATTGAAGGCACTTCCAGTACTTGCTCCATTGCATCCTTCCTCTCTCTCTGTCTCTGGGTAATATTTAACCTAGATAAAGTTTTTTTTTTTCTTCTGTTATTTCATTTTGATTTTTGAATGTTGCTCCATATAAGGGTATTCCTATTTATTGAAACTTAGCTTATTTTCATAGTTTTGGCCATCATTTCTATCAGTAATAATATTGTTCTCACCAAGGTAATTTGCTGCTATCTGGGAATGTTGCAACAGAGCTAAGCAGTGAGAAGACGAGCAGCTATGACTAATGCTTGAATTGGAATAAAAAAGATAGCAGTACTCACAACCATCTTCAAATGGGTTTTGGAGATTTGCTTTAAGTAATAATGTCGGCTGCAATACTTGATCTCACTGTATAAACTTGGAACCTCTTAGAACTGTGCTCATTAGCGTGTAAAAGTTCAGTTACCATCCCTGTGCTGGATATACGGAGTCACATACGGGCTCAAACACTAGAGAAGTGTGACACGCTGCCATTTAATGTGAATGAAACCTTCAAAAACATCCTGCACTGCCCTCAAGATTCAAAAGTCATCCACCAGTATAATGTGGAGAAGTGGATTTCCTCTGAGGTTACAGGAGCGATACGGGAAGACTTCCAGTCATGCTTGTTTTGATTCCCTCTGGAAACGGAAGCTCAGCTGTTTTCTACTCCAGCTGTGTAAAAGCAGTTTAAACAAATGTGGTGAAAGCCGATCATCACAGTCACTGGCTTCCCCCGTGCAATATAACTTTAACTTTAAGCAGCTGGAGATGGAAGTGAGCATGATCTGTTGAAAGCTTTTGCTCCTGCGATCTGCTGTGCTGTTTTTTCATTATTTTTTTTTTTCGTTCATCAAAGTTAACAGTACATTTTTAGACATTCAGGACACAGACAAAAATCATTACAAAATTTGTAATGAAGAAGAGAATTTGACAGCTTAAGCGAGTATTCAGACTGAAAACAGCCTTTAATAAACGGTGAATGTCCTACACAGGGTTAAAAGATTTCAGCACAGGACACGCATCGTTTGAGAATTATGCAGGAGGTCAGGGCATTAGGGATTCGAGTATTTTTTGTATATCAGCTCCGTTGACTCATAAGCATGCTCCAGAAGGGTTTGTCATGCCCAGGCTCTGCCTGCGGCACTCTCCTGCTCAGGAGCTGTCATGGACAGTGTCTCCCTGCCAAGCCACAGCGGGCAAAGTCAGGCGCAAGATAGCACCAGCAACACACACACACACACACACACACACACACACACACACACACACACACACACACACACACACACACACACACACACACACACACACACACACACACAGGAGCACAAATTTGCTTAAACATGATAAAATCAGTTAAATCCAGTTCTGTTCCATATTCATGAAAACATAATAAATCTGTTCCTGAAATGCTCACACTCTATCCTGTGTTGCAGAAAATTGACCGCATAATTAGCAGTTGAGGACAACACCACAGGTGAATTTGCTTACTCATCTTCTCTGCAGATAAATGGTAGCGCACACCGTTGTACACCTTGTGCTCATCAGTTACCCAAGTGAGACAGGTGGTGCTGGATAGTCAGCATGTATGCCCTCTCCATAGCAGTATGTGCTGGCATCCTCCCCTGCCATACTTTCGCCGCCTACGCATGAGCGGTGCAGATGGGCTCTGGTGCAACGTGAAGCTGAATGCTCCTTTACAATCCTGCACGGTAGGAAGAAGTCACATTGCCATCTTTTTAAATCCTACAAACTCAAGGTCACAGTACTACAAGACTTTTGCCCTACTGCGGAAATAGTCATTTTATCAATTCATTCGCAAGTCTCAAGTAATTCAAAATAAACTTTCACTTGTTCCAGTTTCTCAAATGTGAAGATTTTTCAGATTTTCTCTGTTTTATATTACAGCAAATTGAATATCTTAAAGTTTGAGACTGTTGGTTGGACAAAACAAGACATTTGAAGACATAACTTTGAACAAAAGTTTTAACAGTGAAACAATTTAATCAAGAAAATGATCAGTTGATTAATTATTGATGAAAATAATTGTCATTTGCAGCTCCACTTTGTTTTATATCACTATAAACTGAATATATTTGGTTTTGGGCTGTTGAAATTTGAAGACTTTACATTGGGCTTTAGGGACAGTTGATGAGAAATTTGCACTTTTTACTGAAAGATTATTTGGAAAAATGTAAATCAATGATAAAAATAGTAGCCATTAGTTGCCACCATACTTTTAAAAGTTTTGCTACACAAAGAGAGAACAAGACATCTATTTAAAAATAATTTGTCAAAAATGATGCAATGTTGGCCAATGTTTTGTACATCACTTCATCCCATATTCCAGTTGGTTTGTTCGTGTAGATGTGAGCTGTAGCAGCAGTCTCATTGTGAGAATTTGGTCCTAAATTTATGACACAAAGCTTATAATATCTCACAGCTTGACGATCAGAGTTTTCGTCACGTTTCTCTCAACATTTGTCAGATTTTGTAAGGGAGCCCATATTGACAGTGTGAAGAGGCGTTAAGTCATCCAGGTCACATGATAGTAGCGCTAGAAGTACTCACTCACAGCTGGTGCCCTCCTAACAGCCTCTTTCACCAGGCAGTTTTACACTAATTCACGCCATAAGTGATATGACCTCAAGACTCCCAGGTGTAAGATACCTGCGACAGAAGTGAAGAGCGTCTTGGGTGAGTAACAAAACATTAAGAATGAACCAGCAAATCCTGTTGCCTTTGATTTAGTGCTTCTAGACACTGAAGCTCTGACACTAAACTTTGAAAATCTAGATGGCATATTTGTGTTGCTGCATCATTAGATCAAACAGAAATTTTTAGATGTCTCGTACATTATTTTATACGTTCCTCTATAATTCAGCCCCGCATGGTGGGTAATTTATTCAGACATTGAAATCCTGACTATAATTTAAAATATCTTGCATTTGAGGGTCCATGGGATTGTCAGCAATATGAACAAATGACCCCTGCAGTTTTACCTCCTGCTGTCAGGTTCTTTATACTGAAGAAGTACCAGTCAGGCATGAATCCCATCTGGGCAATCAAACAGATTCAACTGATCTAATCTGCCACGTATTCACCTGGCTGTGATTAACCGTGCCGGATTTAAAGAAGGGGGAGGGGGTGAATGAATATTTCTGCTTCTAACTCTCTCATACAGAATTACAGAATTGTACTCAAGAATGGCTCTGACACATCTCATTATGAAACACAAGATGTGATTTGGTGTGCTGCTGAGCTGTGATCAAACGCAGGAATTCATTCAAATTGCCAATTTTTCCAATGATAAACCTGGGATTCAACAGGGTTTTCAAGAACCGGTACTTTTTTTGGATGCAAGACTGGTGTAGAGGAGAAAAAGGTCAGACTTGTCAAATTCACACAAACACACACTTTCAGCCACTAGGGAGGAATTGAGTGAACATGCTGACCCTCACAGCCTTAAATGTATGTGCTTCCTCAGAGGGCAGCCGACAAGATTAATGACAGACATCAACATCAGCTCCCAGAAGGAAACAAAGGCGTTTTAGATTTACCTATGCGTGTGCATGGATCAATGGTGAGCTACAATACTATAGCTCACTATTCAACAATCCAGTTACGGCAGGTAATGGCGATTAAGTGCTCCTTTTATCAGTTCTCGGGCTACAACAAAGGTCCAAAATAGGATTAAGCGGAGACGTGGAATGCTACCACTGCTAATGCTACAGCCCTTTGAGAATCTGCTGGCAATGAGAAGAGCTATGATGCTGCAGGGCAGGATTACTGAACAAAGAGATGGAGAGATATGGAATGAGGTGTGGGAGCCCCCTCTCCACCTCTTTTATCTTGACATCCAAACCTCTTAAATGTTTCTCATACAATCAAATTCTGCTGGGTGAGGCAGCACCCCTCACTCGGTTTTCCATCCCATGTTCGTGACGTGTTGTTTGTTGCCGGATGAGTTAGTGCTGAGGGGCAACAGAAGATGTGGTTGGCTTGAGTGGTGGGAGCAGAGAGGAGGGACAATCATTCATCAAGAGGGAAGCGCAGTGCAATCCAGGCAGTAAGTGTAAGGTAGATAAATGGCAAATAACTTCAAGGAATGAGATGATTCATCACTTCCTAAAATTAAGATCATTAAAGGACTATTTGTGGAGATCCATCAGTGTCTCCTATTCCAGATGATCTTGTTTGTTACAGTATACTTTAAAGCTCTTTCTTATTTCCTTATATGAACACATAAAAAATCATTGTAGGATGCAACTAACTTATTTTCTTGCAGTGGTTGAAAGTAACAAAGTACTGTACTTAAAGAGGACCTCTTTCACATTTGCAGCTGAAAATTTTTATTCTGGGACTCCACTCGACTAGCTCTGCATGATTCAAAGTTCAAAAGACTACTTATTTATCTGATACTGGCTCTTTACGCAGCCCTTCAGTTCATCCTCTGCCTGAAACAGGCGGAGCTCCTGGGTCTTTAAGGTCCCTATCTTTAAAAGCCCACTTTCTTCTGACTAACTTCCTGGAAGCTCAACTTGTTCAGCCGCAACAAAACATAGTACCTTGAACGCCCTGTTGTGTACTCAAGTAGTGTTTCTGGGGGCCCATGTGGGTACCAGATATGCTTGGCCTGGCTGCTCGGGGCCTCACTAAATACTGATTTTATGTATATTTTATATGGACAGATGGCTGTAAAGTAACCGCCAACTGCTGCTAACTGTAGTGTTAGCTCAGTTAGCCGTGCAGCTAGCAGCTGTTAGCTTAGCTGACTCTGTCCAGACTGGGAGCTTGGAGAGCGTGTTGAGATTTACACTGCTAGCACGGATGTTTTGGACTGCTCGGAGGAGGAGGTTTTCAGAACCGGGGTCCGAGCTCCAAGCTCCCATTCCAAGCCGTCCAAGCAGATTGAGCTAGTTAGCAGCTAGGGATCCTTGGCTGCTAACTAGCTAACGGCAGCTACCCTCAGCTGTAACTTAGTTAGCAGTTACTTCAGTTAAAAAAGTGACCGGATTAGCAGAGACAGATCTCCAGAACAGTCAAATACTGAGACAGACTAAGCGGGTGGACCGATGCATACTCTGTGGGTGAGCTGTGCCTGGAGCAGATCATGACCAGATGACCTGTTAAAGATGTCAGCTCAGAACAAAAGTAGAAAAAAAAAAAACGTTGAAAACCTAGTATTCACAACAGTCTGAAACCTGAGCTTTTTGCTCACAGGAATTACTTTTACATACGTTTAGCTCATGATTTGAAACTTGGCCACATTTCTTAGGACCATCCGACACTGTAACATTTTATAAACAGGGCTCGCATTCACGGGACACATGCATTTCAGCCAGTTCACACGCTCACATGCCACGCCCTGTATTTCTCACGCTGAGAAGTTGTCCCGCTATATTCAATTAATGGACGATAATATTTTTGGTGAGTTTTCTTTCCCTGCATCCTACTAAATTCCAGAGCCGTTAAGCGGATCAGAAATTAAATGTGGTGTTTCCGGGTCAATTCCGTGATCCCGCTGCAAGCACGTTCGTTACTAGGCAACATGGATGCGCGTGCACACACGGAGAGGAAGTTGGAAGCGCAAGACCCGATGAGTGTGGTAACTAGCTTTGTTTAGCATTTTGATTTTACGATTCCTGGACAAAATCACTTGCCTGTGATCAAAGATAGTGAGAGCAGCTGATGTTGGGGAGTACAGCCAAATTCATGCTAAATGATTATTGATGCAGTCAAAAACTGTCCAACCTCTTTGCAACCAGAAGCTTTGGTTTTTTTTAGCCAGTACAACAAAGTAACTTAGGCCTATTTAGATCATTTAAAAAAATGTACTAATACCTCCATTATAAAAATACTCTGCAAGTACTGACTTGAAAAAGTTAAGTAAAAGTATGTAATTAGTATAATCAGGAAAATGTAGAAGTAGCCAATTAAAAATAAAAGTAGCCTACTCAAAGCAGAAAAAAAATGTCCCATATGACTGTAACTATTATAGCCTATATTATATCATTAGATTATCATTTGAGATCTGGTAGAGTATAAGTAGAAAATACTCAAGTTCAGTACAATACCTCGTGTAGGCCTACTTAAGTACAGTACTACTTTGTTACTGTCCACCACTGCTTTGGCTACCTGAGACTGAGGAAAGGACTAGAGATGTTTTTCTATATTTTGGCTCTGGACGGAAGGCTATCATCCATCATGATGGTGTAAATGGCTGACATTTTGATGCCGTACAACACAAAACACCATTCAAAAGCTGAAATGTATAGCCAACTCACACACACAGCTTGGCATAACACGCGTAGGGCAAGTTTTGCCGTCGTGTACAATATATATTGAGCACTGCTGTTCAGTGGGCTCGTTTGGGGCCAAATTTCTTATTATTTCTTATACATTTAAATAGTAAAACCTGCGATTTTGGCTGTTTTATGCTAGTAGCAGATAATGTAGCCTCGAGCGGCTGGCCTCAAGCGGAGATGAGGAGCGGGCTACAGAGATCTGCTAACCTCACTTCTTTCTAACGCCACACTCCAAAATTGTTGAAATTTGACTTGATTATCACTTTTTACGTATTCAGTAGTACTCCAAGACTTTTAATCTGACTTCATCTGATCTAAAATTGGCACACTTCCCCTTTTGAAGTGTGGTTTTACATGCAGGACTTAAATCGTAATAGTGTATTTTTACATTGTGGTACCAGTTATGGTACTATGGATCTTAAATACTTGTCTCAACACTGTTTTCTCAATTTATTTATGAATTGTTTATTATATGTTCTGTCAATTGACCAATCATTTAAATCATATAATTTGTTGTAGCATTGTGTCCAGAACCAGAAACATGTTTCTAAACAAATATTCTGCTCCGACAAAAACATTCGAAACAGGACTACTATCCTCGCTGACCAGTGGAGCAGAGCTACTGCTTACACAACACATGAGTGGAGCCTGGGAACAAACTGGCGAATAGAGTAACCTTGCCAACCAAAGTGGAAACTCCCCCACGCGTCCATTCATGTAAGGATGTACAGCCCTCGCTGCTTCTTCACAATGCCATTTTTACTGTGAGTGCACACTGAGCTCTGAGGCCCGGCCAGAGACGAGCTATCACTAGGCAACAGGCAGGAGGGAATCCGCAGCACAGCCTCTGTTACTGCTGCTACAGTGAGCTGTATGGATTCATGACAGATAACGGTCCGGATATAATTGACACTGATGGAAAAAGACCAGAGGGTCACATTCAAATTTGTCACCTTTGTGGTGCTTTCGACACTGACGGCAGCATAAAAGCAACATGTTCTTCTGTTCTGGCATCAGTGAGGCTAAAATCGCATTAAATTATCTGAAGAGGTTCAAAAACAAGAATTAAATTAACTAAATTGAAAAAGTGCTCCGTTTTCAGGGGGCAGATTAATCTCATTCATTAAACTTAAATTTATTGAATAGCACTGGGATTTAAAATAATATTCCCAAATCTTTTGTCTGCTTCTTCAGGCTACCTTTTTTTGTCTTGTGTGCATTTAAGAAGTTAATAGCTATGAAACAACATCGCAACAAAACTAGAAAGCAATTACAGGGTTGCAAGTAACAATTTCTTTCAATCTAATGTGTTCTTTGTATTTCAATAAATCGTTTAGTTAATCAATGTCAGAAAATAGTGGAAAATGCCTTGAACATTGGCTCATTTCCTCTGATCAATAGTCCAAAATTCAGAGCGATTACATTTTTTATTTCATGATTTTCCCTCTAAATTGTTCATCCCTAATAAATAGAGTAATTCAGTGCATATGGTGGCAGATGGGTCCATTTGAAATAAACATCGTTGTGGTGCAAGAACCCACAGAGAATGAAGAACTCAAAAGAAAACCTCTGAGACTGTGTGCTGGCAGCTGGCAGGAGGCCACCGTTAAAGTGAAGATGGCGGCTCTTACTGCCTTCATTGAGGTGACTTTATTTGTGACTGTACGTGTGCAGTGACTTCCCTAAGGAGCTTGAAAATGATATCTTAATTAAATCAATTAGGGCTGTAGGACCAGCACACAGGGGTGTAGCTTGCTAATGAGGGCATTTAGGGGTGGGGCACTGGTGGTTGCTGCTGCTATTCAGCAAAGGATGTCCAACTTCCTGTGAGGCACCAGTGCTGCTAATGTTAATGGAGTTTGAACTATTCAAACAGACACACACACACACACACACACACACACGTTTGAGGAGGCTGTATTAAAACATTATAAAAGACTAGAAAAGTACCGGCGCAATCAGTAGTTTTTAGGAACTTCGGAAGGACTTGCTGTCCAAACGTGGGAATAGGGAATAGCTGTACAACCCAGTCCTGCTGTTTTCTTTAATGCAGAATGTACAGGTCCAGCCTTAACTTTAATCTTAGAGCAGGGGATGGGAGCCTGTTGACGCCCATGAGGACGTGTAAACACTGACCTGTCTCAATGTCCCAGACGCGCAGCGTGGCGTCACGAGAGCCACTGACCACCCTGAGAAAAAAACAGAAAGACGACGAGTCAGGTACAACACAGTCAGGGGTGAATGTACGAGTCTGGGTACAGCATTAGTAGTTATAACTGTTAC
>NC_060153.1:6541638-6588393 GCF_021292245.1 Micropterus dolomieu | reverse complement strand
ACAACCCCACACACACACACACACACACACACACACACACACGTTTGAGGAGGCTGTATTAAAACATTATAAAAGACTAGAAAAGTACCGGCGCAATCAGATTAGATTGAGTTGTTTATCTTTAAACATCAAACACTGCATACTTGAGATTCACTGTCGTAGAATTGTCGACAGTTTACAGAGGAGACAGTCCTTGAATAAGATGCACCAGCTGTTCATATGTTCAAACTTAGTTAGCCCAGTTATAATGGTGGAAGCTGCCAATATGTTTAGATTTAAAGGTGGGGAATGCGATTCTGGGGAAATCCAACACCATGACAAGTATGATATAGAGCGACCAATAGCCAAGTTGTGGGTTAGCAAACTGTCGCTACAGTTGCTGCTGCAAAGCTAACATGCAGAGAGGACGAGACAGATTCCCCTAGCCAGCACACCAGCTCCAGACTGTGATACTTGCAACTCTCCTGCTACTATAGCTAACACCACAACAACAGCATATCTTGGTAAACAAGAAAGTAAGCTTAATGCGCATGGGCAAGTCATTTAACATGTCACATAAATCTGGAATAGTGGTGTGTCTTTTTAGAGCCGTGTACAAACACAAAATGTTACACTAATAACGTTATTGCTGTCTCATTCTAAACTGCATGAATACTATAAACTCTGAAACTCATTTGTTACTGTCTGCAGATGAAAAAAATAAAATGATACCACTTCTGTTTAAATTGCCAGAACATATAATAAGTACAGGCCTATACTAATAGGATATTCCTTAACTTTTAACCAGCTAGTAGTTTTTAGGAACTTCGGAAGGACTTGCTGTCCAAACGTGGGAATAGGGAATAGCTGGTACAACCCAGTCCTGCTGTTTTCTTTAATGCAGAATGTACAGGTCCAGCCTTAACTTTAATCTTAGAGCAGGGGATGGGAGCCTGTTGATGTTGATCACTAAAATGAATAGAATAACTTGACTGCTGTACAAATGCAAAAAACAACGCACACACTACTGAATGTGTGTGAAGCCGCTCACCTGTAATGAGTACACTCTGTTGGTGTGGCCCTGCAGTGTGTGGAGGCAGGTTTCCGTCTCGGGGTCCCACACTTTGACCATGAAGTCGTAGGCACCGCTGACCACCCGTCGCCCGTCGTACTGGACGCAGCGCACCGCGGCCACGTGGCCCATGAGGACGTGTAAACACTGACCTGTCTCAATGTCCCAGACGCGCAGCGTGGCGTCACGAGAGCCACTGACCACCCTGAGAAAAAAACAGAAAGACGACGAGTCAGGTACAACACAGTCAGGGGTGAATGTACGAGTCTGGGTACAGCATTAGTAGTTATAACTGTTTCACTTTCCCACAGACAAAAAAACCCAATTCTACAGGATTAATTTTAATAGTCTAACAAAACTCTTTAATTCATAAACACATTAATTCCTTGGCAGCTGCATTGACAGATTAATGAGACAGGTATGAACATTTTCCTTCACTCCTCTGACAACGTGTAACCTACAGCGTCACATTCATGTTCAAACTTGAATGTACAAAAACACCCATTTAACTCAAACAGCTGCCCTCCAGCTGTGTCTTCAACCCCAACGGAAAAAGGAAAGATATATTATAGAAAAGGAAACTCCCTTTAGGGAAGATTGACATTTTTCTGATTATTACTGTAAGAATAGCTTGTACTGAGGATATTACTGAAGGTTATTATTAAAAAAAATGAGATGGAAGAAAAACTTCAGCTGTAGAAAACATTACTCAATTTTATGAAATCAATTTTATCACAAGCTATTCAGATAAAAACGCATGCTGGAAATACACACAGTGCATACTCTTTATTTATAAAAAGGCCTCATGGCACTGCATAGATGGAAATCACCAACATGTTATTCACTGTCTGCCTGCAGCTCACAGCATTTCCACTTACTGAGTAATCAAATGCTACACAAAAACCTTGGTGGGCCCTAAGGCGAAAAGAGCACTTTGAGTCTCCGGAGTGTAATATTGAGTGAATGAGTGAGCAGCGGTTCACTTAAGATGGCTCACGGGGTCTATTTAATCACTATGAGACCACATGCTCACTTTCAAAAAGATACTGTCCTCTTGAGAGTGGTGCAGAGATGCTCTTTTTGCTTTGTGGGATCGTGGAATCATTTTGGACAAATGCTTATTCATTCACTTTCTTGCTGCGAGTAAGACGAGAAAATCATTTGCACAGTATAAAACAAACAAGATATAACGTGCCATTTGAGCTTTAGAGTTGCTGGTCGGTGAGTTTTTACCTTTGGACAGAGCTAGGCTAGCTGGTTCCTCCCGCTTCTAGCCTCTATGCTAAGCTAAGCTAGCCGTCTTCCAGATGATAGCTTCACATTTACCGTACAGACATGAGAGTGGTATCGATCTTGTCATCAAACTCCCGGTGAATAAGCGTATTTCACGAAATATTAAACATTTTTACAAATAAACCTTTAGATTTATGTACTAATTTTCTAAATAAAGCTCCCTAATTTACATATTTAGCTGCACCTAACATCATTTTATCATATTTATTGTTTGTCAGAAAATAGTGCATAACGCCCTTCACTCTTTGCTGAAACCCAAAGTGAAATTTCTTGTTTTTATATCACCAACAGTAAAAAAAAAAAAAAAAACCCCAAAAGATATTAGGTTTAACGTTGCACAAGACAAAAAGAGCAACACATTCTCACACACTTGAGAGGCTGGAAAAATGAAAACAATTAACATATTAATACTCTGTTGACAAACTCATCAATTAATCGACTAACTCTTTCAGCTGTAGATTTATTAGCTCAATGTGCATCATATCTAAAGCACTACACTGCCAAAGTGTGTTATTTTTAATTCTGCACAGGCTTAACGATGATCTCGCACCATACCTTTTCTCATGTAGGTGCATGCAGCGCACTGTTGAGGTATGCCCGTAGAGGGTGTGGATACATTCTCCTGTCTCTGCGTTCCAGACCTTGAGTGTGCGATCAGTGGAGCCGCTGATAATAATATTGTCTCTCATCTGGGATGACCACACGCCCCCTGTGTGGCCCACCAACGTGCGCAGACACTGAAAAGATCACAGACGAAGAACAGTCTCGATCAGTGTATTCCGCACTGCTACTTCACACTTTGAAATTAACTTTACTTATAACCAAAGACATTCAGGGTGATTTCATTCATACATATTACATTTACGATCTCCCCCCCGCCCCATGACCTCCTTCTGCCCTCAAGGGGAGAAAAAAGACAAGTAAAATTTCTGTGACCTTTTAGGGGAAAGAGGAGCTCAGTCGTTCCATACCTGCTGCTGTACTGGGACAAATTCTCTTCCTGAGCTTTTATAATTGCTTTTACTTGGAATCTATCTGTTGGAAAAGCAGGCGATTCATCTTCTTTGCAGAAAGGGTTGACAACTGTCTTCAATAAAGAAATGCGACCCATTCATTCTCATTAGGGATGGTAGATTAGCTATTGATTACAGCAGTTATGGAAATCTTTCTGATCAATTGAATGTGTCTGCACAGTTTGTACCGATTTAATTATCCTAAATGCATTAAATTAGAAGACGGAGAGGAGCAAACTGTGGACGAGGTCAGTTGCGAGTGCTGTAGTTATGTCAGGTTCAGAGTGGAGCGTGTTGATGAAGTGTACTACATGTGACCCTCTGACTGCAGCTGATAAGCTGCTAAGCAGTGAATGTCGGCGCAGGGTAAGAGGTTTTATTGCAGCGAGTGAAAGAGGAAGATGATGGTGCAACCTGTCTTCCCCCTCACTGTCCTGTGATAAAGAGAATCACTTCATTAACTGTGGGCCATTGTGGCATGCCCCTGCAATCAACCTCACTACTGTGTTAAAACTCTTGTTTTACTGCCATGGTCCTTTCTTTTAGCGTTATACAGCTGTGAAAAGAATAATACTACAGCTGGAAAAACATTTGTCTTATTGTACATTTAAAATATGGCAGAAACATTGCTAATTTGTGGACTATTGTGGTATATTATCATGATTATTTACGACGCTCTTGCTGTCCAACATGTATCTTAATCCACATTTAAGAAAAATATTTGCTTTTCCTTCACTAAACTACCGGCCTGCAGTTTATTTTAATCATACTCTCAACGATGCAAGATTTTTCTTGTGAATCGAAGCCAGCGGTTAAGGTTTAAAAAACAAGAATCACAGATTAGAGCCTACTCAAACACTGCGTGGGAAGAGAGAATACCTGAAATGAAGGGTTTAGGCGTCTTTATCCGTCTGTGAAACAAACATAAAATGATGCTGTCCCTGAGAGTGAAAGAAGATTTGCATTCTTATAATGGACCTGTGAAAGACCTTGTTTTGAACACATGAGGGTTTTCATACAATGCTTTATATTTGCATATTTTCTTTTTTATTAACGAAAACAACACAGTATCAAGTACAGCAGCCACAGAGCTCTAGACCATGAAAGTCTGATTATATACTGTAGTTTAGCAAAGGTTGAACTACCTCATGTCAAGCCTTTACATTATTATAGCTTCACACGGCAAGATACATTAGGCAATCTTAAGTTTTCTCTCATCTTTAACATTTTTACCCTTTTTGATTAATTTCAAAGATTAACAGTAAAGAAAGAAAGAAGAACAGGAGCAAAGATTTCAGATGGTCCGTGGTTGTGAGTACTTCTACCATGGCGATGGAAAAAGCACATTTCTGCTTGGCTGGCAGCGGTCTGTTTAACAGAGCTCCAAAGTAGATCTGTTCAAACAGTACCTACATTTAGATTAAACAACCACAGCAACAATGGAGATGATATGCGCTATGTAAATGATGAAATACCGTAACAGCTAAGCTAACCAATGGTTTAATCAAATCCACCATACTAGCCAACATTTTTAAGAATTGTTTGGTTCAGTAATATATTCCAAAGGCATCCTGACAGATACTGTAATGGAGTTGAAGGAAAAATCTCACTTTTCTTTCTCTACCAAGAGCTTCTTTTGGCATGTTTTCCCCCTGCAACTGCAAAGAGGGACCATGTTCTCAGATTGTCAAACAGAATTAATGCAGGAGGAATAAGGACGATTAATGAAAGGACTGAATGAAGACTAAAAGATATTCTGAGTGAGAATGAGGACAGCAACATGTTTGCACTGTTCCATTCCTTGAGCCTTGACATGGCCATGAGCATTACTGTTTCACTTGTAATACTGACAAGACTACCCTGCAGTCTATGCACAGATAACTACACAGTTCACAGGGGATTATTATGGAAACACACCTTCCGCTGTGCAGTCACACACACCAAAAGAATAAATGCTAGATGTCCTTCATTACATTGATTTAAGTAGTAATTTCCCCATCGCTAATTATCTTAACAATATTCCTGTTACAATCACAGCTCCAAAAGCAATCTTTAATCTCTATTAGTGAAAAAGAGGAGAAGGTAAACTGGGTATCCATGCAACTGAGGCATCTGGCAGAGGAAACCAGTCCCTGGCTACGACAGCAGTCCACAGGTCTGCCATCTTAGATCTGCCTGACAGCTGAGACTGCTGCTGACAGGCACCACCAAGGGCATGCTCTGCTCTGTTAAGCACCAGGCAGCCACCTCTGAAGCAATGAGATGTGCACGGCTGTTTGTGTGAGTGAAAGATTGACATCTTCAGGTGAAGACGGCGCCTTCAAGAATCGTCTAAGCAACTGCTTCTTCAGCAGGAAAACAACGCCTTTAAAAAAAAAAGTCATCCATACCACAAGTCTGAACCGCACATGCAAGCTCCAACAGATGAAAAACTTTAATTTAATCTCTGATGCAATATTTTCACCCACAATCAAATTCCCCATTGTCTCAGCTGATCACTAAGCAACGGCCCAGTTCTTTCAGAGGCATTTTCACATAATGTGCGCTTACAATAATTTCCTGATTGCCTCACAGCATGGGTTCAATTCGTTGTCTTTTATATAACAAGATTAATGAACGGCAGGATAAAACTGGCTGCAAAGATGAAACAGTAGCCACTATCTGTCATAGTGTTGGTTGAACCTTTGGCAAGACTGCACTAGAGTAATACTTGTTATATTTTAAATTCATGTCACCACAATAGGACACTTTGCTTTCTGTGCAAAAAAATACCCGGTGTGTTTAAAAAAATACATGATTCACAAATAAATCTTGAACAGAAAAACAAAATGATATTGAACAGATTCATTCAACTATTGATAGAAACATCTGTTACAATCTTGTCAGCATCATCACTGATGCACTATTTAGCAAAGGCCTGGGGACACTGTGGGTGGAGAGAAAAACATGACAACATTTTGATGCCGAAAAGTGACGCAACGCCATTTGATTCACCCCACGTTGTCCCATCACAGGGGAATCTTTTTGATCGCTCTAAATTGAACACAAGGTTTCTGAGCAAAAGCAGCAAGTGGCAGAGGAGAAGTGTTAACACTGATCTACCTCTGGCACAACTCGTCTATGCTGTGATTTCTTTTTCCTTCCCATCAATTTAAATCCTCTACCTACAGTCGAAGCCGCCTGAGCTGCATTTCAAATCTCTCCTCTGAAGAAAAGGACATATGTAGCCGCGAATGTCTGAGAGTGTGAGCCAATTTACCCTTGTGATCTATAATCGTCGCACAAACTCATTACCGATTTGTAGGGACTGCTTTTTCCGATGAAGGAAAGAAAAAAAACAACAACCCAAAATCAAAAATACGATCTTTTCAGAGCATGTAGGTGATGGAGCAAAGAAAAGAAAACCACCTATTCAGTCTAATGGCATCACGCTTCAAAAGGAGAAGGTTTAAAGACTAACAGCAGTGTTCTTCATCTCTGTTTATCTTCATGCTGCAATCTCTTACTGATCCAATTCTGAGTAAGATCTTCTGTTTAAGAAGCTGAGCTGTGGAAAAGTAGCCGAAATCTTCTTGAAGTTAATTCCACTCCACCCTTTCCTACCATAGATCCCTTTTGTCATTTTTGTAGGGGGCGAGGACATCTCCACAGGATGTGTCACACATAGTAGTATAAATCGGAAAATGTATTTGAGCTAGCCATAAATCTGTAACTAAGAAGTATATAGGGGCCATTATCATGCTCAATTATGCCTTATAAGATGTTGCAGCAAATTTTTTGTGTTGACACAGATATGGTGCAAAATTTAATTGCTAGCATGCCATGGTACCAATGGATGCCTTAGGTCATCTAGTTTCATATGATACTAGTATCTTCACTCTAGCTTTAAAAGAGCCCACTACAGCCTCTGGAAGACAGTAATGTAGGCATCCCAGTAGAGTTTACCATTAAAGGATTTGTGTGAAAAAAAGATGCCCCAAGGTCAAACAAATCACTTTTAAAGAGAAGGTTAAGGAGTAGATATTTTCCAAACATCTTGCTAATATGAAGGACAAGAGAGATGGATATTGGCACGTGAATTGGGAGCCACAAGAAGCATTCATCCAAGGGCCATCGCAAACTGTGTAACACCTCCATATCACTGATAGCTACTTCACAGTCATGCATCTCACGGGGAAAGACGGACAGCGTGGAAAACGTAGCAATCGAGTGCTCAAATATGCTGGCGAAGGCTATAAAGAATGTTGCCAGCAAAGAGGAAAAACAAATGCAGGTGCTGGTAATCTCATTGTATCTTTACTTTACAGTTTTACTGGCATTGACAGCTACTTCACCCGAAATGGTCGACTAGGTTTAATTGGCCATTCCTCTCAAGTGAGGGATTCTTTCTCTGGTGTCAAGAGCTAAGGAAGCAAACAGATGAAATCCAGAGAGAGGGATGTGCTCTGAATACAGCACCCAAACAGAAACGGATTTAGGCTCATCGCCTCCTCATTACTAATGTAAACAAACAACTCTGAGTCGGATTAACATTGTACAAACCACAGACAATATCCTGTGTGACTGTCAGTCTGAATACAGGACAGTTTCACGAAAAGCAGTTGAGCCTGCTGGCGATGTGACTCATCACAGACTTCCACCACCAACATGGAGCCACTGTAGCTGTAACGCAACAACCTATCATCAAGAAAATTGTCTTTGGGTAAAGGAGAGCCAAATCGTGCTCCATGCATATCGGATGACCTTGGCGAGATCTGTTCAGATCAGCAAATGCTGTGACTGATATGCATGTAATCACCAGTTGGCTGAATACCAACATTACTACCTGTTAGACTCAGTCTTTGCAGCAATGAAAAGCAAGCTCTCTGGTCGATTGTGCCCAACAGAAAGAGAAGCCTACTGCAGTGTGATCATGCAGAATATCAATTTCTCCGAGGGATTTTCTTTTAATGTGTTTTTATTTTGATGAAATGAAACGGCAGAAGTTCACAGCACAAACGCATCAATTATTTGCCATGTAAAAGTGAAAGGAATCGAGTGGAAAAGAGAAATATGCAACTGCAGTTTACAGAGGATCTTCTGAAAATAGAGTCCAACACAGAGGCGTGAAAGCGCAGAGATTTACAACAATCTGTGAACCTCTCTCCAACAACACAGTACAACCACTGCCTTTCTTTTTAATACACAGTGTAAAGCTGCAGCACAAGGCCCGTGTGGCTGCACCAGCTTCAGCAATGAATACTAACACCGCTTGCGGACATGTGCTGTGTAACAAGTCTGCAAAATGGCTAAGAGGAGAGAATAGACTGAAATAGAAGTCTTGCAAGGATGTTTTTACGTGACTAATGTTACTAATAACTACGTGTCAGGTTAGCAGGAGCTGTGCGGATACAGTTAGGTGTCAGGGAGGAAAGCTGATATGTTTTTATGTCTAGCTAAATGTACAATGAACCGTGAAGCAATTATACAAATGACACGAAATGAATGAAGTTGATTTAACTTGAACTTCGGTTACCCCATACCTTTCCTGTGATGGCCGACCAGACTTTCAGCGTGTTGTCGTCTGAGCCGCTGACAATGCGGTTGCCACAGAACTGGAGGCAGGTGATCACGTGGTCATCATGACCTTTCAGCACCTTTAGATTGGACGGATAAAGAGAGATGCAATGAGAAGAGCGTGGAGGATGGAGGTGGATGTGGAATGACAACGCAAATGGCAAGAACAGAGGTTGACAATGTCACATCTCTGGTGCTTTATACATCAAAGAGGAGAGGAGAAGAAAATGTCATCAAGTGCTGCAGGTGTACACAGCTTTTTAAGCAGAGGTGTGTGTGTGTGTGTGTGTGTGTGTGTGTGTGTGTGTGCGAGTGTGTGTGTGAGAGTGTAGACTCTGTAGTTTGCTGAGCTAGCAGTCCTGTGACCCAGAGTACATAGCATATGCAAAAGAAGTTGAAGAGCACAGCCAAATTTACATCAGTGGCCTAAAACGACCCCAAGGCCGTTTGAAAAGAAGCACACAAGGCGCATTAGGGATAAACTCTAGTATGCTGGTCATGCTTTATGGCAAACTTCTAAACTGGTGAAATACAAATAGATTGAAGGAGAGTAAGATCATGCTGTGCTCCAGCTCAATTATCCTCCAACACTTACACTGCGGAGCACGGACCTGACCGGTCACTAACTTTCCATCGTTTACACCTCAGACCGTCATTGAACGGTCTTTCTTTGAATCAAAGTCATTTGATGTCTAACCTCTGGGTTATTGAAGTTTGAAGGAAAAGCTACCTTGGGTGATTTGAGGTCCCCTCTCCTCCAGTTTGTGTCTATTCTGTGCTGCCTGATGTAGGCACTCTTCCAGGGGCTGTGAGTGAAGCCAGGCTTGACGATTTTCCTCTTCTTGGGGGGTAGAGGCTCATCGATGCCTATTAGGAGAGAGACGGAAGCAGATTGGACTAACAGGCGCATGTTTTTTTCTTAAAGTTTATTTTAATAACCGGTACAACCACATCTTCAAGCACAGTGTCGACCACAGCGGCAGCTGCAGACTGCTCCCGCTGGGTGACTGCGTGTTGTCTGTCTGTCTACATCTGTTGCAAAGACTTGAGACTCACCTTCTTCCCTGCACTTCTCCCTCCACAGCAGGTTGTCTTCTGCCAGGATGCGCCAGTAGCGACACGTCTGGGCTGCTTGGAGGAGGTCCTTCGGTTCCAGGAATGACAGCACATACAAAGCCAGCTGTTGAAAGACAAGGATGGGGAAT
Source organism: Micropterus dolomieu (assembly GCF_021292245.1). Lineage (NCBI taxonomy): Eukaryota > Metazoa > Chordata > Actinopteri > Centrarchiformes > Centrarchidae > Micropterus > Micropterus dolomieu. Next base: position 6,578,275 of record NC_060153.1, on the reverse strand, counting down.
GCAAGAAGTGTAAATGGAAAAGGAGACACAAAAAGGACCCATTATTCACAACAGTACAAACACATCATGGAAGAGGACTTTAAGCTTGAAGTGACTAAATAATAACAAAAAGGAACAGCTAAGAAAACAAACTATGTGCACAATATTAACAGCATGAATCTAACTGACAAGGTTAGACGTGAAGTGAATAAACATTTCTATTGGAGCCTAACAAAAAATATACAAAAGGAGCTTCGCACAGCAGATAATACTGTCAGGGCTACTATTTGTTAAGCCAAAGGCTGCATACTATGACACAAAATCTGGTATAATGAGCATAAATCTGGACACCTGAGTATTAGGGAAAAAATGCTAAGGTCTGCTGTTTTTTCAAACAGGCATATATTTGGACAAAGCTCTCAACACGCAATAACTGCTGCAACTATGAAACAACACGGTGCATCAACGATCAGGTCACGTGCCTGCTCTGTATCATCATAAAAGGGGGGGAAGGATTATGGGTTCATTTTGCAGGATGAGGTGTAACCCATAGTGCAAATATTGTTCTTTTATTATATTATAGTAATCCCAGATGATGATGACCCACAGCACACTGTGGGATAAATTCAGGAGTGGTGTCATGAACACCATGTCGCCGTGGGTTTCACAAAGATAGTTTAGACTGGTTTACAATGATGGTAGTGTTAGGCCAGCCTTTATTTTGTTCGTAGACATAACAGGCCTGTTATAATTTCTCACCACACAACATTATAGCTTAAATAGCTTGTTTCATTCGACTAAATATCTCTAAAACCCCAAAACATTGAGTTTCCTATCATCATATAACAACAAACCATGAAATCCTCATATTCAAAAAGGAAAACATGGCTCATAATTTGTGCTTTTCTGACAGTGTTGTGAAGCGATTAATAATAAAGGGTTTTAGTCAGTCTCTGCCAGCCACAAATTTTAGTTTAAATTTACCCAGAATTCAATGCAGACTAGTCCTGCTTAAGATATTCAAGAACCAGATAGCTTTGTGCAACAGATGAATTTAGACGGCCATCTGACATCTGACTTTTAGTTCGATTTCAGCGATAGTCCAAGTCCTATCCTGGTGACAACAGGCTCCTGATCTGAAAATCATTGTACCTTTAAGTTCCCTTAAAGTTCTCAAGCACTTCATTTGTCAATAAATTTTCCATTTCAAATATCAGACTTGACGCAGTTCAAGAGTTCTTGGAAAACATTTTGACTGAGGATCATTATCGAGGGTTTTTACAGTAAAGTTTTAGGGTTATTCTAAGTGACTTGGCCCAGACAAGACCCACAACCCCTGACACACCTCCATCACCTGTAAGCCTGTCTAAGCCAGTAGTCATTACCAGGCCTGAGGATATTCTAAAAGTTTTATGAATGGACCTCGAGTCTGTGATTGCTTTTTAAGCCTGACACGCCGCCTTCTGCAGATTGTCTTCATAGGTTCAATTACAGCGGTTTCTACAGCGTGGCTACAGGGATTGTCCTGTTAAAATTACTTAACAGCTCCGCCAATATATTTCCAGCAGCTCTGGCAGAGAGGAGAGAGATGGGATTATCCAAAGAAGTCAGAGGGAACAGGATATATAAAAAATAAAAGGAGAAACCGAAAACAAAATGAAAAGAGTGCTCGTGTCCTGGTGAGAACACACATGATGATGTATATTTGGCTTCGGAGCAAGTGGTGCTGACACCTTGAAATCTTTCATTCTATTGCCTCACTCTCTATGCCACCAACCCATCCCTTTCATCCTAACACCTGCCAGACAGAAACAAGGTGTTAAGTATTTGATCAGCTACACCAGACACGATGGGTCGCGGCTGTTTTGTAAGAATCCCTTATGTGATCTTATCATCAGTGTGACACTTAAGATTATTTGTATTGTCAGTTATGATGCAGAAACACCCACTATGGATGCCGTTAAATGATGTGAAGGAAGACAGCGACTGTATTAAGGCTGGCGAGGAAGCCTCTTCTTTGTCACGTCATGCTCACTCAAAAACAATGTCTACCACGAGGGATTCCCGATGGGAGCTCGGGTCAGAAGGGAAAGGAATAGGAGGACAAGGACTAGAGATGAAGTTGTGGAATGATAACAGAAAAGGGGATTCAGGAACTCACCTCTTTGGGGAGCAGGGAGATGAAGTCTCGCTGAAACTGAGGCTCGATCACCTGCATCATATGCTTGACTTGTGTGGGCTCACAGCTGTCAATCAACTCATCCAGCGCCAGCAGCTTCTCTGGGCCAGTCCAGCTCTGCAACAGAACAGGATAAAGAAACTGGTTTCAAAGAATTACATGCTCTACATTAAATCCTGACTTAAAATAAGTGCAGTTGATAGGAACACAAGCTACACTACATGTCATCAAAAGTTGGATTGGATTTATTTTTGTTAAATCAGTTGTATGCAAGCCTGGGATGGCAGACCTGCTGAAACTAGCAACTCACGAAGTCAACTCACGATGACAGTCTCAACTCTGCTAAAAAAAAAAAAGAGAATTTAACAAGCCGACTCAAGATGAGCTCTAGGAATCTTGACACCTCAGATGTTAGGATGCACGTTCAAGGTTACTCTAGTTATGATGGTGGTATAAAGAAAAGGTGTTGCTAATTAAAAGTACTGAGCTGCACCGGCTGTCAGCCATGTAAGATACTTTGAGACCTTCATCACAGCTAAACATGGGAGGCTTACGACAGGAAGTAAAAAGCCTACGCCAAATCAAATATGCGGATCATCAGATCTCCATGCCGGGTGTTGGGCGGGGCCGGGTTTGCCAGCGAGATGGAAACAGATGATCCGCTTTGGTGACCCCTATGGGGAGCAGCCAAGAGACAAAGGAGAAGATCACAGCTAAATGTAATGTCATTCTTCACCACTGATATCCATTAGAGTTTGGACTAATGTATTTTGCTGCTGGGCAACACAAGTATTTGAAAACATTTTTCAGGAGTAGCAAGTTCACTTACTTTACATTTCAACAGCATAACATTCCAATAATTTACCATGTATCTACTTGTGTTTAGGACTTTGAAATTGTTTCAATGTAAAGTCATGTTCTAACACACTTTCTGTTATAGCTATTCAGTGTTTTTTTCTCTTTTGGTATCAGTACAACATTATAGGAACTGTTTGACTGTATTCTCTCTGTATTGTCCTCACCAGAAGTTTTCAAAATAAATAAGAAAAAAATTTTGGCTACAGGTTGGCTATCACATGTGGAAATAAACTAGTGTATTGTCAGCAGAATATTCATTGCATCTCCACACTTGGATTGCCACACCCAGCACAGCTGTAAAAGTATTCAGTGTTAACTGAAAAACATAGCAGCGGGGCATTATGGGCCGGTTGTGCGAATGTATCGTTGTCAAAGTAGACTCCTTAGTGAGCTTGGGTAAGCTCTTATTTTACTTTGATTGGGGTGCCTTGGAGACAAGTACAAGTCTGTAACATGCTAATGTTCCCTACGTGACCTCCACAGCGGCACAGAGATGCTTGAGGCACCTGCCTATTTCTAGCAGCCAACACATTAGTGGAAAATTTTAACATCAGGAACCAGACTCCATTAACAACATTAGAACTCTCTGGGATTATTTTTCCTGCGTTGGCTGCTGAGTAGCACTGTACTGCATGTTGGACCCAATAGCTGCAGTTGTTTTCCTCTGTGGAGCGCTGAAATCTAACAATGATTACAGGCTGCGTGGCAGGAAGAAAAGTCTGGCGCACACAAACCACCTGTAATTTAGCAGCTAAAAACTATAGCCAGAGGTGTGGTTCTAGAGGTAATCAGGTGGTTAAGAGACCTCCTCCCTATCATTGGGAGGACCACGCAACAGCTACTTACGTGTTACATAATTCTTTTGCCATAAATTATTGGTAGTTTTTGTTTAAACAGAATTCTAAACAGTACAGGTTCACAATTCCCAACCCGAGGCTGGATTATTTTGTTTAAACTGCTAGAAAACTTTATAGCCTCTAGTTACGTATTCATAAAAGTACTTGGCAAAAGTTTTATGTTCAAAAAGTTCCTTAAAAGTTTAAGGCTTTTCATTGTTCCCTATGGGGCTGTACACTTTGCAGGTATATTTAATATTTATCTCAAATCAAACTTCCTCAAGGTATTCCAAGAGTTTCCAAGATAAACTAAAAGGTAGTTTAAAATATTTGGTTCCTGTCAATTATCTGCTGAGAACTGCTGCAACACAAACCAGAAGAAAATATTTGGGATGTGCTGATACTTGAACATGCAGGGAATTCACGCAGGCTCACTGATGCACAAGAGTTGTTACTCTTTTGATCCACTTATCATTTTTTAGACATTCAGTTTCTGCTGTAAAAAATCCTACTTCATTTCATAATGACTGAAGCCTTAAAGGTTTCAAGCAAAACCAATGAGAAATTTAGTGTTATTTAGTGAGCTTTGGAGGTGCTGCCAGGCTGATTTTGTTACCACGCGACAGAGCCATGCTAACTGTTTCCAGCCTTTATGCTAAGCTAATTGGCAGTAGCTTTATATTTAGTGGAAAGATACGAGTGGCCTCGCTCTTCTCTTTTTACTCTCTGCAAAATAAGCATATTTCCCAAAATCTTAATGTAATATGTGATTTTTGCCATGACCATGTGTATCCGGACTTTTTTGGGGAAAACATTCTTTCTAGCTTTAGTATGCTGCTTTGTAGCCGTTTCTCCCTCTGTAATGAGAGCTACAGGCTAGGACTGGACTGGGGAATGTACATTCTGTACGTTGGAGGTTTAGCTGCCTGTAGCCTGCGGTGCCAGATCGAAGACAGTAGACTGTGGCAGGTCAGGCCTGCGGACTAATATACATAAAACAAACACTGAGGTGTCAGAGGTTCGCCCAGCTATTCAAAGATAATGAGTTTAAGCACTCTTAGGTAATGAAATCCATGGGAAACTATTATATAGGAAATCAGAGCGACCCCGTCAAGGCTAATGTTTAAATGACATCCTATTTCCATGACGTCTGGAGTCATTAGAGCCGAAGTCTAATATGAAAGAAATGTCTCTATTATGTTGCATCTGCACAGACAATGATAATATAATAAAATGAATATAAAAAATAGGGTACATTATAATATAGAGAAAGTACCTGATGGATATCAGTCTACTGTCTCTACAGACACTGACAGTAAACCAGATAAAATATGTTGTTTTCTAATCATGGACACAAAAGAAATCCAAAGTCTGCATTACTGTCCTTGGATGATGAAGTAAAAATACATGACATGTTAATAATAGGCTAAGATTATAGTGCAGCAACTTGAACTTTATTTCATCGGATCAGAGAAGGCAACATCTGTTCAACTTTTAATACAGACCATAGGTGTAAGATAGAAACATGTGATGTTATAACTCTGCTTTTTAGTCTGGTACAGGTATGGCTAAATCCAATCCCACGCTACAGTGCCTATGGTAATGTGGTGGGCCAGGACAACAAGGCAGCAATTATCTCTGAGACTAAGTGAACATTGATTGGGTGTAACATCTGCTTTTTGATGAGCTTTTGCTCGAGGATTCAGAGTTGCCCATGGGGTAAAATGAAAAAGAAAATGAAAACTCCACTGTGCTCACCTGAAATGTTCGGAGCCATTCCTGGAGACCCGTGGGTGGCTGGATTGAGGTGATGCGCCGTCTCTGCTGCCCCTGACCATTGGCTGTTCTAATGTGGCCAAATGTGGTGGGTGTGGCTGGACAAGGGACAATTCCTGTCGGGCTGCAATTAAAGAGAGAAAAACCCTTAAAAGCGAAAATCATACGGGACCTTCAAACGCAAAAAGCCTTAGAGAGAAGATGAGAAAGTACTGCTTTCAACAAGAATTATTAAGAACAGAATAGCTTCACTTTAAACTAAAAGCATTTTACATATGACTGCTTTGACTGATCAGTGATTTGATTTGGCAATAAAAACCCCAGCTGAAAGCATGTCTACTCTGCACATTCAATACAAATTGTGTTTTCTTTTTCTTCTTTTTTTATATTATACTGATTTCCTTAATTAAACCCTGTCTTGCATTTTCTAGTTTTAAACTAAATGTTATCCTGTTGGTCACAAAAGGAGAAGCACATTTCAATCACGTGCAGTAGGTCAAAATCACAACAAACTAAAATGTAAATGCCTGAAAGTACTTCCAATATTTTTAACTCCGAGACTTCAAAGCATGCACAATCCCACAGGTTTCTGTTGGAAGTCTGGTTGTAAGAACCTGGATGTGAAAAGCACCACAGGACTTCAAAGGGCGCCCGTGTACTCTAGTAATGTAAGGGCAGCGGAAGAAACCGTCCAGTTGGCACCTTCGACACTTCAGATTCTGCTTGCTGACAGCAAAATGGAAAGCTGGGGTCCATTTCAATATTGATTCATTTTTAATGGGAGAGAAAGCTAAGACGGGGCCAGTTACATGGCAACGTTTACAGTTAAGTGGCTGTGTTCAGTCTGAATTTTAATGTGGCTACATGTGAACACGTGCATTAAATATTTAGGGTTAGAGAAACATCTGAGGCTGCTGGCTGGATGCTTGAGATACAATATGATGAAGAGCCTCATCTTGCGTGAAGATACAGTATCTTGGTTCATACAGTACCTCTATTTTTTTCTCATTTCTTTTCACAGTAGATTCATTTAATCTATGTATAGTACTAAATATGGAGCTATGATCTCTTTAAAATGTCATTTCAACTAAAATCCCTTTGACCCTTTGGTGGGAAACAATTGCAAAACACTGCAGTAGAAGAAAAATTAGGATAAAGTACACCTCTGTTGAGCAACTTGGTTGCCTTAGGGGTGAAATCTAAATTGCTTTACCTTGGATACTCTGGACCTTTGCAGGGCTTTTTTCCTGAAGGGAAAGACCGGACCTCAGGGCCATGGTCCAACTTTCTCTTCATCTGAGGAAGAAAAGAAAAGAAAAAAATAGAGAGAAAAGAATTAGAAACCATCACGGCGTAACACTGGAGGAGACACAAACACAAAAACAGAAACCTAATTATTACACTGCACCCGTGCTTCTGATAACTTACTTTCAAAAACAACTAGTTATGATTTGAGTTTTGATGATAGATTCTAAGTCACCAGCTCTTGAAAAGAAAATTTGAGAAAGGACATGGGTCATGGATGTTTTTTTAAAAACAGAGTTGGAAGCAGAAATTTGCTTTTGTAAGCTACAGACTTTGTTAACATTATGTCTGAAATTCAGCATATTAAAACACAGACATCACAGTCTTGCAACAGCTTTATGCAGATAGGAAATTAAACTTTAATGCACAGGCTATATTCAATTTATTAACATGCTCCATAACAAAGCAGAGACCTATCTGTAGATGAAGCAGCTCAACATTATGATATAGTAAGAAACAAAACAGGCACTTGTTTAACAATACTGTGCTTTATTTTGATTATTTTCCATAGTGCAGGCACATGGCAGGTAAACATGCCAGACATGCCGTAATATCTAGAGGCAGTCACACATTCACACCCAAAACTCAAAGGTGTACAGCATGTTCACACGCACAAGATAACCACTAAGTACAACAACGTGTTCAGGGAGGGTACAGGGATGCACTCTTTCTTTGAAGTTTGCTTCACACGGATACTTGACAAGGAAAAGCAGAGCAAGATGAGTCTTTATCACTCCATCACCTGCATGTGCACACACCAACCAATCCCTGTTACCACCTACCCTACTGCGCAAACAAAGGAGCCTGTGTAAAGGCCTGGGCAAGCCAATTTTCTTCATCCCATGCCTGCCACTCTCTCTGGCAAGGCCTCGCACCACACATGCGAGTGATCACCATTCTCATGGCCGCTCCCCCGTGATTAACAAGCTGAACAACCAGACACCGATTGATTTTAAGGCTGAAAATAAGACATACAATGTGACAGTCTGGTCTTGTCTCTTGATTAATTAAATGTGTTTCATGTTTAAGTGAAAGCGTGGCGAGATTCAACCGTGTTGATGCAGTTTCAAGTTTAAAGCCACCGATTCTCCAACAAGACAAAAAGGCTCTTCTCTTGATTCTCTGTCTGGGCTTCACTGTAAATCAGCCCTGTTGTAGGAACCACCAGCAGCACTAACAAGGGTGTATTATGACCAAAATACAGACATCATGGTGCAGATGAATGATTTTTTTCCTGAACTGTAGAATGTTTTTCACAAGGTTCTATGATATTACTATTGTTATACTTATGGCACAACAATCAGTGTTTTGCACTTTCATTTAGGGTCAAAATAATTTGTCAACTGTTTGCCTACAGTTACAGTCGAGCGCTGCAAGTTGCAACCTGTACTTGAAAATGTGTTACAGAACCTCCATCTGTGCTTCTGCTATTGTAGAAAGCAGAAACCACATTCACAATTACTCCCAAAACAAAGCTGTTTTCATGCATTTTGGGTATGTTATTGTATGCTACACAAGAAAACAGCAGTGGACGTTTGACTCCGTACTGTCTGGCTTTACAGTGGGATGATTACATGTCTCTCCTCAAGATGTGTGTTTTTTTTGTTTTGTTTTTTATCACTATAATTTGGTAAGTGTGTGTTTGTCCCCCCCAGTGTTTTCAGCCTGAGATGCACATTTGAGCGTTGAGAACAGCACGCAATATATAAAAGCAGCGATGATGAACGACGAAAAACTATTTAGAAAAGCTGAATGACGAGCAGGATATCAGCAACTGCACCCCTGCATTAGGCATCAATACAGGATCCCTACCTCAGGATTTATTTTGTGGACTACAGAATGGATCAATGCACAGAAACAACCAAAGCCTGAGTTTATAGAAGAATGTGTACATGACTAGCACACCAACTTGTGCTGCAGTTTAGGTGCTCCCCTGGACTTTAGACTGTAATCTGAAAAATGATTTGTGCTCTTTTCCTCACAAGTCCGCTCCTGTGTGAAGCTGCAGAGAGGATCACGGGAAGAGACATTAAAAAATCTTGAGTAATTTGTTATGGAAATGTATAGAAAAGCACAGGGAAATGTAATCTATATGGCATAAAACAAATGCTTTCAAAAGCTATGTAGGTACGTAGCTTCTGTTCCACTCGTCTACATTTAAAATATCTGTCTGACAGCTTGTTTGATTATTAAAGGAAAAAGGGTAGTGGTGGGAGGGGGGTGGGGTTATAAGATATTTCTGCTTCTTAGGATCCAGCTCTATAACCCCACTGCCTTGTTCTTAACGCGGTGATCTCACTGCTATGGCAGTTCAGTAGCCAAGGAGAGCCTGGGTGTGTGCGTATGCATGAAGTGGATGTGTGTGCGTGTATGTATTCTGTGTGTGAAAGAGAAAAAGAGGGAGCGCTAGCTGGCTTTGAGTGTGTGCGCCTCTGTGTGCACATGGAAGAAAAAGCTCAAACTAAATGCGGGCGTGAAAACAAAATAACAGCGTGTAACCAGCCTCTCCTTGGGTTTCAGCCTGGGAAAAGGTAACCAGAGAACGCAGTGTTTGTAAATCACTACTAATCAGTCGCGCCCCCCCCTTTTGGATTCCCCCTTTCCCTATCTGGCCAAAAGCACGACAGATGGATACACAGAGTGTTAATGATATTTTAAAGACAGCAATCGCTCTTACATAATGTGTTGATTCATTTTAACGGAGACTACATCCTGCAGCATCAGTCACTTGAAAATCTTTTCTCATTTTTCAAACAGTGTTTCGAGCAGCCATGAAACAGTTTCATCATGTAAATCAGCTTTCCTTGAGACGGAGAAACAGTTGCATCCGAGAACTGGCCATTTTGGAAAGAATTGGCAAGTTGTGGACTTCATAAGGACCAGGATTGGAATCAAACAAGAAAATAGGTTTGTATATGTCTTAAAAATAAATGAGTCTTGGTGTTTCACTTTCTGTCAGCACCATCAAAGAGCAGCAGAAAAATATTCAAGCTCTAGGGGCTGACTTCAAAATCCTGATATCTTAGAATGTGCACATCCACAAAATGGATGGAGAATACAAATGAATCCCCGTTCATTTCAATAAACTACTGCTCACTGGTTAAGAATGACATTTTCACTTAATCATTAGGATTAATTGAGTAAAAGCCTCAACACTACACAGACAAAGTGCACACAGCTACACACAAAAAATCCCCACTGCAAGGGATTTTCTCTTTAGGCCAATTTTGAAACGCAAGTGATTAATACATTTGTTTACATTACACACACAGCATAACAAATTCCCTTTCATATTCTTGTTCGTACACTGCAATTCCAACTAAGGGAGCATAATTTTATGGCTGCCATCCAGCACAATACACCCAACATCCTTGAGGATCTTCTACCTCATGCAGTCTGACACAGTGACCCATTATCTGTGGTTGGAGCCTGAGGCCAGTGCACAATGTCAGGGAATAAGCTACTCCAACAGGCGACAGCAGACTGATCACATGCATGCATCTCAAGCAGCCACTTCGGCCAGCGCAAGATAACCACTGCTGCATAATGTGGAATCCTAATAACCCTGCAAACTGGGGAGGATTGCAAGGGGGATATGGGCGGATTTTGTTCCTGCAACTGATGGTTAATTACAAAAGTGGAAGGCTGCAAGTGTTAAAAACACAGGAGTCGAAGAGATCAGCCATCTGTGTGTAGTATATATATCATAAGCTAAAGCATCTATAGGCTACTAGCTTATGTGGAAGGGAGGACCACAGTTTATGTGCAGGTGCACAGAGCATCGAGCCAACGCGGAGGTAAAATGGGATCTTATGCCATCCACAAGCAGGAAATTCAGTAGTGCATAACCAGTAAATACGAACATACTTTCATTCAGCATTGCAGAATGAATTGACCATATAACTGTCACAGCAGTAACCCGTTTACAAATACAGAGATTCACCCTGATTCTGTGCCGCGGCGTTTATTTACAGGACTGAAGTTACAATGAAGGCAAAAGGATGCCAAATCCCGTCGCGATATTTCAACATTTTAATGCAGCGCTAATATAACACACAGGCCCCGGCAATTAAAGCGGTGTCTCTGGGGGTCTGCTACACTGCTGTTCGTCCTCCGCAGTGGCCGTACAATCTGCCGTCAAAGATAATGAGGGCGACAGAGCGAGTCAAACATTAAATCAGAAGAGGCGGGGATGTGTTGGGAGGCGAATACAGGCAGAAATCGTACTCACTTTGTAGAAAATCATCTTTAAAGTGCCGTAGAACCCCATCCTTGTAACCCGGTGTGTTTTCCTTTCCTTTCAGTGACAATCGGTGAAGTCCAAATGTGCGTGCGTGGTGGGGAGATGGCTCTGACAGTGCGAGGGCAGCGTAATACTCTCAGGTAAATCCGACGCCGTCTCTGATGTGAACATGCTCGGGCGCGTCACCGGACTGACGTGCACGCAGTAGATTCCCCCGGTAAAGGCATTTAAAAGACAAACAAAAAGGGGAAACAGCTCCGCCGTGTCAAGCCGGCTTAAACGGGGGCTCGGTCGATGGGTGAACAATGCGGTGCGACGATCCCGGAGGCGTGTGCGCCGCCGACCAGCCTCACTGAGCAGGGAGTGAACAGATGAGGGAGGAAGAGGGTGACACTCGGCAGAAAGGGGAGGAGTGGAAGGGAGCGAGCGTCAGAGCTCAGAGCCAGTGCCCTCTTCCTCTTCACAGGCTTGAACAGCTCCTCCGAACAGGATCGGATTACTGCCTCCCCGGTGGAGGTGGCAGGAATGGTGCAGTCCAACATGCAACACTGTGCGCATCTTCTGCGAGCAGGGCAGCGGAGACATCTGCGCAGCAGACACAGGGTGGGGTACGCGCTTGACCTTTTGTATTAAAAAACGTGGACCCCCACTTGTTGCAGGACCACAAACACTTCATCCATACACCCCGCCCATGGCCACTTTCTCTCTCTGTATTTTTACATAGGATACATCCTCGCCTCTAAAAACCATCTGCATCAAACTGATTATAATGTAGATTAAAATGAAGTTAACTGATTCATTCCCGAGTAAAGCACATATATGCAGTGGTGGAAGGTAACTGCATACATTTTCTAAAGTACTGTACATAAAAACAATTTTAAAGTACTGAGTATTTCCATTTTATCCTACTTTGTACTTCGCCTCCACTATACTGTAGTGGAAAAATAAAATACTTATGATGCAACTAATGATTATTTTCACACAGAGGAACCAGAGAATGTTTGGCATTTTTATTGATAAGTAAGTAAAGTAAAGTAAGTAAATTGATAGTAAGTCAAAGATTCATCAGCTATCAATATAGCTGGCAGTTCATTTTCTTTTATAAATATGTTGGGTTGTTATATATTAAACTACCCATATGTATGTAAAATCAGTTACAATCTGCTTCACCTCGATCAATTACAACAAGTACTGCTTACATGTTAATGTATCAATAATAATATAATATGTCACGTCTTTTGATACTTTCCGTTAGTACTTTACTTCCATTAGTTTATTTACTTTAAATAAACTTTCAATGCAGGTTTTGCACTTGAAATTAAGTTTTTTAATTTTTACTGTCTAAATACGTCTTCGACCCCTGCAGACATACATTGACCATACTGCAATGTAGTGCTGCATTAAAGACATCCAACCCAACAGCTAGTCTGCCATTAAAATCCATCAGGTAACTGTGAATGGATCCACGACAGCTGCACCTGTTTATTTAAAACACACATGGAAAGGGGCCAATATTTGCATTTCAGTGTGGCAGGTAATGGGTGATTGCACCTGCCCAGTAAACAATATGCACTGCTGATGGCTTCACGACTGTTATTACAGCTAGTAAAAATCACAACCTCAAGCTTTAGTTTAATAATACATGAACATTTAGCATTTAGTGCAGCTGAATGCAAACTGTCACAACTCACATAAAACATTTTTCTCTTGTTCAGCCCTAACAAGATGAAAACACTAGATGCTTTTTGTTTGATTAACTTGGACAAATTGAAAACAGAGAATATTAAACAGCGTCTTTTGCCAACTGTGTTACGTCACTGTGCTGCAAGAGAACAAACTGAAACTCATTTCTACATTAAACTTTCCGGTTGCCATTTATAAAACAGTGACATTTGTGTTAAGTTTAAATGAAACTTTGGGTTCGCTGGCTTTTAGATATCCAGTTCATACCAATTTGGACCGTGCCATTACTTTCAATAGATCTTCAACATTTGCTACCGTTGACCTCACAAGACATCGGCATTACATCATGGAAACAGGGGACACAATGGAGGGTCGTGGGAAGGACTCTATTCACAGGTGATGGAGCATTTAGATCTGGCAGCCTTCCAGACACTCCCAGCTTACACCTGTAATTACAGACTGACCTGGCACAGGGGGGGATTTCAGGGGTCATTACTGAAAAGGGAAACATGGCAAGAGAGTTCTGGTAAAAATCTGACACAATGTGAGACAGAATTGTTGAGTTATTTTAGACTAGAGTATAAAGAAATTGATGCACTTGCACACTGCAAAACGCACAGCTTTTTGCAGGGTAACTCACCAAAGTAAAGTAAGATACATTTGAGAGGACATGACAGGTGTAAAAAGGGACTTCGCTAATCGTAGCATTTTAGTCACGCTTTCTCACAACACCAACACACACAGAAAAGCTTTCAAATCGGTGGTCATCGGGGTGCATCAGACGGAGCGCTCCGAGCTTTGTCTGTGTGTGTTTAAGGTGGCCCTCATGAGGAAAGGCCCTCTCGTAGCTCTCTGCCGGCTCAACCTTTACACAGCACATTGGAATGCTTGGCATGCGAGAGGAGCTGCACTGTGGCCTGTGAATAGGCCGTGGCCTCCTTTGTCGCTCTCCTTCTGTCAGTTGGTAAAGCATTAACAGCCCCCGCTGCTCCTCCTCCTCCGAAACTGACCTCCTGCTTATCAAAACCAAAAATCCTGCTGGTCAGACGTGAAGCTGTTTTCTCACAAGGAAACATAATTTTTGTTCTCATTATCAACAAATTAGGTATTTCAGGTAATAGTGCTCCATCAGATATCCCCTACCTTTGCTGCAATATTTGAACAGCAGAGGATGTATAAAAATACACTCATTACAGCGCAGTGCGGTGGATAGCTTGTGGGGAAATGCAAAAAGCCAACTCATTTGACTGTGCACAAATAATAGACATCATCAATGCCAAGGTTTCAGCATAATGACTCAATATTGTACAATCCTGCAAATAAGATGAGCATCCTTGGATGATAGAAGAGGAGGCGATGAATTGACATGACATTTTGGTTACAAATATTGATCATTTTCAGTTTATTGCTAATTTTTGATTGTTGAATCCACAGCATGTCAAAATTACACACAATTTAGCATAAAACCAAATGTTGTCTTTATATAAGTTATGATTTACCATCCAGTGTTTTAATATTTTGGCTTAATAACGGACTAATTTAGAGCTTAATCGATCAATCGATTGACAGAGAATGAATCAGCAACTATTTACTATTTAAAGATTTGCTTGTTTTCATATCTTCTATGATAGTAAAATTGAATGTGTTTGGGTTTTGGACTGTTGCATAAAACACGCAAACTGAATGTCTCAACTTCGGCTATGAAAAGTTGCAATGGGGAATTTCAACTGATGCTCTAAATTGATAATCTAAATTGTCTGACAAATTTTCTGTTGAGTCACTAATTCATTGTTTGAGCCTCATTAGAGGTAATAAGTGAATTATAGGTCTAACACCTGTTTAGTACAAGTGACTGGCTGACGATTCCAAATCAACAGATGATGGTGGGAAAAAAAGCACTAAAGGACAAAAGAGGCTTTCTTGAGCAAATGTTTAATGTGAGGTGGTGAACTTGAAGGAGGCAAATACTTCTAAGGCAGTGATGCATCACTAAACGGGGCCATGTCATTGTGCGATTGTCCTTCTCTGTGGAAAGAAAAAAAAAAAATAAAGAGGACTATGGGGGTCTCCTCTCAATAGATTATTTTGTAATGGTGAAGTGTGAGCCCCATTCCAGGCTGGACAGACGCTATTGCGTGTGGGGGAGGTTTGATGAATAAGGAAACCATGGATCATGGCATTCTGCGGAGGATAATAATAGCATCATCTGCATGGTGTTGAATTAACATATCCTACAGCCACCCACGCGACTAAAACATTCAAGTTTGAAGGGGTCAGGTCAAAAAATAAATGAAAGCAAGAGCTACTGGTATCTCCCTTGTGACATCAATGGGGTTTCATGGAAAATAAATGAAGAACAGAGGTCAGCATTTGCAATCATTGGCAATTATTTAGAAATTGGAGTTTCAAGCAGATGCAGCATTTTAAAATGTATACAAGTCTTGAGAGAAATAATTAATAGGCAATGGTCAATGGAACGAAAAAGAAAAATGTACAAAAGTTTAAACACAAGGGGAGAGAACAGGGAAATTCAATGAGCCAGTGTTGCAGAGTTACAGTATTACAGCATCTACCGTCAGTGAAGGTCTGCTACTTACGAAAGAAAGACTGTGTCAAAAAATGTCTGTCTATAAAACACTATAATATACACTATGAAACACATTCTTCAATAGCTACAAAACAGCTTGGACAACAAAGATAAACCTCTGCTGCATCTGTAGCAGAGCTCTGATGTCTAGAGCCCTGTTCTGTCTCTTGCCATCACACATTACTGGGAATAACAGTGATCCTGTCTCCGTATTTAGTAATGTGTACTATTAAAATTGACCACTGAACCCTCAGCTAGGAAATAAAAGCCGAAGAGGCAGATTTTCCCATGGAAAATAAGTCAGTCTGGTGTGAGTGCTTAGGGAAGATTGTATTTACTCTGTGGCCTCGATATATACACTGAATCTAGGAAAGCTGCACACATAAAGCCTAAATATCGCTCCATTCTGAACCTTTAATAAATGAATAATGGTTAACCACCGGACATGCCAAATTCCTAGTTTACAAATCTCTAAAAGAACTGCAGCATAAGCCAAAATCTGATGAGCAATATAAAAATGTGTCTACATATACTGCCTTCTGATTGGAAATATAAAACCTATCTCTGTCAGTTTTTCAACAATCTCACCTGAGGAGAATAATATGCAGATCCTGGCAGGCTACAGTTCTTCCCAGCAGGATTACAAGGACACCTGGACGACATTCAGGTGTCCTTATAGTCCCGCTGGGAAGGATTTTAGACGTGGGCATAAAGATGTACACTGCATCACTAGTTTTTCCTCAAGGATGTTAGATTTGTTGCACTAGAAGTGATGCAGTCCGAGTAATCAATGACTCAATGTGTCTCTTTGCATTTTAAAGACTTGGATGATGCTTTCAATCGTTATGTTGTCTAATCATAGGCAACATACCCAAATCCTGAGGCCACCAGCAAAATGCCCAAAGCACACATCAGCTCAGTTGCAGTAGCTTGCTGGAAACTGTTCTGATTTCTGTGTCAGAAAACACTTCAGACAGAAATGTGTGACCACAGCCTCCTTCATACTAATCCTCATTACATTTGATCTACAATATAGCTGAAAAGCAAGTTTGGGTGGCGCCGATTCAGTGATCTTCCTCATTTTGAAGGGCCTCTCCAAAGTAAAGCCCAAAATCACAAGTTTGTATGTATACAACACCCGCTATACTTAGATCAACGATGCAGTTGAAAACCCCCCGGAAACTAACAGGAAACAACGGGCACGCCTCCTACAATAGTAGTATGTACAGTTAAGATATTAGTAACAGTGGTAGAATTGCAATTTTGTGTAAATAAATTGTTAAGTACAAGTACATATTAAATGTAATATGTTTCAAGCAAAGACCTCATTATGCATTTGACATTCTGAAATGAGAAAAGGACAACATTTATTCAAGATTGTCTTAAAGTCTTAAAACAGTTTTTGGCCCTGTAGAGGAAGAGCAATGAAAGCTGGACCACTCAAAAAATTCTAATATACTATACGATAAGTCCCTCAACAAGACGTCACATTCTACTGTCAAACTACAGGAAAAAAATTTTTTCACCATAGCGGTATAAACATTTTCCTCCATTTCTAATCCTTTGCCAATGATGGGCCTATCTAGTTTTGCATTTGGATGCAGCCTGAGCTGTCATATCTCATTCAGAAGTGAAAGAGGGTTATGGAAATGTGTGTGATGAGCCAGGTGAAACTTGGCCAGGGCTGGCATAAACATTTACACAGAAACGAATAAACCTCTTTAATCATCCAGAATTACCACTCTGCATCCCAGATGAAGCAGAGCGAGCCAAATTGTGCCTGCTGGGTGTTGCCTGTCATCCGAAGATCCCTGAATATGCTTGAGAAGGTGGTGGGGACATTCTGACAGTGACTTGGTCGCATGCCTTGACCTGAACTCACTACAGAAACTCACACATCACAGCGCCTTTGGTATTCTATCACTACGTGTGATACTGATCTCATCTGGAACACCATCTACCCGTACAACCTTTCATCTCCCCAACAAAGCAGTAATTTGCATGTTTGCTGTTCCAAATAAAGGGTTTCAAAAGACAACATGCCTGAGTAAACTCTGAACAGAGATTTGACCTTAATCTAAGTGGATCAGAGATCAGAGGATGTCGTTTAACACAGTCTGTTAGAAGTAATGAAATGGGCAAATATATTGATAATCCACCCTTCTTTTGGGTATTAATCTTGGCTGAAGGGATGGTTTGTCACGTCGCCTGTTTTAGTTATGTCCCTCAAAAAAAAAGCTACTGTGAGGAAAAAGACCATACACTTCAGTATTGGACAAACTGCAGTGTCTTTCTTAACAGAACACAACAGTGAGGAACAAAAAAGCAGCGAGTGAAGGGCGGTACCCCCTTCACCTTGAAGATAAATGGAGGGATACTTTTTAACAAGTTGTATAATGTCAAAGTTCAAGAAAGACAAGGGAAAATGATCAGAGAAGACTGGGAAAGCCAGGCTAGGTTCTCTAGCTGTTGTCTCTGCCTTTTCCAAAGATTAAACTAAGGTGGATCCTACTGGCAGGTGAGCCTGCCTAACAAGGTAATCTGGAAAGAATGTAGTAGAACAACTTGCAAGTTTGCTCAGCTTAAAGTTAGAAACCCAGCTCTTATTTTGTCAGCCCCATTCTCGATTCCCAGGGCTACGTAGCGAAGTGGCACAAAGGGACAATGACCCCCCCCCAAAAATGAAAAAATTAACCAAAACATTTGATAAGATTGAAATACGTGATGCCCGTGTTGACATAAAAATCCAATTTCCAGAAAGTGAAGGGCACATTTGATGTTGTTTAGATGTATCCACTGGCCACGCTTTGACAGCCAAGGCTCTTGACTCAAGTGTTTAGGATTCTTGTTATCTCTGAAGGGCCACCAGCAGAGTGGGTGATAGCAACCATTTCAGTGCCTGAGTTGACTGCTATCAACTGCCATGTCGGATGGCACAAAGCGAGACTCACATAATGGCTATATTTCAGGAAGAGATCAAAAAGGCAGCACATGAAAATCTATCCATCGCTGTATTTGGGGCGTTTGTTGGTGAAGATGAATGATACAACGCAACAGCAATGCAACCTGCATGAAGACTCTGGACTGGACATCAAGTGTACCCCAAGTAATTGAAACACTGAAAGCCCAACTACTGAGACTGTGACTATACTGTAAATACAGGTTTAACACATAAAGAAGCACATATGTACATGTACACAAATTGTGCACGTTAGATTACCGAAAAGCCAAGTTTAAGTCAGTGGTTCTCAAAGTGGGGTCCGCGGACCCCCAGGGGTCCTTGAGGGTATTCCAAGAGGTCCCCAGCAAAAAGTGGAATAGTTTATTTTCGTTAAGTTTAATTCCATCCATATGTAACACAACGACAGACTGTATGACTACTTGGGTTACAGGTTTCATACACGTTCTGTAATAAAACATCTAAAAGCAAAAATTCTATTAGAATGGGGACTCAGATTGGGACTCGGATTGGGAATATTTTATCAAATAGAGGTCTGTGGTCTAATCTGTGTCAGCTTAGGGGTCCTTGATGTGAAAAAGTTTGAGAACCACAGGTTTAAGTAACAAAGCTGTACATACATGAAGTGTGTCTGGATTAAAACGAATAAATGAAAGTGTGTATGGAGGGGAAACTAATCTATAAATTAATTGTGCCAGTAATAATTATTCTCTGGTTCCAAAATAATGTATTGCTGCATAAGAAAATGGAGTGGACAGAGATTGGCAAGACAGATTTTCACCTGGTTCTGGACTAATGAGATGCTGACTCGTGCCAGTTTTATAAGTCGAGCCTGGAGACAAATTAACTGTGACAAAATGTTACATTAGCATTCATTTGGAGTTATTGCTGTCCATCTCATCACTCATTTAGCTCTGTTTTGTTACGTCCACCAACCCCAGAGGGAAATATCTGGCTCTTTAGCTGCTAAATGCTCTACTATGTTCACCAGCTAATCTCAGACGGTGCCTCGTTTGGTGCTAAGCTAAGTGTACAGTGGGTTTAAAGAGTTTATTCGTTGCCAATATTCGACATCTACACAGTTGATTTCTCGCCTCAAACCTTCTCAGAAGTGGATTTAGTGATAAAATAACGTAAGAAAATAGTAATAAACGTTCTGTTGTTGGCCTCTCTCTCAGCTTCTTGCCGCCACTCGCTTGAATGCCGAAATGAATGCTGGGATATTTCTGCATCAAGTTCACACAAGTTACCAACCGATGCATCCTTGGTAAAATGGGCGTGTCAAGAACACTTCCGGGATTTTTAACCGTTCTTGCCAAAATGCAAACTTTTTTGTATTGGGACAGTACTTGGGCAACAAAAGATGACGTTTCACAAGGACACAAGAACAGACAAGAATACAGATTGAGAAAGGCCCACGGTGAGTAGCTCATGGTAGCTCTCACACTCAGTATTCAAATGAGTAGTTCATTTGTCACGTCAATTATATGACTTAAATAATAATAGAAACAGCCCTTATCAGTTTTCCTCTCCTGAAAACATTCATACCAAATTTGCTAACCCTCCCTCCTTGTCTCTAGTTACAGTCGGTGTAAGAAGGGACATGTAAATAAATGTGAGCCAAACAAGAATGTAACACAGCTTCCTGCCTAACAAAGTTAGTTACCTAAAGTTATTAAAGTTAAAGTTATTACCTATTCTTTTGAATGTGAAACAATGGTCAGTCATCCAGTATTAGATTAATTCAACAGCAGCGTTTTCTCCGTGTCACGGTGTCATAGACGACATGTTTAGAGACAGGTGGTGGTCAGGAAATTTGGCTAGAATTAACAGTGCTGGTAAAGGGATAAACTAGATGTGAATATGCTAAATAGTAGAAAGTAGTCATTATGGCAGATTATATGAAAGGTAATAACTATTGCATGACAAATGAAAAATATATACATAATTTTCTGCCTATGTAGGAGAGACCTGTTTACCATTATTATTATAGCAATGCCATGAGAAAGAATATATGGTATTATTAGTAGTACAACAATACATACCACAATACATTATTTACTTTTATGTTCATTAGTAGAAGTACTCTATAATTTATAACAAATCAGATATTAATTTAATAATTAATTTTTTCTGTAGTTTTAAGATATTTTGTTATATTTTTGTTCAAAGTACTATTTATAACAAAAAAAAGTTTATTTTTATACGGCATTATGTCATAGTATGGTTTGGTATGGTCTCAACATAACAAAATTTGAGGAATAATCTTTGTTTATATCATGCGTTTCTTAAAATAAGGGGGGAAAAGAATATCAGCTGCTATATCGGCTATCTGATTTTAAAATCCTCAAATATTGAAATCGTTATCGGACTTCGGAAATCCCATATCGGTCGGACTCGATTCATTTGTTTAATCAGATTTGATTAAATGTAGCCATCATCATTGTGAAATTTGAGGCAGATATCGGTTGTAAAAATATAAAAATCTTCTTATAAAAACTCATCATTCTCCAAGGATCCATTGGTAAATGTATCCATCAAAATGGTCTGAATAGGTGGTCATATTTGTCTGTATTTTATTGCTTTTACAACAATCATATTTTTGTACAGAGAACAAGAAATGCCATTGAAATATGTCTTGTATTGCTCCACATAAAACAAACACAGACACTTATGGTGGTGTGCGCTGTGAGATATTGCTTAAAAAAACAGCCTGAGGCAAACTGAAAACTGCTTGTGGGAAAGAATGCACCAGAAGATGTTCATAAGTAATGCAATGACTTGGTTCATGGAGTATACTGTGCCATGGGATCAATTGTACATGTTTAATCTAGCTGACATTCTGGTAGGTCTGAGAATCAAGCAGCTTTTTTGGCTGAGGCAATGCGAGTTAAATAAGAAAAAGCATCTAGGTTGGAATTTTTATGCAATATGACAAACAGATCTCTTCTGAAGGACACCGGCCATACTACAACACAGTAAAGGGACAGTACTGAGCAAACTGAGACAAACTTTAGTGTATGGTAAGATGGATGACAGCGATTCTGAGACAGATGCGTCTCCCAAGGTTTAAGAGGCTACATGGAATGACAAGTGTCAAGGGTCAAATGTTTCATTTCAGGAAGGCCAGAAGAGCAGTGAACCTTGGATGGATTGCAAGCATGTTTGTTTCACTCCCACACAAGACACACAAATACTTGATGCTACTGCAGTAGTTACAGACAGAAGATACAGACTACATGCATTAACGCAGACATAAGACAATGTGCATGTTAGAGACTACTGCTACAGTACTCTTTAACAGTAAATATGGGGAAAATATCAGTCCTTAAAATATGAGGTTTATTGCAAAAGCTTTGCCTTCAAGCTTAATAAAACCCAGCAGGGAGAAAGCACAGAACTGTATGACTGTATACGTATAATAAATGTAATACCTAGGTCTGCAGTAATACTTGGTAAGGCTGATGTTGTAGATGGTTGCCATAGGTCTATGAATCTTGAGGTGGAAATCTGTCTGGCTGTGAGGGTAGGCAGCATGGGGCCTCTGAGGAGCTACATCCCATGCTGCGCAACATGGAGACAGACGGAAGACATAGGAGAAACCCAGCTGCTGCCAAATGGAAATGTTGAAGTGCTGGACATGCCTTTTGTGTGAAAAGCATGGCGTACTCTGTGTTCATCAAAACTCTGCAAACAAACTCAGCAAAAAAGTCAGACTTTAACCTTGTGTTACTGACACATCTGCTAAGAACTCATCTAACTAGGTGGCAAATACATTAGAAGATTAAGTAACATTGCTTTTGTTTAAATAAACAGTTTAAGCTGAATGTTTAGCCTGGTTTTAGAGCGCATTTCCAAGTTGCGGTGGGTGGCTTAACCCTAAAAAAAAGGCTACACACTGGAAGCAGTGGTTATGTGTCACTGATTCGATTCAGACTTTGCTGCAGTCTTTTCCTCCTCCCTGCCTCCAACTCATACAGCTTCTGACACGTACACCGAGAGCACTCCTACACACTGAACTACACAGAAGACATCGCCCTCTTACTTCCTATCTTGCAGAGAATGAATAAGGGGAGAGGAGTATATTGGGTCATTTGGAAAAGCACCTTAAGGAACTGCATTTTGTGTGTGTATGTTGATTTGTTTGCTCATGTGTAGCAGCGCTTTAGGCCAATGCATAATGGATATAAGAATTCCACAAAAGCCCTGCATGAGTAAAATATGACGCATACACTAGGCAGCATAGTGCAAATCTTAGGCTAGGGATGATATTGATATACCATGAAGTTTATAGGCAGAGAGCCATTTTTACCAACATTATGGAAGTTTTATTGTTTAAAATATCCTCATTTTTTGGACAGTCTTTCTGCAAAAGAGTCAGTCACATCCAACAAAACTTTCTATACCCAAATACTGAATGTTTTCAGATACCCAAATCACACAAAAATCTGTCTCTTCTCCTTGAAGCATGTGGAGCACAGAAACTAAAGATTAAAATGGGTTTCTTATGTCAGAGTAAAGTAGCATGTTTCTGTCTTGAGGACAAAACCATCATGTTTGTGCTTTCTAATATCATTATCAAAAGCATCAGTTAGAGAGGATTTTAAAACATGAATGTTTCATGCCACTGGCTGACTTTAAAGTTTAACTCTCAATCTATTTGGTTGTCTCTGACGCGGTGTGTGCCTTTGTTTGTCTGGCCATGTTTGTTTTTCATTCTCTCTGCCATACTTGGGTCTCTCTCGCAAAAGAGATCTTGATTTCAATGAGATTGACCTGATTGAAGAAAATAAAGGCTAAACGTATTTCACATTAGTATTCTTTTCTATCACAATGTCAATTTATTGGATTCGTTATGATTTGCTTTAAATAGCCTTGGTCATTGTCTTCACAGGGTCAAAAAACTACAATGTCAAATGTCGAGACATTTCAGTTTTTTTAACACAGTATGTGGAGCTTGATTACACACTATTGGCTGCTGTGGCTTTCTCATGTCTCTGTTCTGACAGAAATGAATGGACTGCAAATATATGGCTTCTATTTTCCCTTTCAAAGTGGATTACAGATAGACTGAAATAACGAAGAACAATCATTCTGTCAGTATTTTCAGTTTAAGGTCAGGGGTATTGTATTAACTTGAAAAAATCTGTCCATTTAACATCAAGGTCGAGCTATAACATGCACATTTTCACCTTGTGGCAGGATATGTATTGTTAGTTCAAGCTGTCAATTGTCTCGCTTCATTCTCCAAAACTTGTCATTCATTTTGATGAGCTGTCTACCTTGAAACGACATCTAGCCTGAGGGCGAGCTAACTGGCATCCTTAAAGCTACTGCAGGCACGAAGCAGCAGATGGCATGGAAAAAAGTAAACACGCCTTCCTATTTAACTGGCGCAGCACTCCTGGGGCCAACTAGTAAGCATGAACATTCAAAGTTTAAAATGCTGGCCTTTAAATTTTGCTATACGTGGCAACATATGCCAACATAACCCAGCAATCAGAGCGACAAACTCTTTGGAAATGTAAGAGCTGTTTAACTCAAACTACCACATAACCTTCAACTGCTTATGTTTGGTAGATGGTGGTTACTTCTATGGAGCCAGTTGACATGTTAAGCGGTCACTTATTTTCCTTCACTTTTACCAACTGTCCCAACAAAGAACCTACACAGCCAACGGGCCAGTCAACGAAATGAGCACAAGAGTGGAAAATGGAAGTTGGAGGTTGGAACAATTTCCCTAAAATAGACTTCCCCTCAGCACACACTGTCATACACTCACACCACAACAGCGTGGAAGGCTTTAAAGTTTTCAACTAAGAAACCACAGTCTTCTTTAGGGGAGGTTGGCCTGCATTTCAAAAATAGTGGGACACAACATGGGGGTCAATGCCGCTCAGAGAGAGGAAAGTAGAGTGAACAGAACTAGCACAGCACCCACAGTAGGTTATAAAAACCTCAAATCCATCTGCACAGCACTCGAGCTCGACATTGGAACAGACATTTGAGTGGTTGTTGACAAAACTGAAATTTATATTTCATGAAATTTAAGTACTGTATTCTTGGGGTGCACAAATTCTTTGGTTCGCACTTCACGAACCCCTCAGCTAAACTCCCAGCAGAAGATAAGTCAAAGGGTATCATCACTTTCAGTCACTTCCCATTTTCTCTGCCACGTTTCATGACCTTTGAGTCAAATGCAACCTGAAATTCAAGATTTTAAATGTCAGGCAAGTCAAAATGATGTAGCCGCTTAAAACTGGGTTTACTGACAAGTCTTGGTGTTTTGCTCCTCATGTCATTATATATCAGAGGGCCTGTAGTTATCAGTATGGTTGTTTTACTTTGTCTTTCTAACTGTGGTACAACCCCAATTGCAATGAAGTTTGGAACTTGTGTAAAACGTAAATACAAACAGAATACAATGATTCGCAAATCCTTTTCAACCTATGTTCAATTGAATACATCACAAAGACATTTAATGTTCAAACTGATGAACTTTATTCTTTTTTGCAAATATTCAGTTTGAATTTGATGCCTGCAACACGTTCCAAAAAAGCTGGGACAGGGGAATGTTTACCACTGTGTTACATCACCTTTCCTTTTAACAACACTCAATAAGCCTTTGGGAACTGAGGACACTAATAGTTGAAGCTTTGTAGGTGGAATTCGTCCCCATTCTTGCTTGATGTACAACTTCAGTTGGTCAACAGTCTCCGTTGTTGTATTTTGCGCTTCATAACGCCCCATACATTTTCAATGGGAGGCAGGTCTGGACTGCAGGCAGGCCAGTCTAGTATCCGTACTCTTTTACTACAAAGCCACGCTGTTGTAACACATGTAGAATGTGGCTTGGCATCGTCCTGGTGAAATAAACAGGGACGTCGCTGAAAAAGACGTTGCTTGGATGGCAGCACATGTTGCTCCAAAACCTGTATGTACCTTTCAGCATTAATGGTGCCTTCACAGATGTGCAAGTTACCCATGCCATGGGCACTAACACAACCCCATACCATCACAGATGCTGGCTTTTGAACTTTGCGCAGATAACAATTCCGGATGGTCCTTTTCTTCTTTGGCCGGGAGGACACAACGTCCATAATTTCCAAAAACAATTTGAAATACGGATTCGTCAGACCACAGCACACTTTTCCACTTTGCGTCAGTCCATCTCAGATGAGCAGAGAAGCCGGCGGCATTTCTGGATGTTGTTATATCTTATATATGGCTTTTGCTTTGCATGGTAGTAGAGTTTTAACTTGCACTTGTTGATGTAGCGACAAACTGTGTTAACTGACGATTGTTTTCTGAAGTCAAATTTTATTTGGATCACCTTACAACTTAAGAAAAAGAAAGATATGAACACAAACTGCAAGTGTTGGGCGTATCCATGTAACGTTACAGCATCTGCTGCCGCATTTTGACCATTAAAAACCGCCAGGTCCCTGCCGCTGCTCGACTGTGGTAATGTTTACCTTCTGGGGAATCCCTCACCTAACACAGCTCAGGCTTGTCTCCTCAATTAGTAAATTCAAAAGCACAACAACCATCCAGCATTTTGGCAACGCAAAAAGTAACAAACTCAAAGTAACAGTGTATCACTTGCATATTGGTTGGCAGGCAACAGAAATTAATGTCTTTTTGCCCTCCAAGGGAGCGTTTTCATTGGAGTATGACGTCACGTAAAAACTATGAATTAACCTGTTCACCTGTGGAATGTTCCAAACAGGTGTTTTTTGAGCATTCCTCAACTTTCCCCAGTCTTTTGTTGCCCCTGTCCCAGCTTTTTTAGAACATGTTGTAGGCATCAAATTCAAAATGAGTGAATAAAAACAAGAAAGTTTATCAGTTTGAACATTAAATATCTTGTCTTTGTAGTGTATTAAACTGAATATAGGTCGAAAAGGATTTGCAAATGAATGTATTCTGGTTTTATTATAACGTCCCAACTTCATTGGAATTGGGGTTGTAGTTTAATAAAAAGAATGAAAGACAACTGTGGCTCAGGGGGTAGAGAGGTCGATGGTATGATCCCCCAGTCTGCATGTCGAAGTGTCCTTGGTTAAGACACTGAACCCTAAATTGCTCCTGATGGCTGTGCATCGGTGTGTATGAATGAGTTAATCACCTTAGCCTCTGCTTATCAGTGTATGAATGTGTGTGAATAGGGTGAATGTGATGTAGTGTAAAGTGCGCTGAGCGGTCGGAAAGACTAGAAAGGAGCTATACAAACACAGACCGCTGACCAAATAGGTTGACGATATTCTAAATCTCATGAAAAGACCAAAACCAACAATGCGTTGGTCCATCTCAATACTTTCTGACTTTCACACCCTGTCTGTGTCAAGCCCATTAGTTCCTACTGCAGCTGTAAATCTTTAACAAACAGGTAAATAATATATATCTGTTCATTTAAAAAAGGCTAAGTAATTTCCCAGAACAGCTGGAAACCTTTTATTGGTAAATGTTAGGAGTAAATAGTGCATTTGTTGGGATCTATTTGCGGATTTTGCGTGAGTGAGTGTTTACAGCAGCAGGAGAGTGACTGTTGGATCGACTCAAAATAAAAGTGCCCATGTTCATCATAATGAAAAAACGTGTCAACCAGTGCAACAGTGTGGTTAATGGATGTGTTTTACAGAACAATAATTATACAGGTGTATGGCTTGGAAGAATAGCTAAGAGAATATGAAATAAGCTTTGGAAACACAGACAATACATGTGTGTGTTTTTGCCTTTTCTAGCATTTGTTGACAGTGAAAGGAAAATGTAGAATATCACAAGACCTTAATGAAAAAAACCTGTATAATGCAGCGGATGCAAAACATTTCACCCAGTGCTCTTGCTTGTAACCTGTGTTCTGACTCTTGCTACCCCTTAGTCCACTGTCTAATGATCAAAATTCCTGACAAGCCAAAAAAGTTATCATTAGCATTAGAGTTCATGTTGGGGAGTTGGGGCTCACCACACCAATTCAGTCTTGACCCTATAGATGACCTTTAAATTTCCCAATAGGCAGTCCACAATAGCTGCCATGTGCCTAGTGGTTTAATCTCCACAGCCCATCTGCTGGGGCTGCTGCCTATGAGTTGAATCTGGGAGAGGAGAGGGAGTGCCCAGCTTCCCTCTGAAGCTCATGGGTGTCTGTCTCACTACATCCTGTGGGACAGCTGTATGTTAATGTGCACAAGAGGCCGGGGACAGCAGCAGTCACTGGGATTGCCAGGCAGACACAGAACAAGGACCCCCTTCTCAGTGGGTAGCCAAAAGGCATGAACTTGGCAGATTAGACATTCAGGAAACAAATAAGGCTCCATCACAGACAGGCATCCGAAATCAACAACAACCAAACACACAAGCCTGCAGAGACAACCACCCCCAAAAACAAGGAAAGGAAAAAGGGAAATACAATTCTTAAACTGTTTAGGTGAACAGACTGATGAACTCTGCCTGCCACCTTGTGGCTTTCCTCCTTTTGGAAAATCTCTTCAATCCTCAAGGGTCCTCACATAGTAAAATCGAGGGCAGAAAAAAAGATTCTTAGTTTATGGCTAAAATCAAAAGGAATACATTTTTACTCTAGTACTACTGCAGGTGTTGGTTTTAGTTTTTCCCTGAGCCTCAAGAAACAGCAGGCTGGCAGTCAGTGACAGCTGATGTCAGATATCTCAGGTGGGAGCACAGTAAAATGTTGATGCTTGGGGAAAATCAAATCAATAATTCAAGGCCAGGCAAGTTGCAGATCTAATCTTGACGCGACGATGACGAAGGACAGGCAGGGGTGTGGGCAGCAGTGGAGGACCCCGCTGCTACCCCCCCCCTCTATCTGCAAACTGTTGCCTGGCAACAGGATTCACTCTCGCTGGCCTCCAGGCTGCAGTGTGCTGCCTCTGGCCTCATCCAGGGATATGGCTCTTGTTTGCTATTAGAGTCAACCAATTCTGGCAATGGATGCAGGGGTTGCCATTCAGTAATAAATTCTGCAGAGGCGGCTAATGAAAGCTTCAATTTCACGAGAATATGGCCAATTTTATCTCAAAATGTGACACAAAGTCATGAAGCAGGGCTGGATATGTACCGGGAATTTCTTGCCGCGTGTGTTATTAGAATTTATCACTCACCTCGCTCAGCTAACAACGCCATGAACATCAGGCCACAGCCCCACCGGGCTGGAAACAATCATCTTTAAAAGGAAAAAGCCCAATCTCTAGAGTTTCTCTTTTTCCCTCCTGTACTGGCCATGCCATCTGTCTCTGATGCACTCAGTGACGATGTTGCTTAATTGTTATGCAGAGGAGATGTGCTTACAACAAATGGATTGTTACCAAGCATTCAGCCAGTCTCTGAAACAGCCAAATCATCTGTGTTTCTTCTGTATTGTGCTCATAGACATAAAAAGTGCCACATGATGAACAAGATGAATGCATCACCAAATGGCAAGATGTTTTACACAATATTCACCGGAAGATAAAACCTAACAGATGTAAGAGAGAAAGAAGGTACGGTCAGAGTTCAAGGGAAGATATTCTTCTCCTTGGGGCTGAGCGGGAAATTTGACAGAGATTCAACTGTCAGGCATTACAAACAATGCACATAAATAATTACTCAACATGCAGGCCGTCTTAATGAAAGATTGTTGCTTTTCGTTGGGAAAAGTGTTGAGCCACTGGGATGAGCACGGCCCAGGACAGGAGAACTAATATCGGTGATAATAAGACTTTTCACAAATTAATGTGTGCACTTTTTTTTGTCTATAACAAACTCTACGTGGAAATCTCAAATTCAGTTATATAACAGACTCCTTAGACCGGATCAGCAGTCTCAATTAAAATGTTGGTGCATCAAACTGCTGTCTTAATTCACTGTTTCATATACTATCAGGTAGTTACAGTTGGATTCACATCGTCTTTCCAGGGTGGAATCAGTGCAAATCAGTGGGTCTCTGCATTCCAAGAACCACAACAGAAAAAAACCACTCACTGTCTCCTAGATCTTAAATATATGCAACTGCTGTTTGCAATGAGACCTGAGTATATCAAGCATCAAAACCAGAAGCCATTTACCACCACAAAGTAAAGCACCCAAAATACACTGCTCTAACAGTGTCTTTGCTGAATTGAGAAAGGGATGTATCATCTGGAGTCTTCTCTTGTCAATACCGGCTGTAAAGAGATCACTTCCTAAAGCAATTTCAATGTAGGAGATGGGGAACAAAATCCACAGTCCCTGTTGGGTTCAAAGGTTTATCTGAAACTAATATGAGCCATCAGCAGTCTGAGTTAGACAAATGACCTGGATATCTTCCACATTTACAATCTTTTTACTACAAACTTCCATCCTCTTGTTTCGCCAGACAGCGTTTCCTTGCTAAGCTGCAGTGAAGAGACAGTAAACCAGAGAGAAAAATTTGTTCTTGTACTCGTAAAAAAGAAAGAGATCAACTTAATTTGCATTAATGAATACTCATTAGCTGCAGATAAACTTAGGAATGTTGTTTTTTTTTGTTTTTTACAAAAACAGGTCTGTGGATTGTGTCCCCCATCACAAACACGGAAATCACTTTAGGAAGGGAACTCTTTAGGGGCAGGAGGGATAATTACAGCAAGCAAACCTGTTTCATTGTTCATAACTATCTATCAAAACAATCTTAAATTAAATAACTTTCATTCTTGAAATATACAAAGGCAGTATTTTCCAATTTGCAGGAACAGAATAATTATTAGTGCTGGGCAACAATTAAAATTTTTAAATCGTGATTAATCGCATGATTTTCTTGCGATTAATCACAATTAATCACATTGTTATGTGTGCAAAATTGAAAAATGATTCTAAAGTAGTGTATTACGCACTTTTAATTTTAATGTACTGCTATTTACACAAAAGTGTAATAACATGTGGTTTGCAAACAAATAAGGAGCTTTTTACCAGCAGTATTCCCTTTACACAGAAGCAATAAAATATTTCTTGTAAATCTCCACTTAAACATTAATGTAATCAAATCAAATATAAAACCAAAGCTATTTAACACTGCCAGGGTATTATCTTTTATCTACCTGTTAAAACAAGTTACCAGTTTTCTTGGGTTTTTTTCTGAACAGGTATCAGCTGAAACATTTTCTTTTATCAGGGAGCAGCAGAAACAGTCTATGTTCAGTAGCAACATCAAATGGTTGAGCACAAGGTGTAGTGACAAGCGGGCGCGTTCCCGTTAAATTGTCGCGGTTGTGCTCGTCTCACATACACACCACACCTACAGCTGCCGAAGTTGAACTGTCTTGAACTTTTTGTACGTGACGCACAGCACAAATCATTGGAAGAGTGACTGATCCTCACTGTTTAGTAAATAGGACATCAACAGGAGGGAATTCACATGGCAGAGCATCCCTGCAAAACTAGATGAAGGTCTAGCAGGTAAAATTTTATATATTATTTTAATTAAAGTTAAATAGGCTACAGCTGTGTAGCGCACAGAAGCCGTTGCCATAGCAAAGGACTTCCAAAATAATAATAAAAACTGTGTTAAATATTGCATTACCGTGCCCAGCCCTAATATATATATATATATATATATATATATATATTAAAAACTATGGCAGATATCATAATTGTGATATGAGTCACAATTTTAGTGGAATGGTAATTTTTGCATTTAATTTTCACTGAAAAATGTGTCATTTTTGCTTGGGTCTGTGCCAAACAAGCACGTTCTCCTTAGACTTGTAGACTGGGGCATCTCTGTAGCGCCACAGTGCTTCCTTCATAAATGGTATGTTATGACACATTTGACCTTTCATCAAAAAATTACACCTGCTCTGGTTTGGAAATTGCACTTGGCCTTATTGTGATTTCGATAATATTTTGATTAACTGTTCAGCCCTAGTTTACATTAAAGAATGATTTCACCAATAGCAACCTAAGAAAAAGTGACATTTTCATTTCCCTCTCTGGGCACAAGTAAGAAGTCAATTCTTAGCTTGCAAATTATACTCTTCCCAGTAATGGTGAGAACAAGAAAGCAAACCGGGTACCCGGAGCTGACTAAGCAGGTGCATCTGCAGCTGGCTAGGGGGATGGAGCAGCAGTACAACCTGGCCACAAGGCTCTCTAGCGGCCCCCGTGAGGTAACACTCTCTCACGCTCATCACAAATTAAAGTGGGCAGTCGGACTAAATCAGCACTTTCTCTTATCCACTGTAGCGTGCTGATGTAGTAAGTAGGTTTAAGGAAGGCCCTGAGAAGATCAGGGGAGGTGAAGCATGAATTGCACATGTGGGTAGTGTGCGCCTTAAGCAACTCCACTAAATCCACTGACTTTGTTAAATCTAATATACATGAGAACATCCCTTTAACGTAGGTGTTGAGGGAGACCAATTCCAGATGGTGTGGGAGACCACCTTTGTAGACTTTGTAGCCCAAATATTTGGTCGTTATAATAAGTAAACACTGCGAGATAGGAGGTGGACATTAAAAGGGGAAACATGGCAGATTTTTAACATTATTTCACCACATTAGTCATTTAAGATTCCATGTATGTAACGTCCAAACTGTTACATGTAATGGTGGTCCAATCAGGCTTTTTAGGGCTGACAACCTATCATAGATTTAAAGGGGTAACATTTCCAAAACCTGGCATCTACATTACCCAAAATGCAACTCAAGCACTGACAGTTCGTTCTAAGATACTGCGTTTCATGCTATTTGCAGTTAAGTCCACACAGCTAGATGTTCTTCATTTTTAACTGACATCACTTTATCAGACTTTGTGCCGCTTCGTCTAGAGCCACAAAAGGCTTTATACAACCTTTTTCACATATGCAGTAGTACCACCCAAGACGTGCAAATGATGTGTAAAATCAGCAGAGTTCCCCTTTAATATCATTAGAATTGACTGATCCGCTGAAGGTCAACAGACTGCTTTCTTTCCTTAGACATGTTTCTTTACTAAATGCTCCAGGAAAGAGACCCTTAAAACCACCTTAAACGTCTAAGAGTTGTACAGTATATATTTCACTGGGTGTAATGATTCATTACGTTGTTACAGTATATTACATTAAAAGGAAGGAGTCCAAGTCCAAGTAAAAATCAGATAAAATCAAGTGGGAAATGCTTGCCTCTAAAAGTTAACTTTAGTGTAATTCAACTTTAATTTGGCTTAACTTTAAATTTGTCCCCTACACAGTTGTGTTTTTCCACTGGACTAATGGTAAACAATTAGGAGGGGTACCAAGCAGAGTAATGAGGCTTTGCAAATTACATCAGAGCTCTGCTCAAATGAAAGGCTGTGGATGTAGCTGTCCAGTTAGGAGACGTAGCTGGAAAATCTAATGTAGCCATGGAATCCCTTTTATTGTCATCCATCACAGTAATTTAAGAGGCTACTGACACACTGCAGCTGAAATAAAAAACAAAGCTCAGAAGATCCAACTGGTCTGTGTTCATGTATCTGTGCATGTTTTGTGTGTGTGCATGTATGTGAGGAGCCTATCATTGATTTCCCATTTTGTATCAGTGAATTAATCCCTACAACGTGCACCCCCCACCTCCCTCCTCCTCCTCATCATAGGAGAGGATATTGATTGCTTTGTTATACTGCCATAAGGAGGCCATGAATTGCTAATCAAAATCCAAATTCTGCAGGGAACTGCATCAGGGTAAATATTCAATTCCTGGCCATGCAAAACAAACAGAGCTAAATTGTTGGGGGCCACTGAGACAAAGCAGTCACATGTTGTGACCTTGGATAATAAGGGCAAGGACTTTTTACAAAAGGCACAATATGTATACTTCAAAGGAAATACGTTCTAAAGGCAATTATAATCATCAGCAGTTTTCTGCATTTATTATCCATTTTGTTAATAAAATAAAATTTGAAAAACAGCCAATTGCTCATTTTGCTATAACCTAAAGAAAAAGCAGCAAATAGTCACAATAGAAATGCTAAAATTAGGGAATATTTGGTATTTTTGCTTATAATATGACTTGAAAATTCAAAGACATTTCACACAGTTTGAACGTTGTCTTGGCAGAACGCTGTACACAAAAATTACTGGTGACTTACTTTTTCTGGTCTGGCACTTATTGCCACCCTCCTGTCTAATGTCTGAGCACTCTGAGATGATGATAACACTCCAAAAAAACACTAGAGTGCTTCAAGTACTGCTTTACCACACACCTCCATCCAATTGGTACTTCTCCATTATCATCCCTCGGCAGCAAAATAATTTCCCTTCATGCTGGGATAAAGTGTGTATACTCACATATGCAGTTGGCTGAATATAAGAATCAATACGAGATGCTGAAATGAGCTCCTTACTCTTTTCTACGTGAACAATGCTTTTATTCAGCGGGAGGTCAAAGCTGTGCTGAGCAGTAAGAATACATATGGGGATAAATACTGTCATGCTGGAAAAAGAGCTACTCTTTCATCCAGTGGACACCAATACGCAATGAGAGGATGGGGGGTCAAATAGTGACGTCTCCAGGTTATGCTTTCTGTGTAGCCTGATCTGACCTCAACATGAATGCAGATGTGCTACCTGGCAACCTGTTTTTTTCTTTTCATGCTTGTAAACACCTGGCAGAACTGACGAAATGTCAACTCTTCCATGGAGAAAGTGCAGGAAATATTATCCGTAAATGTGATGCTGTCCATCTTGTTTCAATGGCTAAATGAGAAAATGGTGCATTTGATTCCACATTAATCATATTAGAAACTTGAATATATTAATAATATAATATAGGATAGGGTGGTTGGGAGCTATTACCAGTTTACTTGGTATTCAGATTAAACATTTTGAAAACTATGTACAATGACATGCAATACTGATACCATGAAAATGTAAATTGTCCTTTGCGTTTTTCAGACTAGTCACAACAATCCCATCAGACAACTTCACTTTTACCAAAGCATTAACTGAAACTGAAATATTATTGAATAGACCGCTTGCATTTCAATTTCTTAGACTGACCTCCTAAAATTTAAGTTGTTTCTAAAACCAAAACAAAAGCTATTCATCCTCCCAAGGATTTTCTGTAGAATTACCATTGAATTAAACCTGCGGAGACGTGCAACAGTGTAAGAGCTTCTACAGACTCTCAATGTAATATTGAGTGCTGCACTCATAGTCGTCATAACAACCTGAACATTTAATGAAGCTCTTAGCCGGATGTGGAGGTCTGCCTGTGGAAAATGAGTGAGGAGAAGCAAGTTGGTGCTTAGAAGAAAGCAGATGTGTGTCTGAGGGACACGTGAACTGCTTATAAATATAAAACTAAAGCATGACAACAGACCACTCAACAGACACTAAAGCATCTGCAGCGAACAATTCGAAGGACTCCTATCAGACCACAAAATGTCCACATCAAACCTTTTGCTAGATAAAACCATTGTCAAAGCATGAGAAATGAAACGCACAGGGTGCAAGTACAGACACAGCCGTATTGCACAAACCCTCTGAATATTGACATGGGGAAGGTCCTGGGTGACACTGAGCTTTCGCCTGCCTCAGTGATCAGAACTTTTAGTTCATGCTGCCCCCTAGAGGTAACAAAGCAGCATTTTGAGTTGCTGCAGAGGAAACACCAGTCAAGCAACAGTGAAGAGCGCAGAGGGATTATGTTCTGTTTTTTTTCTGTTGTACATGAAATCATGGAACTAAGAAACATGCTATAGATGAAGACATAAAAATAAAAACAAGTGCTACATAATCAAAAGATAAGCTTTTTTCTTACCTGTGTGTCCAAAGTGTTCCATAACAGGGGAGCAGGACATAGGAGAGGGAAAAAAAGGAAAACATGTCTGTTAGTGTAATGCTCTATATTTGAGGTAAAGACAATGAGCAAATAAGCACATTATAAGCAGGTTCAATGGGCAGCGAAGTGCTACAATGACTTCCAACTAAAAACAGCATGATGTTGGACAGGCCACCTGTCCTGGGTGTGCACTGTCTCCTGATGTGAGCTGAGATACTGAACTAACCCTGAAAGTAGTTTAGAAAATGAATGGGCGTTTAGATTAAATCCTATAGACAGAAGTCACACTACTTGGTACGAATAGTCCATAAGATAATGTGGACTATTCTGCGTAACAAGGACATTGATTCTGGAAGCGCACAATTGCTTTGAGTCTTTCAGTTTTTGAAGCAGCACAAGCAGAAATCGACTGTACTCATTGTTTGGGGGACACAAGACGTTTCAGAGACTGATCTGTGAAGCCAAAACTATCTGCATTGCTAGATACTACTGGGGCTTCAGTGATAAAAATATGTTTTTTAACGTGGGATTTGGGTGAACAGACCCTTTAATAGTATTGTTGCCATTAACTAGCATGTTAAACTGCAACAGATTTGTGGTAAAGAGGAATTGGACAGCACATTTTAAATAGCAGCTAACCCCTTCTCAGTATCTGTCAAGCTGTTCCTTAGCAGTTTTTGATCTATCTGGTGAGCCTGGTGAGAAGAAGTAAAAGCAGATCATACACCCCTTTAAACTGAAAATGAAAGCGCCTCAACTGCAGGTGTAAGCACTTCAATCAATAGAAGAAAGATGCAAAGAAATGAGTAATGAGGTATGTGAAAAAGGAAGAGAGTGGGATTACAACAACATGCACAGTATAAATAATTAATTTCTGGGGAACTGTTTTGAAGCTACTCAAATGTTTGCATGGTAAAAAGGACGAAGTCTGTTTGGCCTTCTGTGAGGCTGACTTGCAAGGGCTACAGGAGGGTGGGATTCGCAGCTCTGTAATGAAGGTGTTTGTTGTGGGTCTCTGATGTGATGTTGTGTAGGTGATTATGCAATTCTCTTTTGGTTCATAGGAATCGATTTCGTTCGGTTCCTTAGTTTCTCTACCAATTGTACAGACCTGCACCAGCTGAAAAGGTATCGGCACCGAGCATTTACTGCACAAACCGCTGAAAAGTAAAAGCATTTTCTGTTTCCCTTAAAAGGAACAAATAAGAGCTGAAACAGTAAAGAATCATGAGTGATAGTGGGCTGTTGTTAGTCTGAAAGCAAAATGTGAAAACTACGACTCCCACGCTCTAGTCACAGAGGTCCACAAGCTGTGAGAAGACAGAGGCGTCAAAACACAAGAATTAAACTGCACTTATTTTTCACTTTTCCCGACTTTATCGTCACATTTTTCTTTACTTATTCATTTTAAAGTCCCACACACTGGAAACCCTCAAAAAAAACTATACATTTTTTTTTATTATAATTTTTAATTTTTTTT
>NC_060153.1:6539438-6541538 GCF_021292245.1 Micropterus dolomieu | reverse complement strand
ACCTGTCCTGGGTGTGCACTGTCTCCTGATGTGAGCTGAGATACTGAACTAACCCTGAAAGTAGTTTAGAAAATGAATGGGCGTTTAGATTAAATCCTATAGACAGAAGTCACACTACTTGGTACGAATAGTCCATAAGATAATGTGGACTATTCTGCGTAACAAGGACATTGATTCTGGAAGCGCACAATTGCTTTGAGTCTTTCAGTTTTTGAAGCAGCACAAGCAGAAATCGACTGTACTCATTGTTTGGGGGACACAAGACGTTTCAGAGACTGATCTGTGAAGCCAAAACTATCTGCATTGCTAGATACTACTGGGGCTTCAGTGATAAAAATATGTTTTTTAACGTGGGATTTGGGTGAACAGACCCTTTAATAGTATTGTTGCCATTAACTAGCATGTTAAACTGCAACAGATTTGTGGTAAAGAGGAATTGGACAGCACATTTTAAATAGCAGCTAACCCCTTCTCAGTATCTGTCAAGCTGTTCCTTAGCAGTTTTTGATCTATCTGGTGAGCCTGGTGAGAAGAAGTAAAAGCAGATCATACACCCCTTTAAACTGAAAATGAAAGCGCCTCAACTGCAGGTGTAAGCACTTCAATCAATAGAAGAAAGATGCAAAGAAATGAGTAATGAGGTATGTGAAAAAGGAAGAGAGTGGGATTACAACAACATGCACAGTATAAATAATTAATTTCTGGGGAACTGTTTTGAAGCTACTCAAATGTTTGCATGGTAAAAAGGACGAAGTCTGTTTGGCCTTCTGTGAGGCTGACTTGCAAGGGCTACAGGAGGGTGGGATTCGCAGCTCTGTAATGAAGGTGTTTGTTGTGGGTCTCTGATGTGATGTTGTGTAGGTGATTATGCAATTCTCTTTTGGTTCATAGGAATCGATTTCGTTCGGTTCCTTAGTTTCTCTACCAATTGTACAGACCTGCACCAGCTGAAAAGGTATCGGCACCGAGCATTTACTGCACAAACCGCTGAAAAGTAAAAGCATTTTCTGTTTCCCTTAAAAGGAACAAATAAGAGCTGAAACAGTAAAGAATCATGAGTGATAGTGGGCTGTTGTTAGTCTGAAAGCAAAATGTGAAAACTACGACTCCCACGCTCTAGTCACAGAGGTCCACAAGCTGTGAGAAGACAGAGGCGTCAAAACACAAGAATTAAACTGCACTTATTTTTCACTTTTCCCGACTTTATCGTCACATTTTTCTTTACTTATTCATTTTAAAGTCCCACACACTGGAAACCCTCAAAAAAAACTATACATTTTTTTTTATTATAATTTTTAATTTTTTTTCACCTAATGTCTGTATTATAGCAAACTTGTACACTGTATTTATCAACAGGATTTGAAGAGTTATATCTGTTTTACTCCTCTTTTATATTTGTATTGTTCACTATAATCTTCTTATTGTTGTTTTTTTTTGTTTGTTTGTTTTAGGTCGACAATTTTAAGATCTGTCCAGGGACAACGGATGAAAAATAGCCTTTTGGCTAATTCTGGTGCATTTGCAGCAATGTTAATTAATGATCAAACATTCTCTCCATGGCAGCTCTCAAAAATGCCTTTTCAAGTTGTTGTTTTTGGTATGTTTGTTTTAGATCAGAGGGAGATGGACAGCTCAGACAGACTGCAAAGGCCAGATTTGTCAAATTCATTCATTCCAATATGATTGGCTAACACACTGCTTTGTTAGCTTTGCTACAATTATTGTTCTGCATCATACAAATGAACTAGTTGATCAACTGAGCCAGTAAATGATTCACATAACGATCTGTGGCTTTACAGCCTCAGCAACTTCAGGGGCCTGTACCACGAAGCAGGATTTGAACTTATCCATGGTAACTTCGGGGTTAACCCTGGGTTTTCAGTATCACAACGGCGGTTCACTTCTTACCGGGGTCGATCGCCATGATAACTTATACTGAATGGCTAACCTGCTCCGGTGCAGGTTATGGTCCAGATAAAAGATCAACTCTATGAAAACGCCGCCTACTGACCAATCAGCTCTCTTGGAAAATGACATCACCATCTGTAGGAAATCCCACAGACTGGTTTATAGGCTGCTTTATGTTTGCTGCGGTGATGT
>NC_060153.1:6521708-6539338 GCF_021292245.1 Micropterus dolomieu | reverse complement strand
CAGATTTGTCAAATTCATTCATTCCAATATGATTGGCTAACACACTGCTTTGTTAGCTTTGCTACAATTATTGTTCTGCATCATACAAATGAACTAGTTGATCAACTGAGCCAGTAAATGATTCACATAACGATCTGTGGCTTTACAGCCTCAGCAACTTCAGGGGCCTGTACCACGAAGCAGGATTTGAACTTATCCATGGTAACTTCGGGGTTAACCCTGGGTTTTCAGTATCACAACGGCGGTTCACTTCTTACCGGGGTCGATCGCCATGATAACTTATACTGAATGGCTAACCTGCTCCGGTGCAGGTTATGGTCCAGATAAAAGATCAACTCTATGAAAACGCCGCCTACTGACCAATCAGCTCTCTTGGAAAATGACATCACCATCTGTAGGAAATCCCACAGACTGGTTTATAGGCTGCTTTATGTTTGCTGCGGTGATGTGGAGAAACTCTTGTCTATAGCGATATCATCCTACAGAGACTGATTAAAAGCCTTAGGCTATTGTTGCCTACAGGTTTTTACAGTAAGCCTATTCACTGCTTTGAAATGTGTATTTTTGATTTGCTCCCAGTCCATTTCACACAGCCTGTCGCAGCTGTTAAAATAAATGGGTTTTATTTTTTTTCTGTGAGGCTGAATATTATGAGCAGTTTGGTAGGGATATTGAAATACTAAATTTTAATATGAACGTAGGCTATCTATTTTAGGTTAGTAGCTTTCTTATAGGCCTACTACAGAGGCTGGTCATGTAGCCTACCTCCCCACCTTTTGCGATGTGGGCGCAGGTAATGAGGTGAGTTTTCAATAGCTAAATGTTGAGATTCAGTCTTTCAACCAGTATTTGAGCACATTTTGTGGCATGAATGGATTTTGAAGTGAAGAGAAGTTTTTTAAACTGTGGAGGAACGACCACTTCTTCAGTGCCTGAGTTTTTTAATGTGGAAACGCAGACACAGCCGAGCTGAAAGAATAAGGCTGATGTTTTCATACAGCTAATAAGAACACACCAAATCAACGCATTATTATAGACTACGCCTGTTCATTTAGGCATTCACACTGTCAGCGAATTTCTGTCTCCCTGCATGTGTCAGCTGCAGCCGTGCTAGACGAGGCCTATATGTCGCATTTCTGTAGTGCCACAGTTTGCTCATTTGTAAAATGTGCCACTCTGCTGCCAGGGGACTTGTTCCTTTCTACGATTGGTCATCTGATACTAACACCGGCTCTTTTATGTGAACGCGCTCACGGCTGGATTGGGAAACCCTGGGTTGAGTTACCGAGTTGATAACCAGCTTTGTGGTACCGCTTATCCGGACCGCGATTGTTAGGGTTAGTTAAGCCAGATAACTGAAAGATATCCTGGGTATGCTGAATTCGCTTTGTGGTACAGGCCCCGGGACTACCCCTGATGTCCACGGGATGGAGCTCTGTCACATTTAACTTGCGCCACAACTATGTCCCGTCTCTGTTAAAATGTCCTGTGAGAACATTTTGTTTCACAAGGATTTGAAAACATATTTGCAGCTTATTTATTACCTTTGTGGTTGCACACACCGCTTATCATTTTGTATATGCATTTCCTAAGTCGAGCATATTAAAATGCATTCCAAATTAGCAGGAGAGAAATCAAAGCATTTCCTCTCCTGCTTCACAGACAAAGAGAAGTGAAATTAAAAAATGAGAAAAGTAAAGAAACAAGAAAAATAACTTCATATTTAAGAAGCTGGAAACAGAGAATTTTGACTTTTTCGCTAAAAAATTTACTTCATTTAACCAATTAATCGATTATCGAAATAGTTGGCGATTCATTTAATAATTGACAACTAATCAATTAATCGTTGCGTAAAGTACTGCTGAAAATATTGAGCTGTATGCCATCAAACTTGAAATAACAGGCCAAAATTAGATTAATACACAAAATAATCTTGATAATTACCAAAAGAAGATGTACTAAAACATATTTTAATAAAATTAAAAGATAAAATAACATAGATTTGCTCTTAAATAAAGTCATTTACACTTTTACCTAGGGATCTTTTTAGGAAAGTTAAAGTTTCAAAATAAGTCATCGTATGCGTTGGAGAAGTCAGAGAGTCAGCTGCACCGAGACTAAATGACACAATTTAATCGGGACAATATGCAGCCCATCCAGTGTGAGGATGGCTGGTGTTGATTCTGCTCCTGAGAGATAAGACCAGGAGTCATCTTTCCTGACTGAGGGAAAATTCTTATTAAAGAACGAGTGAAAGAAAAGAAAAAAAATAAAATAAGAGAGAACAAAACTGATAAGGTAGGGCAAAGTGAGAGATGACGTTTCATGAACAGTGAGTCAATTTTCTGCCAGGCATGCAGCCACCCTCCCTCTGTTCTATGCCCTCAGAGGGCAACTGAAATGGAGTTATAATTTACACTTCATTGTACTGTTAATAGCACAAAGGAGAGGTATGTCCTTGAAAGACTAGAAAGACATATTTCAGTATAGCTGGGAAGGACTGCGTATTATTTTTGCCATCCGTTGACAGATAGGAAAATCTCACACTAACAAAAGTATGAACTCTGGGAAGGAAGCTTCAATCGATCCATCAACTGCAACAAGAAAATGTGATGAATGAGAGAATGAAGTATGACGCCGGTGAGTCTTTCATACATTATTCTTGACACATCAGTTCTCTAAGATCCTGGTATTAGCTGATGTGTCCTTTGACCATATTTTGATGTGATGCTTGTAACAGTGGATAGGAGCATATTGTACAATATTCCAGCACAGAGAGACCGAGGGGAGATGGTCAAGACTCTATTAATAGTCATCTGAGTCACCACATTTACATTAATAGGGGCACATTTACAATGAAGGCATCCACCTCCAAAAACAATGCCTTGATGTTTTGAATATTGAAGTGCAGTGACGTTTTCATGCCATGTGGGCAGACAGAAAAAATAAAAATTAAGAATCTTATGTTTAGCTGCATACAAAC
The DNA here is from genome assembly GCF_021292245.1 of Micropterus dolomieu. NCBI lineage: Eukaryota > Metazoa > Chordata > Actinopteri > Centrarchiformes > Centrarchidae > Micropterus > Micropterus dolomieu. Next base: position 6,536,355 of record NC_060153.1, on the reverse strand, counting down.
TGACAACAGCACTGCGTCAGAAAAACCCAGCTTCCTCATTCTTTTCAGTGAGCCCTATGTGTTGGGTCCTAAAACAGACTAGTGTAAACAAATGCAGGATCATCCAGCAACACAACACAATGCCACATTGTCTGGCAGCACACTGCATTGGCTAAATCAAATACTGTGTGTGCAAGCGTATACTCCTGGTACTTTGCAGCATTAACAGCGTTAATTCTTCTGTTTACCTTGAGAACGTCATGACCTAGCATCAAATGACTGCCGCCATGATAACTTTCCAGAGTTGTAAAATTCTGACTCATAGTATCATAAACCCCTGTGCAGTGTTTTGGCATGTGATAAGCCTTCAAAGTCATGGATGTACTTCTTAAACTAAACCACCCGGATCATATTTCATTTTCTCACTGGTACCTGCAGCAACGCAGCCCCTTGTGATTTTTTAACAGAGAGCTATTTTTGGTCTGAACACGGCCTTACTTGTCAGACCTGGAGATACAGTACACCAGAGCCAAGGTCATTTATAAACCGCACAAATTATAAATATGGATATCATGGCCCCAACCTGGCAGTCATCCATCATCTCACACACTGTACATGCTGCTAATCAATGTCAGATGATGAATCAGGTACAGTATCTCACATAGACCGAATATGGTCACTTGGCCACCGACAGCCGCAAGAGGAGTTAATGCACATCTCAGAGATGATATTATGTTCACTTTTTGTACACAGTCATCACGTTGTTCTTCAGTCATCATAAAATCTTAATAACTGATGTTATGATGAACATGATACATGTAAACATGTACTAAGCTTTCCATAGCGTCGCTGTTTAAAGAAAACTACATATTTCCTTTCGGCTAGTTTGAGATTTTAAGAGATACTGAAAGATAAGGTGTTTTATGGTTTGTAAGAAGGGCTTCGAACGTTTAAAGAAATACCAAAAATACTGCGACAACACCAGCAGAACCACCCTGTATGAGTGCAATATTATTAAGTTGCATTCTTCCTCTTTTCTATCCTTTCCCCTCCCTTCTCAAAAGCTTTGTGATTGTCTTGCCCTGTTACAGACCCTGCATTCAACAGAGGGTGTAATCTCCTTGTTGCTGAGCATGTATTTGAATTTCTGCTTAACCTCTGAACAACAGACCTCTGTCACACCAGCTAAGGTATGCACATGCATACATTCACCTACAAAACCTCGTCTTTCTGCCGTTAAAGTAATAAAGAGCTACTCTGACGCCGGCAGGTGAATACTAAGAGGAGGCAAGCTCAAGGTTTTTTGTTTGTACAAATGCTGCAAAGACTGCAACAAGTTTCCAGACGGCACTGCAGTACAACAGAAGCGCACATCAAAAGCAGGGAGACTACACACTGTGACTCAGACAGCAGGGTTCATACACAGATTAGACAAACTATGCAGACGGCTGCATCAGTTACAGTCAGCTATCCATTCACGGGCTGTCTTCACTGATGACCAGATTATAGCGCGCAGGACACTTTGAAAGGCACATGGGCGGCTTGTTGAAGGTCAGCGCTGATAAAAGCAGATACTAAGACAGGGCCAAAAGGACCAGACACAGTGATTCACGCCTCACATTTTTGGAGGCCAAGTCTGGTGGAGCGGCCAAACAAAGACAAAATTACACCAAAGACCCAAAACCATGGGTACAGCCTTTGACTTACAGACAAAGACAACTTATCAGTATGGAGCGTTTATGTTATATGGACTTTGCCCACTTAAGTCAACACATACATACGCGGCGTTACATAGGCAGTAAGATCTGGAGCCTGAGCAGTATCAGCACACTTTTTCTCTGCAACATTAAATAAACTCAACCATTCTGCTTCGTCGGGACCATGTGGGTGTGATCCCATTTGATTGACAGGTGCCTGGAAACATAAACAAAACATCCAACCAGCTGGCAGATTCAGATTTTAATTCAAATGTACCAAAATTCAGATTATTGTACAGAAGTACAGGACATGACAGAACCCTTTTTTTCAGTCATTAAAAAAGGAAACAATAAAAGTTTTTCAATGTTTTGCACGAGGCACCAATGTAGGAGCCTGCTGCACTTTGAGGTAGGGCTGTCACCTTTTATTGAAAATTCAAACTCATATTCGAACATGTAAAAACATTTAACATTTGAGCTGTAATAACCTGTTTGAAATCAAAATTTCCAGTCTGTAAGAGCAACAGTTTAAAAGTAGTTTGCCTTGTGGTCCAGCAGAGGGCGCGATCAACTTGACCTATCAGTAAAATAAATGAATAAATAATAATGTAGCGGGACACTAGTAAGAAAAGCTGCACTGAATGGACAATCACAACACTGAAGCATCTGAGAAGCAGTGTCTGGAAATTTCTATTTTACACCACAGATGGCAAAATGACCAATAAAACTATTTGCCGACTTGGTAAAAAGCAGCTGCCATACGCTGCAAGCACATACAGATATAAAGTAGTAGGCAGTTTCTGGCCTCTAATAACTCTGAAGATCTGTGGGTATGTTACAATGTGAGTATGATACTTCACATGAGGAAGTAGTTCATTATCTGTTGCACAGTCTGTTTCCCTGAGTACAGAATACCTCCACAGCCTTATTTACACTTTGCGGTTTGTGCTGTTGAAACTTTTTTAGTCCAACAATGATGCCCAAGCAGGCAAGACTGATTGGCACTGTGGTGTCTGTCCTGGAAGCAATCCCCACTCCATTAGTGGAGCGGAGTAGTAAACAACTCTGTGTTTTTGTTTCTACAGGTATTAAAACGAGCACAATTGGCTCTCGCCTATTTGTTACTCACATTGTGTCAGAGGATATTTGTATAAAGTTGAGCTTTTCTCGACTTCCCCTGCAGTGCAGCTGGGTTGCCTTTTAAATCTCTATTGCTCAGGGGGCAACAGCAGGTCCCGTTCACAATAAATACCAGCCTGTCGCTGTCCCAACGTTTGAGCCCGTATGTGTGAACGGCCCACAATTCTAGCAGGTCTCACCTGCTAGTCTGCCACCCAAGTGAGATTAAGCTATATTGGTTGCTTTTGAATTAACGCAGTGAACCCATCAGAGAACAGTTCCATGAATTGTGAATTTTGTTTTGTGGGGAAAAGAACATGTGGTTATATAGTTGGCAGCTTAGGGATTCCTTTAAAACACCATGCATCTCAAGTGTGGTCACTTAATTTTTAAAAGGACATCTCAGCAGACTTAGTGTGAGGTAAGAAATAAAAAAAACAACAACCACACCTGAACCTCAAGAGGGGGTTACCCAGATGGTTTATACAGATTCAAGTCTATTGAATGTGTCCATCAGTGTTGAATTATGTGTCAAAATTTGTGCGCAATGCAGCACAACTGAGATCAATCATTTACGGTGTTTAGAAGCTGTGACACTTTCCTAAACGAAAGCTCCAATCGAACAGTGTGGGAAATGTCCATGCCTTCAGGCAGCCCTGCGGCAGGTGGGAGCACATCGCCATCCAGTATGCTCTGTATGTAAAGCACCACAACAGTATCACACCCCGTGCTTGAACCTAAGCGGTATTTAGATCAGGCTTCAGTTCACCGATCACGTGTAATGTCAAAATGCAAACACCGCTCTGCCATTAATTATCAGAGAAAAGCTGTTTGAACAGAAGGTTATCGCAATTTTAAAATATACATACATTTTAGAATAGTTGAAGAAATCTGAGGTACTCAAGATGGTGGTGATTTAAAAAGCATTAGGGCTGAAAGGCATAGGCATGTGTTTAACGGTTACTAAGACTAAATAGCTATGAGATATTAAAGGCTTTTTAAATCCCAACCATCTTGAGTGCATCTTGAGTATACATTTTCCAATATGTTGTCGCAATATTATTGGAACACATTATATAAAAATGCATAACATTTTTAGAAGAGAACAATAGGAGGCACAGCTATATTTCACTCAAAGTAGTAGTAGTTTCAACAAAATAATCACAGCATTTGTTATGAGTCTCCACTGAAATCAGGGATAAACAGAACTGTTTGGCTGATCTGGGTGCTGGGTAGCTTGCTGACTGGATCTGTGTGCTCCCTGGAATGGGCCTGCTTCTCAGAATAGCCAACAGCAGATGCCTTCCTCCCCTCTGTGTTATTTGGAGCCCAAGGGCAATGGAATCTAAACTCCTGCAGTGTACTCTGGTGTGGTCCTTACTTCAGGACAGAGAGAAGGGCTTGAAGTCCAGTGGACGGAAGCAGCCGCCTTTCAATCATTGACTCATGTCGGAAGTCTGTGTTCAACAAATTTGCTCAAATGCACCAATGTTATGCGATGACTCTTTGTTGCAAGCAAAGTATGGTTGGAGAGTTAAAACATGAACATTCCCCAGCAACCTGTTTGATTAACACATATGTTCAGTCTCTAAAGTAGGGCTACAACTAACGGTATTTTTTATTATAGTGAAAATACACAATCACAATGTCCTAAAGTGCAATATGATGTCTTCAAATGTCTTTCTTCTGACATACAGTCTAAAACCCAACAATACGGAGTTTACAACAAGCCTGTGGGTAGAGAAATGAGAAATTAACCAGCAGTATGATTTTCTAGTTTTTCAGGGATAATACTGAAGGTTCACAGTAACTTCACTCCAGGTTGTTACAATGTATTGCATCAGTAATGGGAGAAGACAAAAAAAAGAAAGCTAAAAACTTCAAAAGATTAATTAACTTCTTGTCCTGTCAAACACAATATTCGATGTTTGGCTATCCCCCCCCCCCAATAACAAAAAGAGACAGAAAAATGGTTAAAAGGACCGAGTGACGGTGCAGCATGATACTGTCAGGGGGAGCGTTACTTTTATCTACAGAGACCAACATTACAAAAGACAGCCGCTCCTCCAGGGCAGGTAGCTTATCTGAAGTGAAACGCTGACTGCTACTGAACAATGAAGAAGAATGAAGAAGCAACATAGACATCTGCATGTATTTACAAACCTTTTAGTATTTTAATCAGGCGTTTGTTGGCTTTCACAAATATAGTTTTCCTGTGGTGGTTGCTGTTCATGTTCCTGCTGTGGCTATGTTTCATTTGCACTCTTATTCTAAAATCTATGTTGCTTGTGTAATAGTTTTTTCAGCTAATATTCCTTTCAGGTTACTCAGTTTACTGATAAAGAATAACACTGTTTTGTTATTTCTTTTGACAAGCTACTCAATTCTAGCACTCAAATGGCATTGTAGTATTTACAAATGTGCACAAATAATCACAAAACACCGACTGGTTGTGTCAACAGGTTGCATCTGTGCAAAACAACTAAAGATATGAGACACAAAAGAAAAAGCAGCGAAGGCAGGGTGATTACTGTGAAGCTAAACTTAACTAAGCACAATCCAAACATTGAATTACCTGAAGCGCTTTCAAGGTTTTGGGGATGGAAAACAGTTGGTTCTGAAATATGAATAGAAAAGACAAATAACACTTGAGCCGCAGATCATCTGACACGGTAGTAGCAGGATCAGGAGCAGTATCATGTCGCCCTAGATGTCACGTAACAGGCAGGGGGTAGACAACGTGAATTGAAAGTGAATACGAATGTCCTCAGTGTATCCAGGCATATGTTCTCAAAAATAGATGATAAAAAAAAAAATAGTACAATCAAATAGTGACAGATGGCTTCTTGGTACTACACGTGATAGCTATGATAGCATGATTCATAATTAACATAAAAGCAGTATAAAATCTTACTAATTAACTGAGAAATCTCTTTTTTAAATACAGCATCCTGTCTTCGCCAGCTGACAGTCGGAACTGAAGTAACAGGGGAAAGACATGCAACAAGCGTCCCTGCATGGACACATATGGATGTCAGACCGATGGGCTTTAAGTGTAACTGCAGTTCAGTCTTATACTGACAGACTGGAAAAAGCTAACAAATGAATCTAACAAACCATAACCAGATACAAAAAATTTTAAATAAAGGATTACAGTAGTATGTGGCACTAATAAACGTGTCTACAGACAAACCAACAGGTCACCCAGAGGCTGTAGTCAAACTCGCTGAAGAAAGTTGCAACACACCAACACCACCTGCTCAAGCAGCATATGCATCTTGCTGATAGTTGTTGATACAGACATAGCTGCTATGGGCAAGTCCAGATCACCTTACTCAACAGGCCTGCCGCGCAGGGTGCGGTGGGTGAGGAAAGTAATACTGCAACTAAAATGTCCTGCTGTGAATGTTTATATATCTTGATCGCTATCTCCTGCAACAGCTGGATGCCCATTCTGGCTGCCGGAAATACAGTGGCTTCCCCTGGGCACTTTTAATTAGAAATTTAACCCAAGACTATTTTTATCAGGACAATATGATAAGTTTTAAGACCAATGTAGATCTCTCTAGTTATAGATGTGAGAAACTGCCTCATAGAAAGCTCCCACGTCCATAGCCAAATTATTATTTTAACTAGAATAAGTTACTGGAATAAAAGAAAAAAAAGTATTCCAATAGTAACCATACAAGCAAGAATATAGAAAGTTGACGAATACAAAATGTGTATTTCATAGTATGGCTTGTTCTATCTGAAGACATTTTCAGTTTCAGGTGGCTTATTGAGTTGTACCATACTGCAGAGACCGTGGGAAATCCCAGCTATGCCATTCGCTGGAGACAGCTGCCACATCCACAGCAGAGCCTACATTGCTTCCTGCTCTGGACCAACAACCTCATGGACTGGTTTTGTGGGACCTTCCATTGAGATAATCCTAACAGCTAACAGACTCTGTAAACCACCTTCAAGCTAAAGTTCCTTTTCTTCAGTCTAGAGCTTCATGACTGCGGATGAAACTATACTGTAAAGTATGTTAACCTTGATGAGTGTGGGGCCTGTCATTTAAAATATTATTAGGTATGTTACAAATGAGTCAGTGTCTCTGCTACCATCATATTACCACATAAATTGACAAGAGTCTACAGCTGCCATGCTAGAGGCTCTATGGGGCGGAACTGCATGCTTACGGTATCAGCATGCTTACATGCTCACTATTGACTGATAAAAGATGGACGACATGACAGCTCCCCAAAAATGAAGCCAAAACACCCTGATCGCCCCCTGGTGGCTGGCTGCATTTTAGGTCGTAAACCCCACCCTTCCTATGTCAGCGGATGAGAAATAGGCCAAACTAAAAAACCTAAGTACACATCAAATACATTTTTTCTAAAGATGGTTTCCATCATTTCAGATAGTTCTTATCACACTGACGCATGTTGCATGATGCAAGTGTTAAATATGTTAATAAATGTTATTTCATGCTATAAAAAGGGTGTTGACATACATAACATCGTGTCAAAGGAAGTGTAACACAATGGCTCACTCTTTGTCGACCTTTCTTTCTCACCTTGCAACGATTTGACTGGACAATTTAAAGCCTGTGCCTGGGTAAACTAAAGAAGTCTCATGCTGCAAGTCTGTCTCAGCATATCACTTGAACCTACTGTTTAACTACTGCATTAACACCACAAATTTAAACTAAATCACCATAATAGAGGCTTCGTCTCAAAAAGCAGCCAGCTTTGATCAGAGAAAACCAAGAAAGGAAAAAGCACAAGCTGACACTCCCTAGTCACTGTGACATCTCTTATTTCTATTTTATTATTATTATTATTATTATTTCTATTTTGACTGATTTGAGGTTGGTATTTTTAACTGTCTATTTTTCTAAACACTGATGACATTAAGGAAACGCTGTCAGCACCACAGTAATTCAGAGGTGAAATGCAGCCGTACAAAAACAGCTGGCATCCCTTTGCTAAGATGTTCTCAGCTTAATGTTTAAACTTGTTTAAAATGTATTTGTCAAATTACTTGTAATCAAAGTACTTGCTAAATTTGGTTAGTAAGTATACAATCCTTGCTAACAGCTGGGGAGACCAAAATACTTCCTGCTTTTACATTTAAATTCACCAAAACTAAAATCTACTTGAGTGAATGTTGGTTTGTTTTGTATGTGGAAAATAAATCATCTGCAGTCAACCAGGCAACCTAATGTGCTGTCAAAGAGGAAGAAATTACTAATGTCACGGTTAGAGAGCGCTGCTATTTTGGAGCTCCTTCTGCCTTCAACTGACATATTAGAAGAATTATCTTTAAGCATTAGCATTATATTCTAATGCAACCATACCATTAAAATAACAGCCAAGTCAAAATTTGCTAAAGCTGGAATGAACAATTGATTTACATTAAATCACCATCCATTATAAGTCAGACGGTTACAACTCCTTCACTTTATTTCATTTGCATACGGTGTATAAACGCCTTTAAGGCAATCTATAATTAACCAAATTATTGATGAATCTAAATATTTAAGATATTTGCATAATATTTACCATACAAATTCTAATAATTATGACACGAACAACAACAGAAGAATGCATTTTGTCTATTTTCTCCCCAAATAATGCATATATCCCTTCATCTAAAAACATAACCTAAAAATAGGCTCATTGGCGACGGCCTTTTTAAGGTTATATGTTGGTGTGCGCCATCTGCCATGGGTGGAGCTATGGCAAGCGAACTTTCTAGCTATGAGCGTGTAGAAACTACTTAAGTACATCTGACAAAAGAACATATCTATCTCATATTACAACAAGTACCCTAATTTATTCTTAAAATTCCAATTCATATTCAAGTTCAAAGAAGTCATTAACTCTGCTCAATTGTCAGCTCTTGTCTTTTTATTCTCAAAACAAAACAAGAGCTGACTGCAAATTTTTAGTGGGGGTCTAACTTTACATTAACTTGACTGATTTTTTTTTATTCAGCATAACTCAAAAAAAGTTAATTCTGCGGTAAATGTCCAAAAGTAACAAAGAATTTTTTATAAAAACAGAAATGAAAGTAACCAAGTAGCTTAAATTTTGATTTGCCATTTTGATCAACAGCAACAACAACCGAGGTGAAGGGGGGTGAGAGTGTAGGATAACCTTTGACATTTTCAGGTTCTGTGACTTAATCGAACCCAAACCATATGACTGGCCTAATACATACAATACTCACCCGCTTGCGACAGAAGGGCAAACCCTGAGCAATGATGTTGATGCTAAATATCTTGAGTACTTTCTGAGGGTATAACGGTTCCGTGGCAACGTCCTTTGGGTCTGCCAGGTCCAGTGGCTTGCTCTCAAGCGGGACGTGCAAAGTCTTCTCTTTCCCACAGGCAACATTTGGCATCTTTCTCCGAGCACCAGACGAGAAACGGGGAATAGGGCAATGCCGCAGCATTGCAAAAAAGGTCTAATGGATCATATCCCAGAAGGAGCTTTAAAAGCTGGGCGACTATTGTTGCAAGCAGATAACTTTTCCTAACTGAATTTATCTTCCTTGTGTGACCTTATCAATACATTGCTCACTGAGTCTCTGCACCTACCTACTCTGAACTCATCTCCCTGCTGACTGGCACCCTTTAAAATATCTCTGGGGTGTGAGGTCACTGCTGCGACCAAGCCAGGCAGAGCAGCTGCAGTCAGGGCCTGAAAAGAGGATGGACCAACTCAGCCTCTCCCCTCTCAGACAGGCACCGTGGAATCTGCTCTCATGACCCCTCGTTGGTGGAATGTGTACCAGCAGTCGTCCGACGCAGCACACGTGTCCAGGGAGCTTCCTCATTGTGGTCATTCTCTGACCCCCCTCTGGTCCTCCCAACTTAGTGGCCTACATCATCACTGAGTTCAGTGAACTTTACCCCATGAAAACTGTCAGCATACAACAGAACAACAGATTACTATATCCTTGTCTCAACCACATTTGTCAATGCAAGTGTTGAAGGTAGGATTTGTTATATGGTAACCTTCTCTGAGTCTTTCATGAACCAAGGTGTTCAGGAATGTCAGTAACTGTCTGTGTCAGCAAAGAGGCTGAGGATATTTCAGGAGACGATCACACAGTAGTTCAATGTTAGTATGTGTGACACACGCACTTAAACAGGGATTCACTTGACCAAGTGTCAAGAGGGATAGACTTTTAGGTCTGTTCAAGTGTGTTTAAGAGAGAAGGAGCAGCAGTATATCTGTCTTTTTCAATGAAACCCTGTTACACAACAAGGTGCTAACATCAGAGGTATGAAGGTGTGTAGATGCAACAAGTGTTGCAACAGCAGGGCACTGAAAAAATGTTATATATGGCATATATGCCGATTCCCACAGTGAATGAATATGCAGCAGAAAACAGCTGACGATAAAATATGTATAAATCTACAGACTGAGCGAATGGCAAGCGACAACCTTCCCTGTGTGTCTGAACACATGGTAACAGAAAGACCTACAGGGCTTAAACTCGCTTCTATTCTCACATCCACCATTGTTTGAGGAGGATTACAGTGCCAGAACATCTATCAGAGTAGACTGAGGGCCCTGACACACCAGGCTAGCAGTTGGACACCATTGAGTGTTTGTGACTGACCAACGCCCAAAGTTTTTACAGTATGTTCAGCAAAACTGGAGCAAGTTGGCGCCTTATTGGCAGCTGTTCAGCCAGTTGTCCCTGCTGAACTAACAGCAGAGGCTGTCTGTGAGAGAGTCTGTGAGAGAGCGCCCTCTGACTGAACATTCGGCCAACCCAATTAGTGATTTCACCCGTTTAGTGCAGTCTTTCCTTATTTTTCCTTTCTGCTTCTTCAAAGGCAAAGTACCACATTTTGATATTACCAGTGCAAGGCAAAACTTTCAGTTTGCAACCTTTAACTCTCAAACAACCAGAATTGGTTTCCAAACATTTAATGAGACTCGAAAGATTCATCGTTGTAAATATATTGTGTGAAACTGTCTTTCACTGATTTTTTCCACATTACCTTTCTGTTTAACAAACTCGCCCCATACTCAGCACTGAACAATGATTTGATGTCATCACTCTTATGCAGGTAATAAATATAACAGCAAATAGCAATTGCAAAATATAAACAGTGTACGAGGGCAACGTGTCAGTTTGTAGTCTGGTAGTGTCGTAATGTAATAAAACATGGTGATAAAACAGAGTAAAATATGTATTTCTCGATTTACAAACACAGCTGCCTCAGTGTTCCTATTGGTTGATGGGGTACATCTACTCGGCCCGACGTTGAAAAAAGGTGAACTCTGACCTGTGAGTCCACCGGAGTCGGCCAGTGATAACAGCAAAATAGGAAACAAAATATGTTATTATGTTTGAATTTGTCCATTGCGCAGGCTTCAACAAAAATGAATGAGAGACAGAGTGGATATTCATAGGATTGTATTTCAATAATCCACATGCAACATTAAATAACGAATGTGGCACTTGTGAACGAATGCTTGTTTCTAACATGCCCCAGGCCTTGTAGAGGTTACTTGAGCTTTCAGACTAATCTTAGGCTATAAAGCTACGTGACAGACACACTGTTCCAGTCTGCGACAACATATTTATCCTTGGATCCTCAGTGATACTTGTGCCCAATGCTTGGAATAATATTTTCCTTAAACATACATAATTTTCCACTAAATGATCCAGGAAATAACATGTAAAGGAACTTCAACAATGTTTTGATTGTATTTCTGTTTCTTTCCCATGACCAAGAAACTCAAACCAAAACCTAAGAGATTTCTCCGGTGGAAAGGGGGAGTAAAGTTCCTGGAGGAAAAAGTTCCCACATTTGTATGTTCTAAATTTGTGCAGTAGAAAAGCAGCTAGTGTTATGTCCTCAAGTGATAAGGCAGATACTGTGTTGTGAGGACTTTAGGAGAATGAACCTACAAAGGGTAGATAGAAACATGTCGACCCGTAATCCAAGAAGTAGAGGATCAATGCAATAAACCCACTGGCTGCAAAAAAACTCTTAATAATTTAGCACAAACATTTCATGGTCACAACATTACTATTGTACAAGCTCTTAACTTGACTATAAAGTACACTAAGAAAGCTAATAAAGGGGCAAATATCTGCTGTGTGCCAGCATTACTGCCTGGCAGGGGTGAAAATTAACTTTTTGGGTCACCTGCCAAGGTGGCTGGTGGATGAAAAAAAATCCACCGGCCAAACATATTTTTTACCCGCCAAAATAATAAAATGCCTTTTGTGTTACATATGCATTTATTTCTGTCCTTTTCATTGAGATAATAAGGTATTATGACACATACAAACTTAAAGAAGAGGTCAGAGTGAAATTTGAAGCAAAATTATATTAAATGTACTTAAAACGTAACAGTAAGATGCTTATTAATCATTCGTCTTAAATCTTATCACTGCTAAGTCTTCATGCTTTATTACGTTCTGCAATAACCCTCTTCCGGCCTGCTAGTTCTGACAGAGTCCTGGTGCCACAGCATCACAGCTTTTGTGGTATAAATATTTTTATACAGCCTATAGATCATTCTCCTTGACCTCTGGGGAGGACAGCAGGACCATGAGAAGATCTGACAGTGTCAGACACTGACTGGACTGCCAACTACCCAACTAAAAACTAAAAACACTCCTAGTACAACTTAGTAACTGTAATTAGCTCCTAACACTAGCAGCTTTCACGCTACTTTATTTCACAGGGGTATTGCGCCAATCTGCCAGCTTGCTGCACTTTGAAAGGTATGGAGCAGATTTTATCTGCCTCTGAGCAGGGAAAGTTGGTGACAGACAAGAGACAAAAAGACGGAACGATCTGTTTGTGAAAAGCCGTAGCCAACATGCTGCGGCACGCCGCTGCTTCCTGTAAAACAGGGCTGCTATGTGAAAGCATACATGGTTGCGGGACTAAAGCCTTTTCACACGGGACCATGCTGCAAACTTTTGTTCAGTATGAATAAGCAAATGCGACATAAATGCGGATATTCTTTCCGCACTGATCTCCATAAGATAGGGGCTACACTCTCACTCTCCCCTCCCGACACCTGTCGCCTGTCCCCTTACAAACGGCCACCCCTTACAAATCTATACTAATCAAACAAGAGTAACATGAAAAGAACATAAACACCAACCTATGAACGCCTCTAATCCGTGTGTTACACAATTTTAGATACCTTGGTACATCGGGAACCAATTTAAGTGCGACAAACAACCAACAAGAACGCTGGTCTGCTGCCAATTACTGTCAAATAGAAATTTTATGCCGATTATATTTAGCCGCCAATGTGGCAGGTAGCCTTCCAACATTTGGCCACATTTGGTGGGTGGCGGGTATTAATTTCCATCAATGGTCAATGAGTTTGAAATCCCTGATTGAGTGAGAGCAAGACTGTTGGAGTGCCAGAGATCAAGAGTGACTGGCTTGTAGTAACTTGGTACACTTACAAATCCCAGCTTTTTAGAGCAACTGAGATGACAGGGTACGGCAGCAAATGAAGGCCCTGTGGAAGGGGCACACTGTAAGCATTGCCTGTCCAGTATACAGTAAAGATATTAACATTGAATCTCAAAGTCAAACAAAGCCATCAAGGAAACAAATTCTGCAGGTCAAACCTGCAAGGAGCAGTTCAGTTCAAGTACAGAAGAGACTCATGTGTTTGTATACTGGTACAATAATGTTGTGAAAATATCATTTATTAGACAGCTCTGGCGAGCGTATGGTGACTTTTAGTGGATAGAAGATACTTTTATAGACTCAATAAGATGAAATATCATAAATAGAACATATTCTTAACAGGCCCTTATGTCAGGCAGTGATCGTCATTATAATTTATAAGGGATGAAACCATTTAAGTGCACGGTCTGAAATGGTAATGGCTGATGCAGTGTATTACCCAATAGGCAGCGGGGCGTGGTTTTTTACATTTAAATATCCATATAGTAGATATGAGTGACGTGAAGGTTTCTAGAGAAAAAATTGGGATTTTCTTGTTCTCTAAAAAAAAAAATAATTCATCGTTGTCACCCTATTCAACCCCGCACTGTCTCTACATTCGCAAGCAATGACGGTACAACCTCTGCCAAACAACAGAGGCATCATTAGAGAAAACAAATGCATGAACTCTCTTTCACATACTGCCAGACAGTGTCCATGTGAGAGAGGCTACAAGTTCATTACTAGGTAAAAGCCTGTGGTGCGGTCTGAACACAGCTGCAACATACACCCACAACCTGTGTGTGGCTCATGGATTATTGTTTGCACATGAGTTCAAGACCACTGCCTCCCTCTGGTGTCAAAGACTGGGACAACAATGCTGCGCTGCAAAATCCCCCAATACAACAATCGCCGGTCAAAGGCAGGTTTTCACAAGAAGTTTCATGACACTATTGTGGTAACAACATAATCCCCAAATGCTACTGAACCTTATGAATAACACAACCAAGAATTTTTTGCAAGAACATTAAGTCTGTAATGCAAATTAGAGCTGCACAATTTTAGCATCCAGAACTAAACCTGATCCACTCCTTCACAACAAGCATTAACCAGGCTCTGCTTCCCAAGCATGATTGCCGCTGCACAGACAATCTGCAAGTATAATGTAACTGTATGCTCTATGGAGGGGCAAATCCTTTTGGCCCACGTTTCTTTGTCAATACCTTCTAAAGCTGAAAAGGCTGCTGACAAAAAAAACATGCTGAGCGTGCAAAAGTGGTGGGCACACACATGTAATAACTGAACAACTCCCTCTTTCACCCCACATGCAGATTCTCACTAATTTGGAGACCTGGTTCATTTTCGAAGTGTTTTATTTTTGGGGGGGGGGGGGGGGGGGGGGGGGGGT